>NC_084708.1:23989717-24299483 GCF_033807575.1 Cydia pomonella
GAAAAATGCTTGACGCTTTTCCACTACAGAGTAATCTTGACATTCTTTCTACAAGTTTGTGCAGTAGCGTTTGATTCAAATTGCAGTAACTCCCATAGAGTTTTTGCGATGTCGGAAATTGTTTTCGGACCCTACGGGCGAGTTCATTCCATGAAAGCTCGATCAATTAAGGTTTGGTGATTGTGGTGGATAAAAATGTTTATTAACACACTTGCTGTTCTTTATTGGCTGTGTGCCTTTACCGAATATTTGAGATCGTTGTCTTCTTGCAAAACATGGGTTACCGATCAATCGTGTTCTTGAAAATGATACTAAAATTGTGTTTGGTCTTAAACTTTTTGACGGTAGTGTATGTTGATGGTAAGCGATTACCGCTGCCCATGGACACTGCAACATAAGAGGGGTCATAAGTGCTTCTGCCTTTCAGATATACGCTATTTTCTTGAAGGTTCGAATCGTATCGGTCCAGAGCTTGTAAAATACGTAGTAACGTTACACTGGCGCCCTAGAATTCGACTCACCCGCGTTCATACAACTAATAGAGTATGTATAAAACTAGACTTCAAATACAAAGGCCTTCTCCTTCACTCCATTTTAAACTTAATAAGACCAGACAGAGAATCCATTTCAATTGTGAAACTCAGACGTTTATGCTCGAGAGGGCAATAGCGATGTATGCAATTAGAAAGATAGCGGGTGATTCAATTTTATAAGTCCGCTGCGGTGGAACGAATTTAATTAACCTCCTTATGAATTATTCGCTCAGTACCGTTAAGTTCGCAAATCCGCGCTTAATTAGGTATATTGAAGTTTGCTGAATCGGATTTTGCTGGAAACAACGTGAATTTTACCTTGGAGCCATTTTAAATGTAGCTGTTTTAGGTTTTGTATGATACTAGCGTCTGCCCGTGACTTCGTCTGTGTGGGATGATGATGATGATGATTGATAAGGACTATCTTATGTGCTTGCTCATATTATCTCAAACTTTCGGCCCGATTCGTACTTTATGTTACGTCAAATATTAGGTCTACAAACGATATGGAGCGGATATGTAAGTTTCAAAAGTGACGTTTCTTCAAACAAAAACGTGCCTTTTGGTACTGGAATCTCCGACCCATATCGTATCTAGACCTAATATTTTGACTCTTAAGTTTCCTACTCCCGCAAAATACCGTATAACTTAATTACTCTGAACCACTTTTTATATGAAATATGACACTTTGAGCAAAAAAAAAAATCTACAAGATATGAGCAATGAGAGAGAGGAGAGAGATAGAAAAAATTAAGTCACCCCTATTTCTTTCAGTTGTATCCTTATGACTACTGCAAATTTTTTCGAAATATCTGAGACTTTAAGATTTTCTCACAAAACACTATAAAATGATTTGTTTTTTTGCTTTTTGAAAATTCATGCCTCAATTCCTAAAAAATAAGTGTAAATCCCGCCTAGGTTCCTACCACTACCCCGCTCTCATCCGTATAGTCAGTGCGGGACAAGTCGTGTTGCTAGACGGTCCTGTGCTGCGTTGCGTGCGCGAGCAAGTGATATTCTATTCCAAACACATAGATCTTTTGCAGCGGGTGGTTCGGTGAGGGTAATAAGCTGCGCGGACACGCGCGAGGTCGTTGGCGTCGGGTGCAGCCTTAAAACGCATTTACCCATTCTTTAATAAAAACGTGGCGATCTATCGTTGCCATTTGTAAAGTCCAGCTATATAAACTTAAAGCAATCATCGTACAACGTTCACCAGTTCTTCACCGGCACCACAGGAGCGTTCTCATGTCTAAAAGGCTGAAAGTAATTTTATACTTTATTGAATGTAAGTGATTAAATCCCATTTCAGTTTAATTTAATTCCAAGAATCGTAACCTTACAAAAGTCATAAACGACCACTCATTAACGTACAAATTGCGCCATATTTAAAAGAGAGACATTTAAAACAGTTAAGCGAAAAAGGGGAAAAAGGGCTGCCGTAAGTTATATTTAATTGGCGTACTTTAAAATTATGATTTAAAAAAAAACACATTTTGGCAGGGGCAGTAGATGAGTATTTCATTGGACCAAAAATATGATAATTATTGTTTAAAGATACTATCTGAGTACATAGTGTTAAAAAATAGGATCATTTTAAAATATGTTTCAATAAATTATGACAAAAGGTCAGAAGTTTGGATATATTCTTACATAAGTATCTACAGTAGATATAAACTACTTAATACCTACCTAACTGCCACTTTTAAAGCCAAAAAAGTCAATTATCTCTTTATTTCGTTAAATGAATCAAATTTACGTGAGGTAATCTCGATTTTTGAAAAATCGAGACCTAATAGGGCTTCCACTACATGTCGCGCGAAAAACTTAATATCTGAGATAAAGTGTTGTCGTTGTCTCTAAATGTTATCATTTGCTCTAAGAAAACATAAACATACATATTATAAATAATAGTGATACAAATTCATATACTTACTCGTACATATACATTCATATATATGAAATCAGATGAACTTTTTTGACGACCGGTCTGGCCTCATGGGTAGTGACCCTGCCTATGAAGCCGATGGTCCCGGGTTCAAATCCTGGTAAGGGCATTTATTCGTGTGATGAGCATGGATATTTGTTCCTGAGTCATGGGTGTTTTCTATGTATTTAAGTATTTATAAATATTTATATAATATATATCGTTGTCTAAGTACCCTCAACACAAGCCTTATTGAGCTTACTGTGGGACTTAGTCAATTTGTGTAATAATGTCCTATAATATTTATTTATTTTTATTTATATTTATTTATTTACTTACAAAGCAGAATCACTAAGATTTTGGTTTTTCGGTTCTTTCATGCCGTTTCTCCCCTACAGTGAAGTTACTATTGTCAGGTGGTCATTTAGTTGCACTGAAGCCACGTCACGTACGTAGGTGTAGTTGTTGCATTTATCTGCATTGCAAATGGCTTCCATCAGTGCACGTTCGTGGTCGACTAAAATCGTTTCGTGTAAAAAGGAAATTAACAACAGTCGTCAGTCACTAACACAATGTAGCCAGTAGTGAGAGTTTTATTTTGTATTAGTTTTTTGCTCGCAACTGCGTTTGCGTGGACGATGATCTTCTTTTGCTTTGCCTTATCCCACATTAGGTGGGGTCAGCTCTCCTTATCCTTTGGCGCCAAGACGATCTGTCCTGAGTTGTCGGGTTGGTAGTTGGGCTTTTTCCAATAGTTTGGCCATACTCGTCCACCATGTCAGATGCCACCGTCCTCCTCGTTTTTTGCCTTCTGACAGAGCCAACGCTTTTTGCACAACATGGCCGTTGTCTCTCCACTTAACATGGCCGTACAACCTTAGGCGGGTTTCTGTAAGTTTCTTGGAGATGGGGGTGACCTTGAAACTGCCTCTAATAAGTTCGTTTCGTATCTTGTCTATTCTTGTAACGCCACCTGACTATCTAAGCATTTTCATTTCGGCCACATGTAACTTTTGACGTGACAACGTCTTATAATTCGATGGAGTCGGCTGCACGCACGAAAAAACATGACTCATGCGGCGTTACCTCGCTCTGAGTCGTTCCATTTAAGGCTTGAAGTGCAAGCGAGAGCGCGCAACGAGCGACAAAGAGGCACAATCGGCCTCCGCGTTCGGCAGCGTTCGACATCTGTCTCTCTCTTACTTGAGTGAGCGATGCGTCCGCGTGGACAGCTGCTATACAATAATACATTTACATGTTTTCGTCAAGTATGAAGTGCAGTGAAAAGTGAATGTGGTGTCAATTGTTTATAGAGTTTCTTATGACGTTGTCACGTTTAACTATCGTCGTAAACCGACTTTACAGACAACTGATTTTTGACGTGCGTTTCTTTATCGGATTGCGTGGACGATGATGATGATTGTTAAAAACTATCCTATGTTTTCCCTGGTGTCAAACTTTCTTTATACTAATTAGGCTTAGCTGTTCTAGCGTTCGCATTTACAATATGAGTTCCTAAAGTTTAGCAGGCACTGCGATTAATTTCTTGCGGTTACAAGTACCTTTTGCGGTTCTGAAACTTAAGGGTCACTTGTGCCTGGATGGCAAGTGGGTTAGAATTGATGCAAGTGGTCCTAAGAATATTAGAGATAAGTGTTAATTAACACTTAAATTGGCAAAACTAGATAGTTTTGCCAATTCAGGTGTTACCTACATAGGTATAAATATTTTTGCTGTAGTGAGTAATGTCTCGATCAAGGCTTTAAACAATTTGGCTGGCTGGGCTGAAGTTGAGAGCTACAACCATACTTTTTTACAAGTTTTATTTTACTTGTAACGTTTGTTTGTTATTAGGTGCCTATGCTTTTTCTGGTCTAAACTTGCAAGCTAATTAGACCAACTTACATTTTTTTTTTTTATAATTGTGTTTGGGTATGTTACGATAAAATCTTGAATAAAAATTTAAATTTGACTAAAAAGTTGTTACAGTCAATAAATACAATCAATTACAATATAAGCATATACATCAATTACCTATATTATTTGCAATCAAACGAAACCTCAATGCTCCCAATCCAAAACATTTCGCCATACCTCAGACACAAGAAAATATATTTGATCCCAACGAAATGGATTTCATTGTATTCAAAATCGTTTTCGTGCGTACATAAATCACGAGATTAAAAAGCAGCAAACGCGAAGGGGATCGGGTCAGCGATATATCACGGGAAGTTGGCCAACGGAGAATGAGCCCAAGAAATTGTCTCGGCACATCTGTTCCGGTTCGTGCCACTTTCGATGCTTTTATCTAAGTATGTATTTTTCATCACACTTGCTCGAAAAAAATCTAATTTTATGCAGGTGTACTGAAGTACAAAGGCCTATATTGTTCCCGCGGGAGTTATGGATTTAAAAATTTAATTTGATGAAATGAAATTTGATTAATTTGACATCAGTTTAAAATATTTTTTCGTGCCTAAATGCCGACTAGGTCTGTCCCTTCGATGCCTAACCTGTCAAGAAATTACAAAATGGCGGACGAATGTTCGATATGTCACCGTATTTAAGAATTATTTCGCTTCAAATTTTAAGTTTTTTCTTCTTCACAAGTGTGATAAAAAACATTGGAACCTAACCTAACCTAACCCAATCAACCCCCTCCGTTGCACAATGTACTATATTACTCTTACGATAGTACTTGATAACGATGAGGTTTACAATTGGACATTATTCGAAATGTACCAGTGTGAATAATTTAATAAGAATACAAGTTAACGTCTTCAGTGAAGGAAAATATCGTGATGAAACATGCATATACCCGGTTCTCCAACTGTGAAGAAATTCGAAGGTGTGTGTGGCTACGCTACGGCGCAAAACCGTAACCTAACATAGTCTTAACTCAGCCTGACAACATTTATATAATTATGTCACAATTATTGCTATGATATAAAATATTAAGGAATCTTTACAAATTCGAAAAGCCTTCGATATGTGACGGAGATTACCGTTCCATGCGTGGAAACATGATACATGATGTAACTCACAAAATAAATACACTAACCTAGCGCCAAACCTATTAAAATGTAATGAAAGAACGTCCATAAAATAAACGCCTAGCAAAAATAAAAGAAAACAAAACGACGAGGCAAGAAAATGACTAACTACCCTGACTCCTTTCTTGTTAGCGAAGGGTTCAAACATTCGTACAGCATATAAGTACACACCTAATCATTGGGGCCCGCGGCGGGCGTAATTTCCTCTTACAGACGACCAGAATACCTTGACCTGTTCTCCCTCACTATCTTGAACTTTTTGAAACTATGAAGGGGGAAAACTGCGGGTCTTGTTTACTTGGTCATGTTACTCGACTGTTTGTAGACTATTGTGTTACAGGCACTTTTTATTACGGGCCCGTAAAGTAAAACAAACAGCTGGGCCACAAATTACGCGCGAACTCGTAGTAGGCAATAAAAACTGAATATATTTACTACTCAGGTGCTTAAGGTCTTATAAGGTCTTTGAGCCCTTACCATGCTTAGCAGGCAATTAATTGTTAATATAAGGGTATATTGCTTAAAATACTATATAAGTACCTCATGATATTTTACGCAGGTAAAATAGTCTTTTTTAAATTCTAGGAAAATTTTTAGGGTGTCGTAGTCACCTAGAAACCTTTATATTTTCCGTATTTTCGCCAATGTCCGTTTGTCCGCTTCCGGCTTTGCTCCGTGATCCTTAGTGCTATAAAGCTGCAATTTGGCATGAAATATTAATTATGCATGGCGACAGAACGGTTAAATAAAACTATAAAAATATTTTAGGGTACCTCCGAAACGTCTGCGAACGATGCTATTAAGCTTAGAATAAATTTAAAAGTGGAATAATTACTGTCTTGGGTGAGACTTGAACTCACCCAGATATCCAGAGGCCGTAAGTTCAAGTCTCACCCTAGACAGCAATTATTTTTTTGTTTGCTTTGACCCAATAGTGGGGTATTGTTAGATAGGTCTTTCAAAACGAATATGGATCTTCAAAAACATGTGCTCGATCCCCTCTAACTTTTGAACTATGAATCCAAAATGTATGAAAAAAAATCGTAAAACAAAAGTGTAATAAATAATTTTAATGAAAACTATAGCGAACATGATCGGTCCAGCCGTTTCTGAATTATTGGAAAAAATCTTCTCTTCTTAGTAAAAGACGTACAAAGCGCTATGAAGGTACTCCCTTAGGCCCTTAAGCTTGTAATGTACATGATACCTAACACATTCACAGCTAAGCTACGGTCGTAGCGCTACGTCGTAGATGGATTTCCCGGTATGTAGCGAAGATGCTTCGTAGAGGCAAAACGACAACGTGTCGTGATGAGCATCGAATGATTTAATAATGGCCCTCGTTTGGCCTGTTTTGACAGAATGGTACCTACGAAACCCTACCCTGAGCATGGCCCGACGTGCTCTTGGTCCATTTTTAACATTTGACATCGAAGTGATATCATTTTGTTCCCATTCGCCTGTGCGTCTCACTGACGCCCTGTATAATCGGAATGCATACGTAAATAATAGCTGAATTACATAAGTTATTAATTATGATTTAAATTCGAAATAAAGTATACCTTACACCATTCGCATCGAAGATAAACTAGGTTTTATTAGAAATATAAATAACAATAAAATTAACAAATAGCTTATGATAAAAGAACAGATCCTTTTGTTTCTGAACGCAACCATGTATATGACCGAATGATTTTATTCCTGTATCCATTCGTCGACTCACTCACTCTCTTCTTTCTCAACAACTCCACGGTTAACATCGCTCTGTAATTAATATCCGTTTTTTAGTGAAAATACACAGTTTTCATCGATAAAAAGTGACTTTTAATTATCCACCCACCTTTCTTAAGAAGCAAATTGTAAATTACCAACTTTACCCCGATCAGTACAGGAAGCCAAGAGTCGGCAGGTACCCACGGGAACTCTTCAAACTTATATGGAAGGAATTTTAGCAAATCGCGCCAACAAATAGGTTCGTACGACTTGCTCGGAGAAAAGTTTAAACAAATGGTGTTTTAATACCCTTAGCCGAGTTTGTTGGGAAATTGATCGCGAATTCCCTTATCAAAGAGTGCGTATAAAGAACAAGCAAAACAAGGATTAAGAAAACGTTTCGCTGAGATTAACGGAGAAAAAGTTACGTATCGTACAATTTAAAAGCACGGTGCATACCCTTCCAAGAGGTTTCCAGGCCGATTTAAGGTATTTTTAATTCAATTTCCTATCGCGTGAACTAAAATAGTTTAAATATTTCTTTATTACAAGCTTTCTTCGTTGACTATACTTTTCTTTCATTAGGCTACTAATACTCATCGAGACAATTCTGACAAATACAAACACAATTAGGTTGCGTTGTTTTATCACAGTTCCTATGGCCACATCCAGTGTCCATCATCAGATTAGTTCGATGGTACCATAATTTTGCATTGTCTTTTGCGTGACAATATGTACGTGAAGTTTCAGATCTATTAAATACTGGGAAGTGAGTATAATTGGGTTATTCTCAAATTATATGACTGTGTTTAGACTCAACTCTGTCAAAATTTTCTTACATTTTTATGGTTTGATGGAGTTTAGACGCAGACTCAAATCTGGAGAATGACCCATTTAAACTTGAAAGATTTGACCCGATCATACCTACATTACAGATTACAAACACGCTAGTTAAATAGCACACATTGTTTTCACGCCATACTTTTAAATGAATGTATATTTTGTGTTATTATTTTGAGCACTTGAGAAAATGATGAATGTTATACCCACTGCGATAAATGTGAAAGCAACTATAATTCTCGAGCGGAACAGATAGCGGGAAAGTTTTTCTTTCAACAACTTCCATTGCTATAAACTTAAAGTTGTTTGTTAAATGAGTAAAACTCGACGCAAGTTCTGTAAGGACGGATGTAAACTTCCGACCATAATGAGATAATGACAATTTGATATAGTCTGTTATATACTATCTTTTGGTGACGTTTGGATTCAGACTGCTCTAGTTAGTATTATTGCTGTAGTATTACAGCGCGACAATACTGCCGATGCATTCGTTAATTATGACATTTGTGGCAATATGCATATTATGGAGGGGAGAGGTAAAGAGAACAATCTGTGTATGAAAAGTGTCCATCAAAAAACCTTACATAGGTGGCGCCACAATTTTATTTTGACGAAAGTCGAAGTTTCCTTATCTGCCTCTCTATCACTCTTGCATATTCGAGCGATAAAGAGGCACGATTTTCGCGTTTCGCGGTAGGTAATCTGTAAACGGACCGCCTTGATGCATCAATGTCATATTGAAAACTTCTCAAAGACTGTTTAAGGCATAGTATGTTTAAGTTACTCTATGGTTTAGAATATGTGATAGTGCTGCTCTCTGGCGGCAGAACATTGCAGTAATACTCCCTATTACCAAGACGATCGTCAAGGTCGTATTAATAAAAACCATAATTGTTAAATTTGAATCGCCCTCCAACTCATGATATGTATAGTAGTTACTTAATTAAGTACAAAATATTTCCTCCGTAACTGTGCACAGTGCAATGCCGTAAAAATATCTTCTCTCGAGACTCTCGCTGCAAGTGAAAAGGGGAGAACGAGTCGGAGTGAAGTGTCCGTTTTATCGTATTTTATGAAGATTGAAATTGCAATTTTGTATTTTTAGACACTTTATGAATGAAATAAAATAGAATTATTTTTATTCGTAAACACAAACAAGACACATTATATAATATAACAAAAACAAAGAAATCGGATTAGCGAAGTAATACTTTTGTTTTAATTTTTATTGAATTCAGTAACGCTCCCAACCGCATTGTCGGCACGTCAATGTCGTTATCTAATTAATCTTGGGAAAGCATTACTGCGAAGCATTGCAAGAAAGAGAAACGGTCGATATCACTTTCTGGGTAAATTGATTGAAGATGAACGTTCCAATCGTAACAACAGTCCAACGTTAGTAGCTAAAAATTTTCAGATGGACCTTAAATTAATAAAATGCGTATATGTTTATCGCAATAATCTGAAAGATAAATGCTATGGTTTTTCCCCTGGGCCCAGAATAGACGGTCTCTTTATCATAGAAATGGACATTGACTTCACCTACAATGTTCGCAAATGCAAATCCTAACAAAGTTGTACTTGTATGCTGATAAGAAAGAATTCTACTCAAACTGGTATGTATACAAGTTCGAGCTCACTGATATAAAAAATAATATTAAGTTAGTTATACACCGTTTGATGACCGGTTTGGCCTAGTGGGTAGTGACCCTGCCTACGAAGCTGATGGTCCCGGGTTCAAATCCTGGTAAGGGCATGTATTTGTGTGATGAGCATGGATATTTGTTCCTGAGTCATGGGTGTTTTCTATGTATCTAAGTATTTATAGATATTTATATATTATATACATCGTTGTCTAAGTACCCTCAACACAAGCCTTATTGAGCTTACTGTGGGACTTCGTCAATTTGTGTAATAATGTCCTATAATATTTATTATTTTATTTATTATTTTATTATTTTACATATTTCTCGTGTAAGTGAAATGTAATATCTTATGAGATATAAATGTCTTTAAACCGAACAAACCTCATGTTCTTCAAACAAGCTTAATGTATAAATCTCAACACCTAGACGGGCAACATCCGATACGGGGCAATTTACTAGCGAAGCTTCGCGAAGAAAGCGTCTCACTTTATCGCGCCACTTCACTTCGGCGATACATACGCAGCGTTGCTTCGCCGCGCTCCGCTGGAGCGTGAAGAAAGCTACAATGTATACGATTCCTATCCAGTGAAGACTGAGCATACCTGTCTGGGGTGAAAGGAATTGAAAACTTAAGTAAGCTGTTGCATTTTATATTAAAATGGTTGAGAGCAGCAATCTAAATATTTTACACAATGTTTTTTATCAATTTGAAAAGTATAATAATTTAAGCAAAATAAGCCAATTCTTATCTCTTATTAGGATCGAAAGAGCACGTGATTATGAGTAGAAATAACATACAAAAATGAGTAGTGCACAACTTCAAATATAACTGATAAATAAAAAAATTGAAAACCCCCTACACTTGCATTATGCATGCATTATGTATTATGCATGCCAATAAAATCCATTTTACGCCGAAAATCCTTGACATCATTTTGGTACTGAGCTGATACTCTTCAAACTGGTGGATCGATTTATATGAAACTTAGCTAAGAACCACTGCAAGAAAACTCGCTTTCACAAAAAAAAATGCCCATCCGTTGAAGAGCTATGGTGCTACAGACAGACAGACAGGCAGACAGACAGACATACAGATAGACAGACAGACACGCAGATAGACAATCAGACATTGGCGTCAAACATATAACGTCCCTCTTTATGAGCCGGGGGTTAAAATGTCCCTAAAAGTATAGATCGCTAACCACACGGTGCGCGATACGCCTCCGCTGCGTGTGTTTAACGCCTTATGAAAGTGTTGGTTGATTTACGAGCCGGAATAACGTTGTTGTACTGAACACGCAACTTATGTGTTTACGCCCTTATAACGCAAATATTAAACATATCGCGTGTTTACTTCTTGGAAAAAAATACAATTATATAGTGTTGTAAGCCGACAAGGAGCTCGATTCAGATTCAACAAATTATTTGTTCAATTGGTTTTGATACTAAAATAAATAAATAATGAAAAAGCGTGTTAATAAAATAAAAAAATTTTCGTTATGTATGCACATGCTTTTTACAATAACAGGGTAGATTAGATGTCTCTTTTTAAGTATTCAAGGATACTTTTGATACACCGCTGGATTTATACACCGCTCTTCTGTAGTAAAGTATCTTAACTAAGGTCTGTTTTTTTTTCCGTCGACTAAAATGACGTTTCATATGTAAGACATGACATTTCTTAGTACCACATGAAATATCATTTTAGTCTACGGAATAAAAAACCAGAATGTAATAATGGTGATACAGATTAACTTAAAATAACGATCGTGATTGGTGACTCGCGTGTATTTCATGCAACTACTTTCAGTTCATTAATTCGGTAATTCAGACTGACATCCTAATCTGTAATGCATTGTTAATGTTGTGGTTGTTAGGGTTCCGAAGCCAAATGGCAAAAAACAGAACCCTTATAGATTCGTCATGTCCGTCTCTCTGTCCGATTATGTCACAGCCACTTTTTCCGAAATTATAAGAGCTATACTGTTCAAACTTGGTAAGTAGATGTATTCTACGTATGAACCGCATTAAGATTTTTACACAAAAATAGAAAAAACATTTTGGGGGCTCCTCATACTTAGAACTGAAACTCAAAAAATCTTTTTTCATCAAACCCATACGTGTGGGGTATCTATGGATAGGTCTTTATACATGATATTGAGGTTTCTAATATCATTTTTTTCTAAACTGAATAGTTTGCGCGAGAGACACTTCCAAAGTGGTAAAATGTGTCCCCCCCCCCGTAACTTCTAAAATAACAGAATGAATAATCTAAAAAAATGATAATGCTATGCAAATTTCCACCGAAAATTGGTTTGAACGAGAACTAGTAAGTAGTTTTTTTTAATACGTCATCGTCATAAAATTAAAAATTTTTTTACACACGAGACACACGATAGTTAAATAACATCATTCTGATGTCAGTGTACGTTCGAATTAGTCCGTTAGAATGCTACTCAAGCGCAGCTACACTACGAAATGCTACGCCGTAGCACGTAACTAGGCAATTTTGTATATTCTAGCCCAGTCGGTATACGGCCCGATTCGAGAAATGATTAAGACACGTTTAAGAGCTTGGAAAGGTCTTTAAAAGATCGATAACTTAACGATATGTCAAATTGACGTTTATTTCGATTCCGCTGTGATCTCATAAAAGATATTTCTAACGTAAAAGTGACATTGGTTGCCCGAATCGAGCTGCTTCTGTCAATTATACGACATACAAATGATATCTAAATGAGTACTTATCTAAACCAGAACTTATCGTTATCGTATCTCATTCTTATGATCGGGCCATAAGTTACTATAAGATGTTTTTTAGGTTACTTGACGCATTCACTGCCAGCAACCCGCCAGACGGGCGCTCAGTCCGTAGTCACTTTTCGCTACATACGCATTTTCCCATGTTATCGGCTACGCTCGTAGCGCCGTAGCACGCGCTGGCACTGAATGTGTTAATTACGTAATAACTTAAGACAGAACGCCCCTTAAGTAGGGACTGAATAAATTAACCGACTTTGGATTACATGGATCTCACAGCCTTTTACGGCAGAAGAATTGAGTTGCGATAGTTGGTTTTTTACGAGTTATGTTTTTGATGGCATTAATTATTCGGTGTATTGGCATATGATGATGATGATACTGTGTAAATATATTCATATAAATAAATACAATATTTATGCGGTCTTCGACTCTAAATTAATAAAGGCAGTTTTGAATGGTTCACGGTTGGTTTCACTACACTTAAATCGACGGGGTAATAAACCGTGATTACCTTTTATATTTTTTTGATTGAGTTCCCGATATTTCGACGCAGTTACACCCGTGCCCCCCGTGAACAAGATGCATGTAACTGCGTCGAAGAGCTCAATTAAAACAATATAAAAGGTCATCACGGTTTGTATCCCGATCGATTTAAGTGTAATTAATAAAGATATTCAAAAAAGTTTTTACCCAAAAAATTGCCTATCTAGAAAGTAAACAGTAGTTTACATGTATAGAGAAATGGCCGTATTCTCCTAAGTTCTGACGATAGCCATCTGCCGCCTGATTAATGGGTAGATCCCGAACGGCGAATCTCGATGGAGCGAAGGCCGTGATAATGCATTTTTTAATCCTTCATTAGTGTAGAAGGCCACAGTGTAATGGTTGGGTTTTATCTTTGGGAGTACAGAGTTAGTGATGTGCTGTATGTCAGAAAAATATTTATGTCAGAAAACTCGCGTAAAGAATCTACACTCCGTTTGTTTTTATAGAATTTTTAACCGACTTCAATTTCATAGAAGGAGGAGGTTCTGTATTCGGCTGCGGCTATTTTTTTTATGTATGTTCACAGATTACTCCGACACCCGTGGTTCGACTTGAGTAATTATTTTTTAAGAAAGGATTTACCTCCATGTTGGTTCCATTTAATATGGTTCTGATCTGATGATGGGATCCATGAGGAATTGAGGGAACTCCTCATTTTTTAAAAGCACAAGGTTTTTTTTGTTATGGTGATTTGGGTGTTTTCTTAAGCAACTCGAGCGTTTTCTTTCAAAAACCATCAATTTGATGAAGTGATTTGTCATATTTTTATATTTTTGTGCAGTCAGCATCAATAGTAGCAGTGAATGAAACAACGCGATAAACGTGTCTGCCACCTTGGATTTTTTTTCCAAATAGAGATTTGTATTTGTACGAAATTTAAAGTCTCTCTAACATAGGAATAATGATCTTAATACACTTTTTTAATCCATTTTTAACCCTCCCAGGGGATACATTTTTCAAAAACGCTCAAAATGCAAATATCTTTATACGAAATTTCAAGTCCCTAGGTTAAAATAAAATTTGTTCCACATGTGTATAGTATAAACTTTCATCGTGTTTAACCCCCTTATACGCCACTTGCACCGACCCACCAACCCGAGATTAAGTGATTAAACCGTTAACCCAGTGTCAAATTGTACTGGTGACCATGTTAACTCCAGGTTTAACCGGTAAACTCCGGGTTATTGGAATGGTGCAAGTGGGGGGTTTTAATTTTTCAAAATTGCTTATTTCTTATACACATGTAATAATGTTGTGCAAATTTCAACTTAACTCTTTTCTTCTTTCTAGCTTTAGCCTATTGCTCTGCGTAGATGAGTCAGTCAGTCAGGTCATACGCAGGTATTTATTTATACTAGTAATTTGCCCCGAACTGAGAACTCGCGGTTCGCCAAAAAGATAGGTAATTGAATGTACCTACTTAGTCGGCAAAGGATTGAAAACCGCGTGCGATTTATTGCAAGGTCTGTGGAGCCCTTAACCGATAGATTTAAGTCACCATAGAGATTAAAATAACAAATACCTACATTATGTTTATTTTATTTCGTTTTTTTCTTGATAATTAGTTTAGAAACGTAAATTAAAAACTATAACTATTATCCCCTTATTCATAAACGTGTACTAAAGTTACGATGCCGCTAATAATCGTTTGTCCCTTTACACGTTTATGAATAAGGGGGTTAATGTGTACACCAAGTACTTTCATTTGATACCAATCTCGACCATACTTTCTTGCAAATAAGATGACCAGAATAGCAAGACCCCTCACGAATAGCTTTTTGGCCTTCTAGGTCCTTCTAGCTCCTTAATTCCTTTATCTAGAATAATACATAATTTAATGATTAAAATATAATGCCCTCAACCACGCGGTTACCAAATTTCATTCAATTTAGAACGAATTTACTTAAGTTATTTGATGAACAATAACTATCCTCTGATAGATCATCTTTAAAACATAGTAATGCCGGGACGTGTCCTTAGCCAGCCGTGTGTTCCAAGTTGAATGTAAGAACTTCACTTCGCTTCGCTCGCTCGTTCGATTATTTATAGATTGGTGTAACTTGTGATGTTTTGTTTTAGTGTTTCAGGGTACAGAGAAAACACTCGCGTTCCGAACTTCACTAAATCCAGTACAGTCCCGCTTAAATAGTAATTAGCGTCCACTACTGGCACCGGCGGCCGGCGATCGCGTAAAAACTGCAATTTGCCGCAACATCCCGAAAGGCCAATTCGAATTCACATTTCGACATGAAAATTATGTTATTTTGTTATCATACATCTCGCTCGCGCTAATACATGAGAAAAATTCCGAGCGAAATGCATGCGCGAATGATAGCAAAATGACATCAGTAAGATATCAGAACGAATTTTTGAATTAGCCTCCGATATGGCAAGGGTCGGTTGTTATGTCTGCATGTGGCGGGTTATTATTAATTTTACTTTTTTAATCCTTTATAGAGTGGTACGTAGTTGGAGTCTGCCAATTATTCTTTCGTCAGACAAACAGCTGACAAAAGTATAAAGCGATTGTTTTTTATGATAAACCAGCGTCCGTTTGACGTGTTTGCCGCACATCCATTTTAAATCAGATAAT
Source organism: Cydia pomonella (assembly GCF_033807575.1). Taxonomy (NCBI): domain Eukaryota; kingdom Metazoa; phylum Arthropoda; class Insecta; order Lepidoptera; family Tortricidae; genus Cydia; species Cydia pomonella. The sequence goes on from NC_084708.1 coordinate 24,005,332, forward strand.
CTAATGACCGTATATTGTTTTACGCGGTAAATGCAACGGTAAGCGCATTGTTATTTCTCACCTCAGCAGCTCGAACCAGCCTACTTTCGTCACTCCAGGGAGTCACGAATGTGCGACTTTCGTCACTTTAGGGAGTGAGACAAAGTAGATTTTTGAGTTAGTGAAGCCCATGAATACAGGAATATTTCTAGAAGCTTTCGTCATAATGATGATGCCTTTCATTCACGAATGTAAATAAATGTGGTTAATTTTACTTGATGTTGAATTTTTTAAACCTTTAATATGTTCTCACTACTGAGTTGAAAAGTTGTATGCGTACGAGAGCAAAGTTGTTTTACATCTTGTGTTTTTGAGTCCCTCGCTGCGCTCAAGATTCTAACTTAGAATCTTTCGCTTACTTGGTAGTCAAAATCAACACTCGCAAGAAAAACCAACTTTCCTCTCTTGTTGCACAAGTACGTTCAACGCTGCGTCTATCGCATAAAATAAACGCGAGCTTAAGCTTGGAACTGCTAAACTTGGAACCTATTTACGACCGGTCTGGCCTAGTGAGTGACCCTGCCTATGAAGCCGATGGTCCCGGGTTCGAACTGTGATGAGCACAGATATTTGTTCCTGACTATGGGTGTTTCTATGTATGTAAGTATTTTGTATATTATGTATATCGTTGTCTGAGTACTCACAATACAAGTCTTCTTGAGCTTACTGTTTGCTGTTATAAATATTACATTCTTACACAAATTAACTAAGTCCCACACTAAAGCTCAATAAGGCTTGCGTTGAGGATACATAAACAACGATATATATAATATATAAATATTTATAAATACTTAAATACATAGAAAACACCCATGACTCAGGAACAAATATCCATGCTCATCACACGAATAAATGCCCTTACCAGGATTTGAAGCCGGGACCATTTCTTTATTTAAGATTAATTTGGCGTTTTCTATGAACGATTGCCATCTTGGCTTTAGCCACGGTAAAGGACTTATCCTTTGAATATAATCCACAAATAGTAGAACCCCAAGATAGTCAATTAAGAATTTCCTGTGAACATCAGCAATCGAGTCTGCCGCTGAAGTGCTTATTGTTCAGCGCCAAGTTTGCACCGCGGGCTACAAATCACAACTTCGGTACATTGGTACTGTTGCCGCGTACAAATGTACAGTAAATGAATTAAACTTGTCTTTGTGAAACTTATCGTCTTGTTTGCATGTATTTTGTTGTAAGGATAGCTGTCTTAGATATTGGAAACATTATTTGCGTTTTCATAGGATTGAGCAGCTGCGAACGTAGGATGAGACTACCCGTCATAGTTTGTTAACATTTTATAATAGCTTTACAATAAGTGGTCCCCCCAATATTTACGAGTATATTATTATTGGTGACTGTACTTTCTGTGAAAAAAGTTTTAGGACGATGCGTGTATTTAACAATATAATCTTAATAGGTACAACATTGCTACTTCTCGAAAAAGAACTTAATTAGGCGATAGAAAATGACTAACGTTTGGATAATACATCATCATCATCTTCCTCGCGTTATCCCGGCTTCTTGCCACGGCTCATGGGAGCCTGGGGCCCGCTTGGCATCTAATCCCAAGAATTGGCGTAGGCACCAGTTTTTACGAAAGCAACTGCCATCTGTCCTTCTAAGAGTTCCAATCCAGACGGTAAACTAAACCTTATTGGGATTAGTCCGGTTTCCCCACGATGTTTTCTTTCATCGAAACAGCGGCTGGTAAATATCAAATGATATTTCGCACATAAGTTCCGAAAATCCATTGGTACGAGCCGGGGTTTGAACTCGCGACCTCCGAATTGAAAGTCCTAGGCTAGGCCATCAGCGCAGTTTGGAAAATACTTATTGCGTTTTGAGACAATATAAAGTAATTAACATATGTGACTATATTTAAATAATAACAAACTTAGTATAAAATGTAACCTAAAATTAAAACTACCTACAAAACTAAAATTATAACCTAAAAAAAAGGGTAACATGAGTGACCTAGCCCAATATGTTTATATTAAGCTAGATCACCCAGGTCAGAACCCTGTGGAAGGGTTCCCATAAGGCTGGCTGCATTCCCCCTTTGGATCGCTATGCCGATCCGTTGGGCGAGGAAGGAGCCAGCCCTACGGTCCCCCGTGACATCAATAATTTTTGTTGAAAGTTGCCGAATTAATTTATGAGCGCTTGGGCACCACGGTCCTAGAGTTTCGACTGCAAAAGCCACAAATATATGCCGGTCAGTGAGAGCTATATATTTGCGGCATTTTCAGCCTGCTATATAAAGTACAGTTTTAAAATTCATCTACATGTTATTCTAAGAGAAAACTTAGGCACCTAACCCAATTTATCGAAGAAATTGGAACCCAGCCAACGTATGAATAAATCTTGTCTTGTGAAACTGCGTAAATCTACTTGGGATGACTTGAATTGATTTGACTAAGAGTCCTTTTATTGGATAATCCACTATATTCAGTAAATGAGTACATGACATACGACATTTGAAACTGTAAATTGAATCGTGTAAATTTGACATGTTCTCATTTATTGAATTTTAACGGAATTTGTGCTTACTTTTTATTTAAGACATGACAAACGTTAGGAGATACTCGTACTTAGTTATACCGGTACTTATACTCCGGTATATAAAATTGTTGACATAAGATTGATTATTTTGAAACAATTTTTTTATGGAATTAATTTTAAGTTAAAACATTACACATTTTTTTATAAATAACTAAACAATAATAAACCATAAAACCTAGACTTAAAAATAAATAATATTAATCTTAAAATAAATTACTAAAAACTATCCCCCTGCGGCATGGTGCCGTAGATGCTGGCAGCATTTCCGCGCTGTATCACAATTTATTAAATAATATCCATAGCGATCATAATATAAATTCATGAAGATTATTAATAACAATAAAAGTCGATCCACCCACATACAAAGTGTAAATGCTAATTAAAATTAACAATGTGTACATCTAAGTTTTCTTCTGTTAAACGCGTACTTGGCGGTTCATGTATTTATTAAATTGAAACTTGGAGTCTGATATAAATCGTATTTTCTCACGCCGTCTCAGGTTCATAAAACTTCGAAACAGAATTAAAGGTGTTACAAAATGATGCCAACCTTATAACAGCAAAGTTTCAAATTGAAGGTAACGTCTTAAATCAAACCATTAATAATGTTGATGTCGGTGCTTAGACGAGATTGACAAACTTTTGAGGGAAACTTGAGATTGCTTGAGGTTGTACTGTCTTCAGACCCTTCAGAAGTGGTTGATGAGATTTAAAAGACGCTAAGTACTTAGTAGCTAATTCTGTTTTCGGTTTACCGACATTAGTTTAATGACGTCATTTATTAAAAGGGGACGGAATACCGTGTCGTATCTTTTAGGGTTCCGTAGTCAACTAGGAACCCTTATAGTTACGCCATGTTCGTCTGTCTGCCTGTCGTTAGTGCTAGAAAGCTGCAATTTAGCATCCATAAATCATACAAAGTACAAAAAAATGTTTTAGGTACTTCCAATACAATATGATATTTTTCGCTTTTTTCTATTATTATTTTTTGCTCGCATTGGGTCTCATTTGCATCTATATATATTATAAGGAGATACTACCGCGATTCGATGCGTGTACTTAATAGAAAAAAACCGGTCAAGTGCGAGTTCGTTTACCTCGCGCGCCGAGGGTTCCGTACAAACTTTCAATTTTCTCATGAAAGACTTGAGCAGAAGTATACTATTAGTATAATTGTGTACAGCGCCATCTATGGGCGAATTGGTTAACTAATTTGTGCGATCTGTGTGTATGTTGGTTTTTCAGGGATAATTCTTTATCATGTGAACAGATTTCAATAATTTTTATTTTATTTGAAAGATGGTGCCTTTACTGTAATCTCATAGAAATTTCAACTAAAATAAACACCCGCAAACGGGATTAAATTAAATTACAAAATATTTTTTATTAATTAAAAAAAAGTTATCAAGATAGAGGGCTGATTTTATTTTTCCTGTAATCTTTATGACAATGTTTTTTTTTCACTATGAAAAAAAAATAAAAAATTGTTTCGTAATGTTCAATTTGAGCTCTTTCAAATGATACCCCACTTGACCTAGTAACTAGACTTTGAAATTTTGCCCCCTCTTTATATTGGAAATTTTCCACAATTAATACACATAAAATAACAAAATTACACATCCAATATGTTTGGGTTAGCGTTATTCATTACTATTCCTAATTTCAAATCGATAGCTTAAGTACTTCTCGAGATATTTAGCAATGTGACAGACGGACGGACAGAGTCGCACCATAAGGGTTCCTTTTGTACCTTTTTGGTACGGAACCCTAACAAGAATAGGAGATTTCAGATTGTAACAGCGGGTTATGCATTGCCTACAGTGACGTTGCTACAAACATGTGTATACACATACATACACATCGGCATTCGGCAGTAATGTCTTTCTGCAAACGGAGTTCAATGAAAAAAAACTTGTTAGATTAACATAGGGCTGCCATCTCGAATTTCGCCAAACCCGGACAAAGATTAAAAAAAACCCGGACATTTGGCGTAAATCGCAATTTTTCCCCGGACGAGTCCGAAAATAATATTTTTAAAAACCAAAACCTTTAATTTTACAGATAGTTTAGATAGTTTCATTTATTTCTTATTGGAAATGTACATTATATTTTACATGTCAAAATAAAATGCATTCACAAAAGATCGTCACAACACAATAACAACAATAATAATAATAAAAACTACATGTAGTTTTAATGTGCTTCCTTACATGAAAAGTGTCCGGGTTTTCCCCGGACACTTCTTGACACCCCCCCGGACGGCCTCCAAACTAGGACAAATCCGGGAAAACCCGGACGGATGGCAGCCCTAGATTAACACGGACCTAGTTCAATAAATTATCCAACGGTGTCAAAACAGTTCAATAAAATTGCAGGTAAAATCAAAAGTAATTAGGTTACGTAAGTTTTTACCTCGATAAAATCCCCAATGCCCCTTCAACTGATTTTAAATGTGCTGAGCGCTCATTCTATCTTTAACGAACGTGAATCGGAACATAAAAGAAAAAAAAAATCCTTTTCAGCTCCGCGATTTGGTTAATTGATATGAAAACCGTATTTTGCGGCGTCATATTCGTTATCTGGCATTGGGGGATTTGCTTTTGTGCGATGAGGGCTGATTTCGAAGATTTTTCTACATTTGGAGTGGTGGAAATTGGGTTTTGTGACGTTATTACTCTTTTACCTATACTCTATCTTAAGGTATTTAAATCAGATGAAAACATTACATGATCAAAGCCTACGTTAAAGCCAGGTCGTTCAGTGACAGATCCAGGCGGTATCCTATTTGATTGGTTAACCAATAATAGTTATTTATTTTACAATGGAGCAAAATGGTTGTAAATATAAACAAACTTTGCCTCCGAGTGAAACACAACATTTTTCACCACACCAACGCGAGGAAAATACTAACTTTGAATAGCAAAAAAAAAATCAAACCAAATCAAATCCAAATGAACTTAATCAAAAATGTATCATCCAAAATCATCATTTAAAAGTCAATTCTACCAGCTAACATAAGGAAACGACTCAAAATTTGCATCTGATTACTTTGCCCCACATGTGGATAAAATACAACTTTCTCATTAGTTTTTGAACAATCAAGAGGGCCTTTACCAGTTGGTGTGGTGAAAATGTTATTAGAAGCGCTGGTGGCCTAGAGGTAAGAGTGTGGGACTTGCAATACGGAGGTCACGGGTTCAAACCCCGGCTTATACATAAAAAATCATACACAACTTGATTTGACTTAACAGTCAACCACCCTATAAGCATTCATTACAGCACAGTAGCAATAAGTATACAACTTTTAAGAACTATAATCAGAGCCCGTAAATTTCATGCCGTTGGCAGAAAAATGACGTCACGCTACATAGAGTATGATTCCAATTAGTATTTTCGTAATAAATTATCATTTGTCAACCTCTTTAGGTAACTGATACATATACTTGACAATCAGTATAGAAACGCCTAACTGACTTTCATTTTACTGTCACACAAATAAATAGTAGATTATTAATTTATGAAATAATACATATTTTTGGTTTTTAACAGCGTAACAAGCTTTTATTATATATAAGCCTATTATAGCACACAAGACTACATGAATGATGAAACACCGTGGGATTAAGTGTGATTGTAAAGAATGAATTATTTATTGTTATGTTATTAATGATGAAATTGATAATTCAATGTATATATATACCGTATTTTTTGACATTTAGATTTTATTCTAGAAAGGTTCTAGACTAGTATTTTTATACAATTTTGATGTTTGACGATCCTTTTGTGAAATTCTTATTATTAAGTTTACTATATCTATAATAGTTCAATGTTTTTTTAGAACAATAATAACTGCATCAATAAATTGCTCTGATATTTAGATTAAGATGATATTTGTAAAATTTGACGATTTAAAAGTGCTTGTTGCTAGGCCTATTTGAATAAAGAATATTTTGACTTTGACTTTGACTATTCACGAAACAAGTATTTATTATGATACCCATCAATAAGTAAGTTATCTAAATTTGTAGTAACTCCCTGTATGTTAAATTACGTCATTTTTGCGTCAACGGCATGAAAAGTACGGGCTCTGACTATAACAATATACCATGTAGAACTATTGTTTCATTTAAACCGTAAGTGAGACAATGGGCTTGGGACTCAGCTTTTGCCGCGAGTCTCGTGACTGCACACCGCTGATTTTAGCCCGTACCTCTTTGCTTATATAAAATTAAAAACTAATATTATTTGCTAGCTTGAATTAATTAGGTTGCATTTCCCGTTTAGTAGGTTAGTTAGAAGTTCGTAGACCATTTCTAAATTATCTCAACACACTTAGAAGTACTCAATGAAATAACTTGGAAACTCTGCAACTAATATAATCTTTAATTAAGCATGCTCCTATACCACGATAAAATCTTCACTGCGGTGTTGCGGTTAAACTTGGGTGTGTTCGTAGCTCTCAGTTGATCCCTTTGAAACTAATATTATAATGTGGTTTGCAGCATATAGGCCCTAGTGACATATAGAGCGGCCTTTTGGTAGTTATTATTAAAAATAGTACCTGGGCGACCGAGCTTTGCTCGGTTATAACTATTTATTGTAATATGGTGGTGTATAGGTGATAATCTTAACTATATTTTTTTACTAAATTAAACTTGTCTAAAACAATAAAAATTAAATAATTATATATAAACTTGAACATATATATAAAAAAAAAAAGTTAGTCACCGGGCGAGATTCGAACCCGTAACACTCGTTTAGCAGTCCGCGTCTTAACCCGCTGGACCAGACGGACAGTGGCCGGCAACACGAAATTAGCATGAAAACTCGAAAACACGCGTTTTCCCAAACATAAGACTAATCTAGATAGATTGTATACCCCCAAAACCCCCATATACCAAATTTCAGCGAAATCGTTAGAGCCGTTTCCGAGATCACAGAAATATATATATAAATATATATACAAGAATTGCTCGTTTAAAGGTATAAGATTAGGCAAGAAATTCTTACCTAATAATAGTATTTTTTTGATTGTATAATAGTATTTTGTACAATCGTGATATAATAGAGAGCTTTTCAGTCGAGTAGTGTTTAGACAACGAAGCTTGCAGAGTTGCCTAAGTAAGGTACGAGATTGAAAAGCTTGATTATATCACTATTGTATACAATAGGTACTTTTTCTACGAGTAATCTAAAATAATACTTTTTTTACTACAAAACCTAAATAATTAATGAATGCGCGTTGATGAATGGCTTTTCTATGGGAGTGCGGCGGCACGGGATTGGTCAAATTCTTTATAGCTGACTACAGCGTATCAAAATGAACATAGTTGAGTTGGGAGCCCACACATGAAAAGTACGCAATTATAGTTTGGTATATGAAATCTTAATTCAACCATTACAGTCGACGTGTAGAATAAGATTATTGTATGTTAAATTATATTTCATTTCATAACTTGGTAATTTTTTTGCTCTTGAGTGTAGTGCGTTGTCCTGGCACATGAGCCGAAAGTCACCCACTGATGTACATTTTATGCCAAAAATGCCTTTTATCGTGTCAGAATAGAGCTGATATTCTTTAAACTGCTGGATCGAGTTTTATCAAACATAGCTAAGAACCATCACAAGGAAATCGCATCAGAATCGATCCATCCATTTGAGAGTATGCCATACACAATTACACACGCGTTGAAATTATGACACCCCTCTTTTTGCGCGGTGGTAAAAAATTTATAAACTAACGCTTGTAAAATCTAAAAAAAAACATAATTTTGTGAAAATAAGGATAAAAATTAAATTCCACATTTATGTACTGAATAACCTACATATTATTAAACATTTCACGACCCTTACAAGAATAGTTTCGTTACGAAATAATAAAGAACTCTATGGTTAGATGCTTTGTTATGCAGTTTCCATTGTTACTGGAAATAAAGGCCAACTAATAAAGCGGCAAGAAGCGGAAAACAATGCCACTCAAGTATAAAAATATAATTGAATGCTCTTATTGAAACGGTTAACTAAACAAGTTTTTACTTAAGTGGTTTCAGTCCGAGCTAATGAACTAGAATAACTACTTATAGAAGTTTTTTTTTTGTGATATAGGAGGCAAACGAGCAGATGGATCACCTGATGGTAAGCGATTACCGCCGCCCATGGACACCCGCAACACCAGAGGAGATCATAAGTACGTTGCCGGCCTTTAAGATGGGAGTACACTCTTTTATTGAAGGTTTGAAGGTCGTATCGGTCCGGAAATGCCGCAGGTGACAGTCCATTCCGCAGTTTAGCTGTGCGAGACAGAAAGTTTATGGAGAAACGCACAGTTGAGGACTGCCAACCATCTAAGTGGTGAGGATGGAAATGCTGTCGCGTAGGGCGATGGCGAAAAGAAGCCGCAGGGATTAATCCGAACAATTCCTCGGAGCACAGTTATACATGCGATAGAAAATGCAGAGCGAGGCCACATTTCTACGCAGCGCCAAGGAGTCAAGCCGATCCATAATACGCTGGCATTCGGCAATTCGAGTCGCTTTTCGTTGGATGCGGTCCATAGGGAGAAGCTGGTACTGAGGTGCCCCTGCCCATAGATGAGAACAGTACTTCATGTGTGGGCGCACCTGTGCCTTATAGGGCTGTAGGCGGTGGGCTGGTGTGAAATACTGTCTCGATCTGTTGAGCGGTGTGCTTTTTTGAGCTAATTTGGTCTTACGCTTTAAATGGCCGCGGAAGTGGACTTCACTAGACATATCGACGCCGCTGATTAGCGGCATGTCATTAACATGCAGAAGGGATAGCGTGGGTGATAGCACATAGCCTTGGGGGACACTAGCATTCCCCGTCAACTACGACCTTTATGCTTCTGTCTGCTAGTAAGCTCTGAAAGCCCAGAGGATGGTAGCTTCGAAAGAAGTCTCGCTCTGTGTGGTAGGGCACAGCACAGCGGATGTCATTCCAGATCTAGAGCAGAGCCCAACTGGGGAAGTACCTCCACCTTACAGAAAAGCGCTGCCAAATAACACTAGACCCTACTCATAGTGTTGTGTTCCTGCCGATGAGTAAGGGGGTTAGGGTCGGCAACGCGCAATGTAACTCCTCTGGAGTTGCAGGCTACGGATAATGCTTACCATCAGGCGGGCCGTATGCTTGTTTGCCACCGACATAGTATAAAAAAAAAAGTCGTGTGACTTTGACTTTGAAGAAGTCTGACTAGAATTTCAAAAATGATCACACGTTGTGTATTGTGCCTAGAGCGACTTAACTGTATTGCGCGCAGCATTGATAACGACAAATATTGTAATACCGCGTGAGATGTACTTGTATGATAAATATAATTGTATTTTAGCCGATCAAAACCTTTAGTGACCAATCACAACGTTTTTTAATAACAAGTAATTGTGTATTGGGTAATATTAATAGCTAGCGAGTTATACTGTATGCTTGCGACAGTTGTGATATTGCGTCATTAATGGGACGTCTTGAACTAAAACAAAGTAGTGATACATTTCTACATCTTGCTTAATTATTTATACATATATATAATTATATATATATATATACGTACATATAATCACGCCTATTTCCCGAAGGGATAGGCAGAGACCACGGATTTCCACTTGCTACGATCCTGACATACCTCTTTCGCTTCCTTCACTTTCATGACATTCCTCATACACGCTCGTCGGTTTCGGGTGCTCTTGACCTGGCCTTTCTTCAGGATTTCCCCGATTTGATCAGAGAAAGTCCGCCGTCGGTCTACCCATTCCAGCTCCCTCTTCTACTTCTCCCTTATACACTCTCTTTGTTAACCTTCTTTCACTCATTCTTTCCACGTGTCTAAACCATCTTAACATACCTTTCTCAATTTTTGTCACAACATCTTCGTTCAGTCCACACTTTTCCCTTATCACACTGTTCCTGATTCTATCTTGTAATTTTACACCACACACACTTCTCATTTTTCTTATTTACATACGTTAGTGACCCGTTCTAATATGTCTGTGTAAATTTTCTTGTAGCATTTTATAAACATTTACAGATCTTTTACTCAAAACATCAAATAAATTTGAGTGAAGAACACAATTTATTTTCTGTGGTTGCAATTATAAAGCTAATTTGTGCTGGGATGGAGCCAGATGCTGCTTATTACAAGCCTTTTATCTTAGTCAAAATTAAATCTTCTGCACGAGCCTTGTTTGTGGCGGGCGAGTCGATTTTAGTACTAATATGTTTTAATTAATTACACTTATTTGTTGTACAAACTTAGTAATAAAAACATTCCTAGGTATACCTTATGTATGTTAGAAATAACCTTTGTTTAAACGCGTCGAGGTATCTGGTATAAACATAACAACTACAGGTCGATTACAAACAGTTCCACTTCGCATGGCATCTGCAGAAATAAGGATAGAAAAATCCTATGCAATATTTAAGCGTCTATTGAGAAACTTTTTACTGGAATACCTTTATATTCAATAAGTGTTATTTTTTGACATGACTGTAGAATTCATAACTGCATACCTATTTGATATTGTCTTTGTTTATTATTGATATTATTTTTCGATCCTTTTCGGCGTCATTTTTCATATTATATATAATTAATAATAATAATAAAACATTGATTTCAAGTAAGTTACACTGATATCTTGTTTAGTAAAACTTAATTGTATAATATGTATTAGTACTTAAAACCTAGGAATATATCTATGTATATACATTAATTTTCAGCTGAGTACGGCACATGTAGCCGACTGCAGCGTAGCAAATAGGGGTGTCCAGCCCGTCCGCTATCATTTTCATGAGGGTGTTAATTAAATTAATTTATTTGGATTATCTTGTAGACGAGCCGCCTGATGGGAAGCAGTCATCGCCGCCCATGGACATAAGCAACATCGGAGCCTCGGAGGTGCCACAAATTTAAATTTATTTCTGACGATCACAATATAGATTCTTATAAATTGACATTAATGTACATAATTTGTATTGTAATCATATGTTGTGAAATAAATAATTCTAATCTAATCTAATTATTTGTGGTTTGACCAGTTAGTTACTGTACAGCATTATACCGCTTTGACACCTCAGACTGTATAGTTCACACGCAGTATATTATACAATAATACAACAAAACAGGTTTCTTTAAGAGTTTTAGGATCTCTTTCATTGTTATAAAGCGATTAAATTTTGATTGGATTCTTTAGCGTTTTGAAATGTGATTGTCCAAGAAATTTCTGGTTAACTTGCCTTGTTCAGACAAATACAACAGTGCCGGAATTTTGGGCTTTGACTACAACATATTAAGTTTGTAACAATCTTCGCTAGTCTCAGGTGTTGTCGAGGTGATAAATAAGAGTGGACTGTAGTATAGACGCTGGTTTACTTCCAAAATCACAAAAATACAAAAAGTGGCAAAGTGAATAGTCGTTGGGGAATCGGATAACAACGATAAGTTTTAAAAGCTCTGTAAACTGTCAAAGTTTTGAACACAAAATTGCCATAGTGAAATTTGAATATAGAGATTTGAAATATTGTTGAATTTATACATTTGAATGAATATTTTAATTAACCTTTTGAACGCCACGCCTATCGTACGCGGCGTGTAATCGTGAACCTTGTCGGTATGCATGAAAGTTGATATTGGGCTGTCGCCGAGCGCGTCATATGACGTCTTTGGCGGTCAAAAGGTTAAAAAATATGCAAACTGAATATAAATAACTATGAGATTATTTGATAACATGAAATTAAAATTATACAAAAATTTACAAAGATGATTTTTATGACACTCCGTAATTAGTTGCGTTATAACGAACAAGGATCAAAAATCGGTGCATTTTTGAACGTTTCGTAAGAAGTTTATTAATGATAATATTTCTAGAATATTCTGAGATGGAGCGTAAAGGTTTTGTTCGGATGTCAACTGCAACTATTACTGTTGCGGCGTCGTTGTTGCTGCCACTGCGTCTGTGAATTTCCTTGATTAAATGAATGAACGTGTAGATAATGCGTCGAGGGGTTGTCGTTAATATTCAAGATGGCGAAGACGTCTCGAGAATATTTTCTTGTGTTGCTCACTAATGTTGCTTAAATTATCAATATTACTATTGATAGTTTCTTATGCTGTAAACTATCGTAGAAGTGTGCAACTAATGAAAAACTAATCTTGAAACGCGTTTAGCCATGTTTTAATCAACACCCGGCAATCCATCGTGGCTTTTAGTAAAGTCCAGCTATCTCTTTACTAAAAGCAACTCCCTACGAGCACACTTTAAAAGTTTTTTGGTTAGTAAGTTAAAGTTAAAGTTAGTTAGTTATATGTAGTTATTTATTCTGAGGTTGTGCAATAAAGAGGATTTGTTTTTGTATAGTTAATGTAGCTTCAGATACCATAATTAAAAAAATACAACGAATTTAAGTTTTTCATACAAAACTTGTTTTTGCTCTATTTCGTTAGTTTTATGAACTGGAGCTATATAAACTAATTACATGACTTGATATACCTAATGTAGTCGCATGTCGATATTGTTTTATTCAGAAACACACCTATGGCGAATCTGACCTCCACAGAGTCGGGCCCACTCAGATTCCGGCCCAAAACCAAACTGTCTCAATACGAATCTGCCCCGGCCCGCCCATAGGATATGAGATATCTCCATCTTTCTATTTGGCAGCGATTCAATAAAAGTGTCATAGACAATGTGTTGCCGGCTGGAGACGCTTCTTTTATATTAAAGAATCTGATATATTAAACTGAAAAGATTTTGTAAGACGTGCGGTTGTTTTGGATTATTTGTTTGGCTCAGTTGTAACGAACTTTATGTAAAATGTAATCACATTTGTCGTAGACAATTAACATGTAGGTTAATCGAATACTTCATCTGCATGCAGCTGCAGTAGGTTAAGTACATGACACGCTCAGGATAGTTATCAGTTAGATATCAATTCCCATAGTAAAACATATATGTAAGAAAACCTGCATTAAAAAAATTCATCCAAATGGATTTACCCGCAAGAGTCACGGTGCCACGGACAGACACATAGTGGTCAAACTTAGAACACTCCTATTTTTACGTCGGGTGTTAAAATTGAATCAGATAATGAGATCAGATATTTTCGCTCTAATTGTGCAAGATAATTATAGCATACCTAATCATAATTATTTATTCTTTAATATGTCAAACATGTCAAAATGAGTGTGGCGATATTTTTGCCAAAATCTTTTTTTTCTGATAGTAATCTTTCCATTCGCAAAATTTACCAATGGTTTTTTTTTTCTGTAGCTTATTTCCCCGGTTTGCGCTTTTCCCCAGTAGTAACAATCCCATTCTCATAATTTCTCAATCTCTATGTATCCGAATTTAAAATTTCCCATTCTCTTTTGTTCATAAAAGTACCGTTTCTGATCGCATTGTTTCCCAATATATTTACAAGGTAGAAACAACATTGATCTATTATCATATTTAAAATATTAATTTATTTAAGGGCGGACGTACCTATTGTGTGTCAAGTTAGATGCTTTACGTCTATGGCGAAGGATTGAATTTAAGAGTTAAGTATTAGTTTTGTTTTAAGTTATGAATACACAATTTATTTAAGTTAATAATAGAAGATTTGGGTTTTTTTTAAATATTTACCTATTAATACACATGCTTTTCCCAATTTTTGTATTTACTCAAATATTTGTGTACACTCTGTATGCTGAAATTAAAAAGTAACGAGATTAGAAATAAGACCACCCCCAAGTAACTATTGGAATTGCAACTGTGACAAAAAATATAGATTCCATTATTAGGCACAGTATAGATTACCGGTTAGGTACTTATAGATTTCACCAAATTGATAAAAAACTGCTTTAGGGAAAAAAAAGCATAGAAAAAAAAATATTCGGCAAAAAAAAAAAAAGAAGCTAAGCTATTGTCAACAAAAACTATCTGTAAAATATGCGAATGGAATTATCGCATTCGGTAAAAAAAGATACCAAGAAAATAAACTTCGGCAAGATAAGCGAAAGGATACAAAACCATTGCTAAATTTTGCGAATGGAAAGATTACTATCAGAAAAAAAGATTTTGGCAAAAATATCGCCACACTCGTCAAAATTATTAAACATGAATCCTGACATTTATTTATACACATTACTTAAATGTGACATTATCTATGAAAAGGGACCTTATTGTCAATGGCGCTTATGCCGCACTGTGTAGCGCGGCGTTATTTATAATATGGGAGCATCGTTGATAATGGCATAAGCGCCACCGACAATAAGGTCCCTTTTCATAGATAATGTCACAAATATTATTATCTCTGCTGGTTCGAGCGCCATCTTGATAGTTAGCCTCGTGATTAATTCCTTTGTTTTCTGCTCATTAGTATTGTTTAAAGTGTAATATCGATAGCTTATTATACAGTAAGCTAATGTGACGCGTTTAACCACCATTTTGGAGTCAAGGACCGGCAGTCCACGTGCTACTTGTAAAGTACAGCTATCGCTTTGCAAAAGCTTGTAACACTTTGGGGTATCCACCCAGTGTTATAAACAGCTGAGTAGCATATTATATAGGTACTTTATAGGTTAGAAAATGGTATGTTTGTTTTGGTAAGATTTGGTAGTTGAAATGTCTTCGACACGGATGTCATAGTGGGTCAGTCAAGGACTGAGACCTGTAGTGATATTTTCAACTTTACATATACGCTTTTAGCTATATTGAGTGGACAAAACTTACCGGAGCGGTAGGTCAGTCTGTGCGTTCAGTCCGTTGCATTTTGCGCATCCATGTCGTGTTCCTGCGTTGTGCTAGGACACAGGCACTTTGTTTTCGTTGTGGTATATACATTTCACAATTGAAATACATTTTAAAAATAGAAATACCACGTATTAACAGTATGATTTCGATAAAACCGAGCAGTTGTTTATTTCAGCGGTAGACACTGACGGCTGTCAATGTCATTTGGTTTTTTTTGTCCATGGTTCCGTAACAGACGGTCGGTCACACTTGTTGTACGACAATAAACATATACTTGTGGTTCTTTTATCTTTTTATAATTTCCAATTATTAATAAAGTCCGTATTATTTGCTTCCAAAATGAGTAACTCTTTTTATTGTTGATGTTTCGAATTATTCCGAGAGTCAAACCGGTCAGTCGCGGTATCCATTGAATGAGAAGGTTTTCATTCATCAGTTTGTCTGTGGTTTCTCGGATTGGAATTTTGATAAATCATTGTTCGATCGATCTTCAAGATGTGAAGTATATTAGAAAATCTTTCGGCAATCAATCTTAGGGGTATGTAACCTACTTGAAGGTTTTATTTCCTAAAACTGTGGTAAATTCAAGTTAGTAATCGTTAATGTAATTTTGTTACAGCTCGTCCCAAAATGTGCATAATTTAGCGCCTTAGAGCCTACCTAAAATGGCGGCTGCTAATCTTTTTCCTTCAATTTAACATAACTTGGTGAGTTTCCACACTTTTTAAATATATAAAGAAGGAAAGGCGGAGGTAGTGTGTCCTTTCGCAAATGGGTTAATATAGTGTTTTATGTGGATTTTCCAGCAAAACCTAATGTAACGTCAACCACCTCTTCGTTTTGTCACGCGGTCTGCAGGCGCCGTCGTTGGTATAGGAAATAATGGACCCGGCATAAACCCCGGTAAGTCATTTAATCGCTTCATTGCCGTAATTTAAATCGCGCTGTGCCTCAGTTTAAAATATAATTTTTCTATAAAACTAAACGTGTTAAAACATAATTTTTTAACCTAGAACATTTTCTTTGTTCTTAGGGTTTTTTTCCTGGACCCTGGTTTTTCTGGACCCTGGTTCTCTAAGGCTGTGCCATCGGGTGGCAGCGTTCTTCTTGGCAGTGTCCGTGAAGTTAAGACTTTTATGATATACCTTTAGTTAAATATGGACTCTTTACGCTGAACAGGTAACCTGTAATCCCTGTGAGCAATTGCTTACTGCTAAACATCCCCGGAGGTTGGGGCATAACTTTTACTTTAGACAGTGTTATGTTAGGAAGACAAATTTTGATATTGTTGTCCGTAGACACAGAGATGTCTATGATGTATTTAGTGTAAATTTCAAGAAATAGTGGTGTCACTAAGAAGTATTTAGTATTACTTATTTACTAATAAATAACTCGTGTTGACCGTAGATGGTCATATATATTTAAGGAATAAAGGTGTGTATTAAATAAATTTGGGATTTTCATTTGGATACGTCATGCGCTTGATGAGGATAGTATCCTGGCGTCCTACCTTAAATTTTTGGATACCTATTCTCACTCCATAGTGGCCTGAACCGCGACCCTATCTATGATTGTAGTTAGCCGAAGGTATTTGTGAACTTTTCAGTAGTGAAGTTTGGTGAGTTCTGGATCACTCCATAGAAACACGTTTCCTTCTATGGAAACGGTCTTTAACAATAATAGAATCGGATCTTCTCCATATCCAGAGCTCACCCACACCTATTACAGTGGCATGCCCAACGTGTGGCCTATGGAGTATGACATGTCCAAGTGAAACATTTTTGCATTATTTTAGTATTAAGGTTATTTTATGTAAAAGGGATTGCAAGTTATTGTTTTAAATTGTTGCTTGAGTTGGAGGTTAAACTTATAAATTTAACCAACTTATAAATAAAACTATACTACTCTAAATAATTAGCCTTACATAAGAGAAATTTTCTCACTATTTTAAAATACTTTAAAAGGGTTAAAATCTAATAAAGTTTTAACTTAACTTTAAAATATTGCAATTCAAAACTTGACACTGACTTACTTCTGATATTAAATATCAATCTTAAAAAATGGATTTCCTAAATGCGGGATGTAAATCATACATTTACATAAAGACGAAATGGCACATGAACTGGCGATTCGCAGACTTCCGGTTAATCCTGTATCGCGTCGGTCCAGCTTATGTCATGCGTTAAAACAGACTGCAGATTTAGCCAAAAAGGGTAGTTTGAAGTGCCAGGACTTGTTAATAAGTAACGAAGTTGCCGAATTGGAGCTCTGCCAACGTAAGGTAGAGGAAATAGATTTAGAAGCGAAAGGAGACTTAACGGCGTCGGCGATTGATAGACTATCCTCGCGATGCAAATATCTTTTGTGTCGTGTTTCACGGTTACCTCAGGAGACCGAAGCGGTACTTCTGTTGAAAACATTAATTACTTCTTTATTAGATCGGTTGAATGAGCAAGGCTTTTCTGCGTCGTCTGGGTCAGATGATGATTTTCAATCTCCTTACGAATCTCGTATTGTTAGGGAAATTATTTATAAAACGGGTGTCTGAAAAACCTACTCTCTTTCCCAACTTTAAGATTGAAAATGATAAACTCTTCCGTTACTCTAAGAATAAGTATCGTCTGACAGCTCAATTTGACTGGAAGCTGGTACTTCCTTATGAGCACCGTAATGAAGTCCTAAATAAGTGTCATGATGATCCTACAGCAGGTCATTTTGGCGTGGGTAAAACTCATTCCAAAGTAGCCGACATATATTATTGGCCTACTTTATTTCAGGACGTGAAGGAATACGTCGACTCTTGTGAAATTTGTAAAACTTATAAACCTGTTAACTTAGCTCGTCCTGGTTTGATGGGTAATCCACGACGCATATCGTCGCCAGGCGAAGCAATATCTTGTGATATTCTTGGTCCCTTTCCTCCATCTTATCTGAGAAATCAGTATCTCTTCGTATGTGCTGATTATTTCAGTAAGTATGTGACTTTGTTTCCACTACGCAACATAACTGCTAAAGCTATTGTTAAGTGTATGGAAAAAGGGATATTTCTTATACATGGGGTTCCTAAATATATATTCTGCGACAATGGTGTTCAATTTACTTCCAAAGACTTTCGAGACTTAATGTCCAAATATGATGTCCCTCATATTTTCTATAACCCTAGGTATCAGCCTCAGACGAATCAAACGGAACGAGTGAACCGTGAACTAGTAAGAACCATTGCCTCATACGTGCGTTCTGATCACCGTAACTGGGATAAGAACGTATCGGAAATACAATGTGCATTGAATACAGCTCGTCACGAAGTAACTAAAAATACACCGTATTTCTTAACACATGGTCGTCAAATGATTCTAGATGGTTCCCTTTATAATAGCGAAGGTCCCATAGATCAAAACGAACTCGAATTAGATACCAGTGGTGCTTTTTCTGAAAGACTTAAAGAGCTCAAAACTGTATTTCAAAAAGTGCGTAACTCGTTGATTGCCTCCCATGAACGTAACGCTAGGTATTATAACATGAGGAAGCGTCACGTAGAACTGGAAGAAGGACAAATCGTTTATAAAAGATGTTTCCCATTGTCAAATGCAGCAAAACATTTTTCTGCTAAATTAGCGCCCCGTTATGACAAATGTGTCATTCATAAAAAATTGAGTCCTCTTGTATACTCTTTAAAATCCTTAGAAGGAAAACTTCTAGGTAACTTCCATATAAAAGACATTGTACGTCCTGGTGAAGCCGAGCCGTCTTCTTAGCGGTACTCGTCTTAACACCAATTGGATACTTACACTTGTAAATATCCTATGTGATACTAAATATTGAACGTACCTACTAAACTGAATGCAGCCTGGCACAAGCTGGTTTTCATCAGACTGGGTATTTGTTCCATGTTTTTGTTTTTATTGGTACCGGGTGCACACGGACCAACATTAATCTTTCATGTGTCCTTATAAAGACATAAAACTTTAAATAATCTGAATAAACTGCAGAAACTTACTTTACTTATAAACCCTAAACGGGCCTATTACATGAAATATTATTAATTATTGAAAAAGGGACTACGATCTCGCTAAACTCTATACTGTAACTGAACTTTTGTTTGTAATTTTAGGAATTGTGTAATAGCTAGAGAATGCAGCTTGTTACATATTTCCACTACTGTCGGTGATAGGCAATTTCTTTAATAAAGGGAAGGTTGTTAACGTTGCCGTCTTTGACGTTTACTTTTAGGTTTAGGAAAGCGCGCACTAGGAATAAGAAGGTTCGAACCAAAATTAGTCGTTAGATTTCCTTGGTCGAACTGATCATTCACCAAGTCATAGGTATAACTTTGGTTGTAAGACTTGTTTTTCTTTATAGATTATCTATGGTTTCTTATTTACGTTTCGTAGGTTAAGGTGTTCACGTCCTATTGGGCGTATAGCATTAAAAAAAATTTTTTTTTGAAAAAAAAAATTTTTTTTAACCCAACTAAAGATGAACTGTAACACTTTGGGGTATCCACCCAGTGTTATTTTATAGGTTAGAAAATGGTATGTTTGTTTTGGTAAGATTGGGTAGTTGAAATGTCTTCGACACGGATGTCATAGTGGGTCAGTCAAGAACTGAGACCTGTAGTGATATTTTCAACTTTACATATACGCTTTTAGCTATATTGAGTGGACAAAACTTACCGGAGCGGTAGGTCAGTCTGTGCGTTCACTCCGTTGCATTTTGCGCATCCATGTCGTGTTCCTGCGTTGTGCTAGGACACAGGCACTTTGTTTTCGTTGTGGTATATACATTTCACAATTGAAATACCTTTTAAAACATAGAAATACCACGTATGTATGATTTCGATAAAACCGAGCAGTTGTTTATTTCAGCGGTAGACACTGACGGCTGTCAATGTCATTTGGTTTTTTTTTGTCCATGGTTCCGTAACAGACGGTCGGTCACACTTGTTGTACGGCAATAAACATATACTTGTGGTTCTTTTATCTTTTTATAATTTCCAATTATTAATAAAGTCCGTATTATTAGCTTCCAAAATGTGTAACTCTTTTTATTGTTGATGTTTCGAATTATACCGAGAGTCAAACCGGTCAGTCGCGGTATCCATTGAATGGGAAGTTTTTCATTCATCAGCTTGTCTGTGGTTTCTCGGATTGGAATTTTGATAAATCATTGTTCGATCGATCTTCAGGATGTGAAGGATCTTAGAAAATCTTTGGGCAATCAATCTTAGGGGTATGTAACCTACTTGAAGGTTTTATTTCCTAAAACTGTGGTAAATTCAAGTTAGTAATCGTTAATGTAATTTTGTTACAGCTCGTCCCAAAAAGTGCATAATTTAGCGTCTTAGAGCCTACCTAAAATGGCGGCTGCTAATCTTTTCCCTTCAATTTAACATAACTTGGTGAGTCTCCACACTTTTTAAATATATAAAGAAGGAAAGGCGGAGGTAGTGTGTCCTTTCGCAAATGGGTTAATATAGTGTTTTATGTGGATTTTCCAGCAAAACCTAATGTAACGTCAACCACCTCTTCGTCTTGCCACGCGGTCTGCAGGCGCCGTCGTTGGTATAGGAAATAATGGACCCGGCATAAACCCCGGTAAGTCATTTAATCGCTTCATTGCCGTAATTTAAATCGCGCTGTGCCTCAGTTTAAAATATAATTTTTCTATAAAACTAAACGTGTTAAAACATAATTTTTTTAACCTAGAACATTTTCTTTGTTCTTAGGGTTTTTTCTGGACCCTGGTTCTCTAAGGCTGTGCCATCCGGTGGCAGCGTTCTTCTTGGCAGTGTCCGTGAAGTTAAGACTTTTATGATATACCTTTAGTTAAATATGGACCCTTTATGCTGAACAGGTAACCTGTAATCCCTGTGAGCAATTGCTTACTGTTAAACATCCCCGGAGGTTGGGGCATAACTTTTACTTTAGACAGTGTTATGTTAGGAAGACAAATGTTGATATTGTTGTCCGTAGATACAGAGATGTCTATGATGTATTTAGTGTAAATTTCAAGAAATAGTGGTGTCACTAAGAAGTATTTAGTATTACTTATTTACTAATAAATAACTCGTGTTGACCGTAGCGGGTCATATATATTTAAGGAATAAAGGTGTGTATTAAATAAATTTGGGATTTTCATTTGGATATGTCATGCGCTTGATGAGGATAGTATCCTGGCGTCCTACCTTAAATTTTTGGATACCTATTCTCACTCCATAGTGGCCTGAACCGCGACCCTATCTATGATTGTAGTTAGCCGAAGGTATTTGTGAACTTTTCAGTAGTGAAGTTTGGTGAGTTCTGGATCACTCCATAGAAACACGTTTCCTTCTATGGAAACGGTCTTTAATAATAATAGAATCAGATCTTCTCCATATCCAGAGCTCACCCACAACTATTACAACATAACAGAGACCTCCGTCCCTAAGCAAAAATATCTTTCATTACGTAACCTTTCATCTGCCGATGTGCAATGAGAGCTATCGCGGTAAATTTCGCCACTAGGGGCGCTGTAGTGTGTAGACGAAGGTCTTCCAAAATATCAAATGCATATAATTTTTGGGGTTTGCTAGTTAGTTTATCGCGAATTTTTACTCCTCATTCATATTGTGATACTTAAATCTTTTTCCATCTTTGAATCATGGTAAACATTACATGTAGTTCAATAAATATTAGTTTAAAAAAAAGTGTCAACTAAAATATATGCAAAATTAAACAGGTTTGAATAAACGTTAAAAAAAATACTTTTGTGTATATTAGAAGGTAAACCTAGCAAAATTTTGTGATCTGTTTTTTTTGGACCGCCATCTACAGTGGCGCCAACCGGTGAGCACAAAAACGCTAGCCCTCATAAAATACAACAGTATCTTTCCATGAAGACGCCATTCTAGACTGTGTATAAACTATTCGCGTAACCACCACATTTAAGTCTAAACAGCGTAAGCGCCATCCTTGGCTCAAGTCTGTGATTGCCATTACCTGGCAGTGGCACATGTGAACATTTTTCTGAAAAGCCCAGAAGGCCTACCAAAAAAATACTTATTTGGAAATTTTCATAAATTATTTAAATTTCGGATGGCGATTCCTATCAACAGTTGTCACTTGGCAAGATGTGGAAATGTCACCAGAAATTTCAAATATCTATAAAAAATGTTGTTTATTCTGTAATAGTTTATCTGTAATATAATTTGACGTGGCAAAGTCGTCACTTTGTCACGTCAAACTCTATTACAGACATAGTGTCAAAGTCTATTAGAGAGTTAGCTTAAAACGGACTCAACAGAAGGGCAATGCGGATAAGTCTGACCGCGGGATAAGTGTACCTGGCCTTCAAATTGGGGCTTGTTTAAACTTTAAATTAGTACCTATATTATTGTGCGTTCATACATTTTCCAATAAATGCAAGTAACATTGTAGCAAATGTATCGTAATAAACGTTAGACCCGTTAATTATATTAAATATGTGTACTAAACGCGAAAGCTTAAAGTGTTATAACACTAATCAATGTGTGAACAGGCCCCAATGTAATGGCCAGCCATTTTTACCCCGCTTTACCTTACATTGACCTGTATTGGATGTTACTTAGGAAATACACTGGCGTTTACGCCTTTCAAACTTAAAGGGGTATATAAATTAAGGTCGCAGCCGAGACGCAGGGCTCTTCCTAGGCGCAAATGATTATTAACTGGTTTAATTTGTCCAATGGAGTCTGTAATGGTGATTGGGTACAAAGGTTTCGCCGACGGGAATACAACCGGTCAAGATGTCGCTCGAGCGAGAGAAACTACCTATACCTACTACATATCTTTAAGAGGAATTCCTAGTTGCGATTTTTCTATATAAATTATTTCAATGACATTCCGCAATATGGCGCGTGATCATATATTACTGGTGAGGCTCTAGTTTAGATCACTATTTAATATGCGACCTAGTGTTCAACATAAATTTAATTAACGTCTAAAGTTTCCTGAAAAGTTATTTAAGTTAATATAATTTTGACTTAAACTTGTAAACAGACAAAATTCAATATTAACAAATAAGTTCCTATCTATTAAATAAACAAAACAAAACTTGGAACATATCCAGTCTAAACACGAATATTCAGTGATTAATTTTACGACTTTAAAACTGGCTGGAAACATTCAAATTGAAAACTGTTTTTCCTTTTATGTTGGCAGCCGTTGAAATTTAAAGGCGATGAATAAAAGCGTTTTCGGCCAGTATTCGTTTTTTGCAGCTTCTGCATGAATATGAGGCCACGGATCTAGAATTTTACGATCAAAAACGGTGGCGGAAAGAGATGCTAAACTAGAGGATTGCTTCTCGTTTTGCTGAAGCAATGCCATTTCACAGAATAGTCAACGCTACAAAAAGCCACATAACAAATGTGTAAGGTGAAAATGAGACAGCCCTCTGGCTTGAAACTTCTCTAGTGCCGTAAGCACTAAGCATCCTGTGTGGACTCTATAGTAATAAATATTATGATTAGCAAATGATCTGTTCATTAAGCTAACACGGGCTATTATATTTAGTAACTTTATTTTTGAGTATAAGAGTGAGACACCTCATTCGGTTCTCGTATGTTTCTTTTATCTTAATTAATGTTTTAATTATATATAATTTTGACTCTTGGAGTCCCTATACATCTCTAAGGATAATTTGATAAACTACTTAGAGACATTTACACGTCTAAATAATTTGTAATTTTTTTATATTATTATTATTATTTTAGTTTTTTTTGTAATTCGACATTAAGAGACCTTTTACATTTACATCTCTAATGAATAATAATATTTTAGTTTGTATTGATATTTTCAATTTATTGTATTTTATCATTGTTTATGTGCCTTTTTGCTTGTATGTTTCCATGTTGACGTATAAAGGGGCCATTATTGTGGCCTATTTGCTGAATAAATGTTGAAGTTGAAGCCAAAAACAGAATTCCAGTACTACCAGGTTATATGTAGATCCGTGTTTCGTCCAGCATTTGCATCTGAATATGATGCACGCGGTTATTTCTGGCAGATATGTGGGTTAACGCAATTTTGCGTTTCGTCGAGTTACGTCAGTGTGGCAGGTGTTCCTCGTCTCTGCTGAGTTAATCCATTTCAGCGTAATAAACATGATAAAGTAACGAATATTGTGTGTGTAGTTGAGTGTTTCATGTCTGAATCTGATTCGAATAATGCAATGCATTATTTGCGTACCTATGTCGATTAAAACGATGCCCTGAAAAGCAGCGGTGATTTTTGTATTCATAATTTGTATGTATGTATATTTGCTTTATTGTACATAAAAAAACACGAGAAACATAGATACATATAAAGATAGTTTATTATTCAAGTAGGCATATTACAATGCGCTTATGAACGTGAAATAAAGCTCTAACACATAACACCAGCTCTAACCTTACACCTCTGACCCGAGAAGATTCAAATCCCCCCTCAATTGGAGGACGGTATCCTAATATGGACCGGCAAGAAACTCGGCGGGACACATCTTTTCAAAACATTACATCTTATAATGAACATGCATTAAATAAGAAAAAATACTTATATATTACTATAGTAAAATCATGCAATTACATACAGAACACACACACAACGCTAACGCACACACACAATTTACTGTATTTCATTTATGTATTTTTCTATTTTTAGTGCTACTTGTAAAACTTTGTTCACGGAGCACTTATGGGATCACTTCGGTCTTGCAAGTCGGTTTTTCTACTGTCCTTGCGTAAAATAGAGTTGATATTTTATTTTTGAGAGGGAAATTTACCACGTGATTGTCCATAGAAAAAGAGAAAAGGTTTTTCGACTTCTCAATATATTCCATTCTCCGTGATTTTTTTGACACAATGAAAAACTAGGTTTCTAACTATTGCAATACAAAAAAAATTGAAGCGAGACCTATAAACCTAGAATATATCATCGACATCAAAATCAAAGTGATTTGTTAAGATTTAGTTAGTGGAAACCGTTTTCTTCCGAAATGGAATTTCATAGAAAAAGTACCGTTACTCGTATTTTGTTAGAATCGCAAACCTATTCTTTCCTCTTAAGAGGTAAACCGATAAGTGCTCCGTGAACAAAGTTTTATACGTAGCACCAAAAATACATATAAATGTAATACAATAAATTATATTTGTGCGTTAGTTCTGTGTTTCGCTTTAAATTATTATTTTTTGTACTGTAAATTAAAAAAAAAGGAAAACCTATAAACCTAGTTTTTCATTGTGTTAATAACATACAAAAAAATATGGAAAATGGAAAATATTTAGAAGTAGAAAAACGTTTTCCCATTTGTATATGGACGACCACGTCCTCTTAAAGGATTTTTAGGTGACAGGTTGTTTGTATAAGTATATGCTGGGTACATGAATAAATGCACTAATTATGAATCTCCTAAACCGATCAAAAGTGATGTCGATGTTGGCGGCCGATCGAAAATCCGCTAGATATCCGCCGAATCGATAAATATACGGCGACGAATACGCCGACATCAATAAATATACGCGATGAATACGTTCTAGCTCCCTAGATGGCGCTGTGACTATTTTTGACCGCGGTTGGCAATTAGTCCCGCTTTGTCGCTTGCCATAAGGATGCCTTGATAGTAGCGATTGATAATAAACATTCGATATGTTGTTTGACGTTAGTCTTCCATGTTTTTTTCGTTCGCTGCTTGACATCTAAGGCGGAGCCGGCATTCGTTGGTGGTTTTAGACGGTAGTCCTCTACTGGTTAGTCCGTCATCGCCCCTGGTTTCCCCCGGCCTGGGTGGTATGCGTAAACGCATTTCCCCAACGTTAAAAAAAAAGGTTATTTGTATAAAGAGATATAAGCAAACCTCATACTTATGGCAAGCGACAAAGTGGGACGTTTTGCCGGCCGCGGTCACATGTAGTCAATTTGTTTACATTTCTTTTATTTGTGTTTTTTAAGTATTCACACTCCTATATAAATTATAAACTGAAATCGATGTCATAATATATCACTCATATACTAAGGAAAAAAAAGACATAATACTAACATTTGATATTTGCCAGTCGCTTTCGTAAAAACTAGTGCCTACGCGGATTCTTGGCATTAGTTGCCAAGCGGACCCCAGGCTCCCATGAGCCGTGGCAAAATGCCGGATAACGCAAGGAAGATGACTAAAGAAAAAAAAGTAAGGTGAAGAGGCCGGAATCGTCGGTTCGATTCTGGCCTCAGCTGCCCTAGGACTTGGTCACTTTTACTTAAGTCTATTTCAGTGTCAATTTAAAGATAGATATATTTATTATTTGTATCAACAGTGTTTGTCCTCGCCCGTTTCACAGGCAACCGTGTACACCCACGCACGTCCACACTGCATTAGCTGCATTGCACTTGTGATACGATATGACGTGTGCTTTTATCGCATATCGACGTGACTGCGATGTGTGATAGCAGTAAGCTTTCAACTGACAATAGATGTGGTTATGTAATAGCCGTGTATTAAAGGGACCTAATCTATATAACATCTTGTATTTTGATTATGACAAAAACGAAAGAGTCAGGGAATGAGGGAATTTTTGTGCCAACCAGTTGACGCCACTGAAGATGTGGGTCCAGAAAAACAGATCTCAAAATTATGCTATTATTCTAATAGACACAAAGGTATTTGAACGTCAATTTTTTTTCAAACTGATTAATTTTGCATGTATTTTATTTGGCACATTTTTAAAAGCATTAACATTTATTGAACAAAGTATATCTAATGTTTACCATGGTTAATCAAAATGGAAAAAGAATTACCACAATAATGAAGAAGGAGTGAAAATTCGCGATAAAAAAGCTTGCAACCCCCAAAAAGTCTATGCATGTGACAGTTTGAAAGACCTCCGTCTACACTAGCGCCCCTAGCGTCGAAATTAAACGCGTTAGCCCTCATTGGACATAATTTGGGAAAGGTTTTCTTTTCTTAAGATTAACGAATATTCTCAATTTGTTAGGTATCAAAATAATGTCTTTGTCATAAAACAGCACAATTACGTAATATGTAAATTTTAAAACACTTTTTGTTTCCGATAAAATAGTATATTATTGCAGAGGCCGGGAAATGGCAATCCGTGGATGAGTTTCGATTTACGCGAACGCTACGCGTCGTCCGACAAAGAAGACGGATCCACGAATTGCTGTTCCTGCCGAGGCCTATATAGTGCTTTTCTCCAAACATGCGAGAAAATCAGGTAAAATAATCATAATTTAAACATGAACCTTCACTCAAATCGAACCTTCACATCAAAAACGTCAAAATCAATTTCCTCTTTAATTATTTTTTAAAAGTTAAAGGCACGACTTTTCTGTCATTCAGTACCATTCAATATTCGCTGATTCAGTATAATTGTGCAATATAAGCTATATTTGCACGCATGAGATCCTTAAAAAAATATAAAATTATATACTTAGTCTTTGATTTTATTAAGCAGTATTCACACGATCATACACGTCGGTCTTACACGACCTATCCTATAGCTTGAAATGATGCTGACCGGGTCGTGTAGACGCGGCCCGCAGCTATATTAATTGGCTGTATGCGTTTTTCTTAGTAGATACATGTTTTTAAAAAGTAAAAAACAATACAGTAATAACTTTCCCGTCCGCTAAACCACGACAATAATGGTTTGAATTTTTTTATTTGAGTTTGACTATAACGAAGAACTTCCCGTACTATTTTTGCTACAATAAGGCACGAATAATATTTATGGCTAATATTTAAGTAGGACTGCAAAAGTTAAGTGTCAATATCATCCCAATTTCATAAGCAAATGCCAGAAAATTGGATTTCGGTACACGGTTCCCTGACGGGTAGGAAAGGTGCTTTTTTATTACTTTCCTGTAACATAAAACCTGCCCAGATGAACGTATTTTTGAGTATTTCTCTTCTTCTTCCTCAGCGAGTATTCGCCCACTGTTGGGCCTCTTCAGAACTTCTTACAAGCATCTGAATTCCTGCTTCTCTCCGAGAGTGGGCCTGAAATCTTTTTGATGTCATCCTCCCATCTAGTGTTTTTAAACGAGGCTCCCTCGCTAGGACGATTGAGTGCTGCAATTCTCCTTAAGCCAACTTTTAAAATCAATAGGTTATTTATTTACTTACTGTAGAAGAAGAACGGCTCGATTCGAAGAATAAGTTCTGGTTTAGATAAGTTCTCATTTAGATATCGTTTGTATGTCGTATATTTGAGAGAAGCAGCTCGATTCGGGCAACCAATGTCACTTTGACGTTAGAAATATCATAGATAGATCTTATTGGGATCACAGCGGAATCGAAATAAACGTCAATTTTGGCATGTCGTTTAGTTATTGATGTTTTAAAAATCTTTCCAAAATCTTAAACGTGTCTTAATCATTCTTCGAATCGGGCCGGAAATCTAAGAAAGAAAAGTGGCGCTGACAACCTATATGGCACCATTATATGGTAATTGATGATTAAAATGTAATTATATTAATAAGTAAATCAATAATAAATGCTGTTGAGAATTTTGAAATTTAAATCTGTTTCTTCACTAGTCACTATCACTACACTTTATAAATCAAGTCCTCCGACGCGTCTGTCTGTTTGTATTGTATGTTCGCGATAAACTCAAAAACTACTGAACGGATTTTCATGCAGTTTTCACCTATCAATAGAGTGATTCTTGAGGAAAGTTTAGGTGTATAATTTGTTAAGGTTTTGTGTATCCCGTGCGAAGCCGGGGCGGATCGCAAGTTGTCTATAAAATTATCGAAAATGTCTTGGACATAATCAAATATCATTTATTTTCAGGTATCGAAGACCCATAAACCTTACAAACTAATATACGTACCTACTATGAAAACTTATAAGCTAAATACAATGTTGCATTATATCAAAAAATATACTACAATATAAGGGCCTGCTTCACAATGTTTAAGTAAAGTCCTGAGCAATAAAATACTTGCCACTTATCTGACGATTTGACGAATAAAGTCATCGTTTTTCAATCTATAAATAAGCTTAACTGGTAGATAAATACCTTTACAACTTAAGATTGTTTTATCTCTAAGTTAATTTTATTTGTTTCATCAAATTTACCATCGTAATTGTAATAACTTAACCATTGTTTGTTGCATTTCAAAGTTCACCTTTAAACGGATACATGATTCATTAGCCTAGTAATTAAAACTAACAATGGAATTATGGAAACCACAATATTAATAAAAGCGAAATATAACGATATTTGTGGCGTAGGTATTGCTTAATGACTCAAAATATGAGTTAGTGGTGTGTGTCATATTAAAAACCTTTTTATGAAATATATAACTATATAACATACGTAATATTCTTCGGTTACCACAATTATTATTCATAGAGAACAATTTAAAAGTATTTTAGCACACTGTAATGTATTTTGGTATATGTATGTCATATTATATCACATTCTAAACATATAAAAATAATATATTAAAGCTCCTGTCAGCAAGCGAATGCAAAATGACATGAGCGTAGGTTTTAATCTCGCTCGCACTAATATGCGAGTGCCAATAAATTTAACTTCATACCACAATTATTATAGAAGTAACCCCGCCCCAAATGGAATTACCTCACCCCGCGGCGGCATATTGATTGCAGATTTACAGAACCTCAATTCAATTTGCAACGCGGTGACGAAAAATTAAAAAATGTCGATGTATTGTGCCGTGTGCTTTGCCCTCCTTCCGAAACTTCACCTGCCTCGCACAGATTAACTGTGGAATGAACTGAGGCCCATTTCACGAACGGTATTAGTCTAATATTACTAGTATGTTATCATAGTAACTCATACGAATTGATAGTTCGTGACATAATAATATTAGTCTAGTATCGTTCGCGAAATGGGCCCCTGCTCTCCGCGGTATTTCTGGACCGATAAAACCATCAAATCTTCAAGAAAAATGCGTATTAACCTTTAAACGCTGGCAACGCACTTGCAACCCCTAGGTGTCCATGGGCAACGGTAATTGCTAACCATCAGCCGGTTCATCTCCTCGTTTGCCTCCTATAAAAAGAAATAACTTTAATCTTTTATGATAACCTTAGCAAGCAAGTATAAGAATAAGAAAGGTTTTATTTTCCACTGCGTAGGTATACATATAGATGATCTGTACAAAAAATGGTATCAACAGTTGCCCTTTGCGAACATACAATAGAATTCTTAAAACTATTTATAAACTAAATATACACTTAATTCACTCAAATATTTACATTTTGTTGCCACATGCGTTGTCAAAAAATATTTAAGATACCCCCCTCACACCAGCTGAATCAGTCATTTCTGTAACCTATACTTATACAGATTACCTTGCAACATTTTTTTATTTGTTAGAGTTCATTAAGAGGATACAGGAGCTGATTTTAAATATTTTAGGTGAATATATCCGTCTTGCTAACGGAAGCGGCTCTTAAAACGAATGCGATAAGGACAACGCCAGATTAGGCGAAAAATCCTGCATAAAAATCTCAAAAAACGATGTTTCGTACTCAACTGTTTCCTTCTCCAAAACTTAACCAAATGTAACGAAATTTTGAGATATATCTGTGTCAGACTATTTTGCTTTTTTAGGCTAGATGTCAGTTTTGAATACCAATTACCATGCTTCTCTTTGCGGCCTAGTAAATTAGGCCGTTTTTGCGAATATTAGAAGTGCATTCGCGCCTTAGGAAACAAAAATATCAAAAAAAGCAGAACAGTCCGACACAGATATTAATAATAATAATCTGTGTAGAAAAAATAATTGCTCTAGCTTCAAAAACCACGGAGGAAACAGTCGAGTACGTTTGTATGGAGAAATTACAACTCCTGTTTCGTCTCTTAGTATTATCACAGCATATAGGTTATCTGTGCCTTTAATTTATCTAACTGCATTTAGATTGCATGATTTGCAATGTCAGATGTTCATCCGACATTAAATTAACCGACAAGATCGTCTGACTGTTATCTTGATTGAAACATCTTTTAACCGGCTTTTAACATCATATGTCTAATTTGCTTGGATTAAAATGTAAACCCTACGTGGTTCTAATAAATTTGGTTTTGCAATGACGGTGTGCAATGAGGTATGGGATTATAAGGAACAAGGATATTTGGCGACACGGCTTATCGTATTAAAAAAAGTAAAGTGCGTAGGTAACTCTTAGCGGCTCCAGGAAATAGAGTTATTCAAAATACTTTTCGAGATCGAAATAAGATTTGCGAGCTAAAAGGAAAGATTAAATTATATGATAGTCAACCAGAAATAAGTTAAACTTATATAAGTAAAGTTTATTACTGTTTAGTTACGCACAGAACTGATATATATATACATTATAAACAATTAAAAATAACGGTCGATAATATGTATTATGTACAAGGTGGACGATATAATTGTATGCGACTGTATTGGTACGAGTGGTTTAGGGAGTGCAATCTTGCAGCATAATCATTGATCTCGGTATTTGCAAGATTCAAGAGGTCCAATCTCACAAGATCTCGATATTTTGCGAGATCTCACAAATCTACGATTTATTTTTAGAACCATATAGAAAAGGGTGCGCATTAGCTTAGTTGGTTGCTTCGATTGTTTCCTATGTTTCGCCAGATCTTCTCTAACCATTTTACCGCGGCTTTTGCGAACTAAGCTCTTCTGACGACCTCAAGGTCAGAGTCGCCGTAATCAGCGATCCGAGGTAAATGAAGTCCTGTACGCCTGTACGGTATCTGATAATTCTGATAATTTTCAAGTTTAGTTTAACGGGCCTGTCTTTTGCACAAACGTCAGCTTGGTCTTGTATCTATTAATAAGGAGACCGTATGCCGCGCTCATTTTTCTTACCCTTTGCAGAAACACAGAAAGGACACTAAAGAGCACATGCAGGGAGAACCTTATGAAAATACAGAGAACAGCATGCATGGCTATTACCGGGGCGTTTAGAACAACGCCAACAGCGGCGATGGAGGTACTGCTAGACCTCCCGCCGCTACATCTGGTGATACAATCTGAGGCGCGGAAATCGCTACACAGGCTGGCTCTAACAGGCCTATGGAGCGATAGCAAGCCAAAGACTAAACACACAAACATGGAATGTGACAATTTCATGGAAAGGATAACGAATATGGGCTGCGATAAGATGCAACCCAAGTTTGTGTTCCGTAAGAATTTTGAAGTTAAAGTTCCAACAAGGGCTGAATGGACCGAAGATCTTCAAGCACCAAATTCGGATGAAAGCGACATCATATGGTACACAGACGGGTCCAAGACAGTATCTGGTACGGGGGCAGGCATTTATGCAAATGACTTTAGTTGTAGCATAAGCATGGGTAATTACGCTACTGTCTTCCAAGCCGAGACGTACGCTATAATTGCCTGTGTGCATGAGAATATAGTTAGGCAAACCCAAGGGAAGAATATCTATATACTCAGTGACAGTCAGGCTGCACTCAAGGCGCTCAGGGCGCCCAGAGTGGACTCTAGACTGGTGTACAATGGTGTCCAAGCTCTGAACAAGCTTGGAAGTCAAAATAGAGTGCAACTGGTATAGATTCCAGGGCACGAGGG
Organism: Cydia pomonella; assembly: GCF_033807575.1. Lineage (NCBI taxonomy): Eukaryota > Metazoa > Arthropoda > Insecta > Lepidoptera > Tortricidae > Cydia > Cydia pomonella. The sequence goes on from NC_084708.1 coordinate 24,038,234, forward strand.
ATTCATAGGCAATGAAAATGCAGATGAACTTGCCAGAGCCGGATCCGCAAGTAACCACATAGGTCCGGAACCATTCGTGGGGCTCTCACAGGGAACCATTATAACGGCTATTAAAGACCACACTAGGACGAGACACCAAAAAGAATGGGACAGTCTGACGGGTCTAAAGCACTCAAAGCTCTTCATACAAGAAGTAGACTCCGGTTGGAGCAAAAAGCTATGGAAACTTAGCAGGAGACAACTCCAAATTATAACAGGGGTGTTTACGGGCCATTATGGGGTCAAAGGGGTTTTGGCCAGGATGGGACACTCTGACAACACCGATTGTCGAATGTGTGGTGAAGAGGAAGAGACAGTAACACACCTAATGTGTGAATGTCACGCCCTCGCCAGACAAAGAATGAAGGACTTTGGAACAGGCTATCTGGAACCAAAGGAATTCAAAAGGCTACCCATAAGCTCCATCATCCGACACATGGAAATGGTCAAAAAGGCTCTTGAGTAGCTAATGGGTCTTTCCTTAGGGGGCAACTACACAAAAGATCCCTATGGGTCGAAGTGTATCCGCAAGGGCCCCCGGTAATTAGAAGATAAGAAGATAAGAAGAACACAGGAAGTTGCAAAGCGCAGATTATTGATGAGCAAATTCCAATCCCCGAGACCCTTCTCATGATATGTCCGCTTACGAGATTGAACAGCTGTAGCGACACCTGTCTGACTCCACTATTCGTTTCTTTAATTCTTTCCCTCGAAGTGCCGTATAGATACAGGTTTTATGTAGGGAAAATTAAGTCCTTGAAATCATTTAATGTATAGCTGCGTAATCTTGCAAATCTTGCGAGTTCGCGCACGATTTAAAGTGCACGATTAATCATGCACAAAAGGTGCGAGATCTCGGAATACCGAGATTGCACGCCCTAGAGTGGTTGTTTCGGTATAGATATCGGAATTTAGAGATATCTTTTAAAGAATGGTCGGGACAAAGTTTAGGAATAAAATTAGAATACCCCAGCCAGAGACAGAAATATAACTTACGATTCATCCGATCTTATAAATCATTTAGAAAGCAAAGTTGTATTTTTCTATGTACTTTATTTATGATCATAAATTTGACATATAAATAGACATAGACATAGAATTTATTTATTTAACACCACATTGAAACATGTTTACAGGCAATACTACAAAACATTACAAGCCTTAAAATGAAACTTAATTAGGCACAAATTTATGTTTACATGTAGATAACTAAACTTTTAAAATTATCATGCTAAAAAGGAGCGCACCTCAGCATGTGTTGCAGCAGGCTTACCTACTACAACGCTGGTTTTCAGGCCGACCCTTCGTACAATACGAATTTACTTGCTGCTTGTCGGAAACTGTATGGCTAAGACTGTTTTAGTTTGTGTAGAAAATAATATAGGTATGCAAATATATGTTTATGTTTAAGGATATATTTATAAGATTATACTGTATGATACTATGACATATGTGATAGTAGGTTTAATGTTTAGGCTAAATAAATATGTTGGGTAATAAAGTAAATATTGAGGAAATAAATAACATGAATGTAATAATTTTACTATAAGTAAGTACCGAGATTAACAAAGTTGAACGGCGCATAAGAACGATTTCGACCACTACAGATACGACGGCTTTACTCTAGTACCAGGAGGTAGCATGCTTTGAAATTCTAGAAGTTGTTGTTTGAGTTTTAATTTAAAAGTACTAATTGTATTTAAGTTTTTGATAGGTGGCGGTAAGTTAAACATTTCTTAAACATCAGATATACCTACTACAACTATCGATGTTAGGGAAGAGTGTTTTTAAACAGACATAAAACAGAAGCATCTTTCAAACACTCAATACAATTTTACGACTTCGATTGAATATAAAATTTCTCGCCTGTTAACAGGTGAATTTCAAATATGAATCTTATTTACTACGTAATACAGTCTTACGTTTTAATTAAGAAAAACAAAAGGTGAAATTATTAAATGGAATTTGGCGCATGTTGGCCAGATGTGGGGCTTCAAATGTTATTTGGAGTGTTTGACATCGTGAAGTATGGGTTTGTTTTTGACTGGGTCGGGTTTCCTTCAGGCTATCGTCCGGAGAAAAACTGCCAAGCGAGATAATAATATAGAATAACAAAAATATCAAATATATCTACTATTATCGTATTTAAGAGCTTAAAAAACAAGATATGTCTAAATACACCGTTTTAATTCCTTTAATTTCAAGGGTGCATTCCTGAGCTTAAATTAAGTATCTTTGTCAAAGAAACCGGTATTCTAATTTACTCCATTTTGGAGATAATCAATGATTTATTTTTAATCGAGAACTTTGATAAGGCCCCAAAGTTAAGACGAAGAACAGAAATCGGCTTTACCTATAAGTAATTGTTACGCTTAGCGTTAAGAGGCTGTCAATACTTAAAGCGCGCACACTGTCTATTTGTATCGGAGTAAATGAGATAGCACTGTTGCATGTTACTGGGCCTGGGCAAGGGAATAATAAGAAAAATATTTAAATAAAAAAAAGTGGATTATTAGTGTAATATTTTACTCAACCACGGTTTAGATATAAATGTTTTGAAATTGTGATTTTAATTGCAGACCCATAAGTCAAAACAATAAAGACATAAAACCGTTTAATTGTGATTTTAAGACCAATCTTTGCAATTATTTTCTATCGAGCCGATTTCGTTCAATCGTGTATCGAGTACAACCACTGTCTTTGAAATATAATTAATATGAACATATATTTTTCTTACTCGACTAAAACAAATAGTCTTTCTTAAAAAACTGTTTAAGTAACATCAATTTCAAGGACATTGGGTGTTGACAGCCTCTTAATAGTCAAAACGTTTGTATTTATAACTTACAAAGTGTAAACAATTGTTGGTGAACCAATAAAAATAAAATAAATAAATTTACATACAAATGTAGTCCTCATCTTCCTCTTTGGATATTAAAGTTATCATAATATTTTGTTGTATATCAACCACGAATACGTTTCTACTCGTGCCCTACGTTTGATTTTTCTCGAATTATAAAAGTTAAAGCATTTTTTTATGAAATTTGTTTTTCTCTAATTTTTTACAATAATAAAAAAATCGAAACAAGCCAAACCTAGGGGCGTAGCTACGGCTAATATACTTACATCAAATTATGTAAAAATATTTCCCATACTGTCAATATCTAGAAAGATGAATGGGGATTACGTTTGTATGGAAAAACAGCCGTCCTCTTTCCTCTTAAGAGGCTGTCAATACCTAAAGCGCGCACACTATCTATTTGTATCGGAGTAAATGAGATAGCACTGTCGCATGTTACTGGGCCTGGGCAAGGGAATAATAAGAAAAATATTTAAATAAAAAAAAGTGGATTATTAGTGTAATATTTTACTCAACAGCGGTTTAGATATAAATGTTTTGAAATTGTGATTTTAATTGCAGACCCATAAGTCAAAACAATAAAGACATAAAACCGTTTAATTGTAATTTAAGGACCAATCTTTGCAATTCTTTTCTATCGAGCCGATTTCGTTCAATCATGTATCGAGTACAACCACGGTCTTTGAAATATAATTAATATGAACATATATTTTTCTTACTTGACTAAAACAAATAGTCTTTCTTAAAAAACGGTTTAAGTAACATCAATTTCAAGAACATTGGGTGTTGACAGCCTCTTAACGGAGTTTATAAAGACGCCATGTAAGTAAGTAAGTAAGTAAATATTCTTTATTGCACCAACAATTATACATTTTACATACATGTAAAACTACAAATGAATTTTAAAGGAAAATAGAACCAGGTAACAACAGGCGGTCTTATCGCTAAAAAGCGATCTCTTCCAGACAACCTTTAGGTAGCAGGAAATTTCGAACTCATACAAAAGTCAACAGGTAGTGCAAGGAGCTAAATATGGAGACTATTAAACACAGTATATGTGTAGTTGTATTTAGTACAGTTGGACTGTACAGATACTTTTGAACGCAAACTGTCGAAATTTATCTCTTGATGGCAAGTTATCCGGTGGCAGATATACTTTTTTCATACGCTACTATTGTTATTGACTGTATATACGTACTGTAATTTTTAGTCGCCATGTTTAGATATATTCCGAATGTAAATAGCATCCGGCGAGTAGAATTCGGCTGGCACCAGATCAACTGATAAATATACAACGTGTGCTCGTCTTTGTTTTTTACCGGCTTGGAGCAACGAACTTTCATAGGGAGAAATAAGAATTTTCTTTTTTAAAAACTCCTGTAGTGATTGGATGAACAAGTACAAGAACTTGGTACTACAGTTTACGTGAATGTTTCATGTACAGTCAAGTGCAAAAATATTTATCGAAAGAATCGTCTCATAAATATGGTACTACTTTTTTTTATACTACGTCGGTGGCAAACAAGCATATGGCCCGCCTGATGGTAAGCAGTCTCCGTAGCCTATGTACACCTGCAACTCCAGGGGAGTTACATGCGCGTTGCCGACCCTAAACCCGCCCCCCTCGTTGTGCTCTGGCAACCTTACTCACCGGCAGGAACACAACACTATGAGTAGGGTCTAGTGTTATTTGGCTGCTGTTTTCTGTAAGGTGGAGGTACTTCCCCAGTTGGGCTCTGCTCTAGATCTGGAATGACATCCACTGGCTGTGCCCTACCACACAAAGCGAGATGACATTCACAATGCCCATACCTCTCTTTTGGACGTAGTTCAAGGACGTACCCGGGTACTACGCTCTTATTACACTGGAATAAGATGACCCATATTTTTACACTGTATATGTTGTGTTATAATTATAAGTATTTAATTTAATGTTAATGTTTTGTTTATTCAATTTACAATTGGTTCGGTTCAAATGTTCCAAATGGATTCGGCGTCGGAGTTTTTCGTACACAGTTTTATCAATAAATAAATGTAGGTATCTACTACGTAGGTATAGGTATCTTAAAAGTTTTTCACCTACTCAAGACCAAAGCGAAAATATTTATTTCATAATCGGGAATAAAAACATACAATCTGTCCTTCGATAACTTAAGAGCAATTCCTAGCTGAGCAACTTTTCATATTTCTAATTTTTGAAGCTATGTTTTTGTCGCCCTGCGGTGAGCGGGAGTGCGTGCGTGCGATAAGGACGACTGCAGCTCGGACTAAAATTCCTACGCAAAAAACTCAAAATTCGAGGTTTTGCTCTCAATTGTTTCCTCCTCCAAAATGCAACCAATCATTATGAAATTTTGGAAACTGCAAGAGGAAGAAATAATCTATGCCGTTATGTTTTGATTTTTTGGATATTTGAGTTTCTTCAAAATAAAATAATTCAAAAAAGCAAGACATAGCGGCACAAATATTGATGATATTGATCTTATTTGAAAAACTCATTGCTCTAGGTCATAGTTAAAACTCCAGGGAGGAAACAGTTGAGAGCGTTTGTATGGAAACATCGCAACTAGGAATTCCTCTTAAATAAAGAAAGACGAACAATCTAACAAAAAAGTCGAGATCGAAACACATTCAACACGTAATACTCCCATTGAAGATTCAGGATCAATAACGATTTAAAAATAAATAATCGTTATATCTCGATCGGGGGCGAGGTAACCGCGTTTTAATCTTTATGAGTTTCAGGATTTACGACCAGCATTATTAGTTAGAAGATCGTAATGTTATATCATCGACATATGTTTTTGCTAATTCAAAAATATCGTACCTGTTATACCCCATTTCATTTAACATGGCGGGATTCCACTTCAGTCGGTCGTTAGGCGTAACGTAAACAATACAAGTAGTGAGAACAAAAGATAGTGACAAACTTTTTTTGCGGCGTCGTGTCTTACATGTAGCTGTCCAGTCTTGATCCTTTTGTGTTATTATTTGACCACACGCTGGCTTTGAAGAGCAGAGCTCGTAAAGCAATTGTTGAACAATAGATCAAGATTATGGTTATCTTTGTGCAGTTTCAAGTGGAATCCCGCCATGGTACATGAAATGGGGTATACCTATACCTGCCGCGTCGAATGATGATCCTTATGACAGTTTTTTAATCCTAACGCTAATAGAGGGATGTTATATATTTGACGCTAATGTCTGTCTGTGTCATCGTAGCTCTCAAACGGATGGACCGATTTCAATGCATTTTTTTAAAAGTTAAAGCGAGTTTCATTGCGGTGGTTCTAAGCTATGTTTGATGAAAATCGATCTAGTAGTTTGAAGAGTATTAGGTATTTTCTAGAACGATCTGGTTGCAATTTTTTGGGCGTAGGGGGTTTTTTAATTTTTAACATACCTATGGCGTAACTATTATGTCGAATTTTTGTAGACATTTCTTAGAAGTTTAAATGAAACTTTATATAGTGTTAAACTATTCAACAGAAATGTAGACTTTCAATATATAAAAAATATGGTAAAAAGTATTTCTCAAAATTTTTTACTTTTTAAATTAGGTTTAATGGCAAAGAGACTTGAAGAAACTGTCATAAGGAACCATCATATAACACAATAGTTAAAAAAACTCTAAGGATATTCTGAAGAATTTTTCTGTGATATGCCATTTGCCCTGATTTTCATTGACTAGTAGAAATTTAAATCTGGTTAATTAAAAAAAAAGTGGTGTTGGCCGAGTGGATACGACGTCCGACTTTCAATCCGGAGGTCGCGGGTTCAAATCCTGGCTCGTACCAATGAGTTTATCGGAACTTAATTATGTACGAAATATCATTTGATATTTACCACTAGCTTTTCGGTGAAGGAAAACATCGTGAGGAAACCTGCATACATCTGCGAAGAAATTCAAAGGTGTATGTGAAGTCCCCAATCCGCATTGGGCTAGCGTGGGGACTATAGCCCGAGCCCTCTCGCACATGAGAGGCCTGTGCCCATTGGAACGTATATAGGCTAAATAATAATTATTATTATTATTAATAAAAAAAACTTGTGGCTTTATTCAAAAACGTGAATTTAACTAATAGTTTTTGCGTGTTATTAGAGAAGGATTTAGTTTAATTTAGGTGAAGAGTGTTTGTATAGCAATGTTTTAATGTATTGATCCAAAAATAAATGAATATCATTATTTGTAGGGTTCCGTACCCAAAGCGTAAGACGGGACCCTATTACTAAGACTCCGCTCTCCGTCTCCGTCTGTCACCAGACTGTATCTCACGAACCGTGATAGCTAGACAGTTGAAATATTCACAGATGATGTATTTCTGTTGCCGCTATAACAACAAATACTAAAAAGTACGGAACCCTCGGTGGGCGAGTCCGACTCGCACTTGTCCGGTTTTTTTAAATAAATAATGGTACGGAATCCATCGTGAGCGAGTCCGACTCGCACTTGGCCGGTTTTTATTTATTTCTTTCGAAGCATAATTTAATTAATTTCGATTTCGAGCGGAACACAACACGATGCAAAACAAACATTCAAAAGTTACGGAGGGCATCCAGAAAAGGCTTTTGCCTTTTACATATTTACATATACGTTTACATATACAAATACATTCTCGTCGCCACTGAGAACTAGGGATGAAGGGGCTGGCGTCCGACGAAGGGTTGCAGAAATAACACACGTCCGTTCGTTATAATATTTAATCGAGACAAAGAAATCTAGTGCTACCCACTTATATGTTATTTATTTTTGGCTAAGTACCCACATACTCGTACATCTCAATGTCATTGTACATACTTATGTCATTTTATTGCAATCAGTACCCCTAGTGTAAATTTTATCGACATCATAACGTGACGAACGCGTTTGCGTTAAGTCTCATTTTGTATAGGATTTTGAGTTTCCAAAACGTCCCGCTTGGCGCGCTCTTTCTAAATCCAATACAAAATTAGACTAAACGCAAACGCGTACGTAACGTTTCAAAATCGAATTTATTTACACTAGGAGTACTGTACCCCTAGTGTAAATATTTCCGACAGCGAAACGTGACGTACGCGTTTGCGTTAAGTGTCATTTTGTATGAGATTTTTGACTTTCCAAAACGTCCCGCTTGGCGCGCTGTTCAAAAACCCATACAAAATGAGAGTAAACGCAAACGCGTACGTCACGTTTCAAAATCGAATTTATTTACACTAGGGGTACAGATCCAACTCTTACACAACACATGATTGTTGTTTACATCCCTTTGTTAGTTGTTGAAATGTTTGTTGATCTGTATCTTTTTATGAATCTTCGGACTAAATAACTAATTATCTAATTAAGCAGAAGTAACCGAGCGGAACTAATGCCGTAAAGGGGTCGCAGGAGTCGCTTCCTCTGCGGTCTCAATTAGTTGAAATATTCACAGATGATGTATTTCAAATAATGATATACTTACTGTGGGACTTCGTCAATTTGTGTAATAATAATAATAATAAACCTTTTTATTCCTTAAATAAAGTATACAATATATTAAAAACATTTGTTTCTTTAAATTGTTGAGACTATGAAGAGTATGTATATGAATATTTGATGTTTTATTTAAGGTCCCGTTCGGGTAAGTCTCCTCCAAATTTTTCCAGACACTTCGGTCTTTGGCTATCTCTGTCCAGTTTGTACCGGCTACTTGATATATCTCATCTGCCCACCGTTCTTTTGGCCTTCCTTGTTTTCTCTTGCCTACTGGACCTTTCCAAGTTGTCGCTTTTAGTGTCCATCTTTTGTCAGAGTAGCGAGCTATGTGGCCTGCCCACTTCCATTTGAGGCGTTTAGCATGTTGTAAAGCGTCTGTATTGTAATTTGTGTAATAATGTCCTAAAAAAAAAGTTCGCTATGGGATATTTATCTTTAGACGTGCAAAGTCTCCGATTGCAAGTAAGTCTGTTACTTTAATTAGGTACTAATTTGCCTATTAGTTTAACTCGGGTGAAAGGTACCGTTTCATCCCTTGGTTAACAATCTACTATATTTTAAGCTCCTGTTTAGCGTATTGTGACGGAAGATTAACAACGGAACCCTACACTAAGCATGGCCCGACATGCTCTTGGCCGGTTTATTTTCCTTAAAAGCAAATTCGCAACACACGTTATTTTTGCAAAAAAACTGCTTCGTCAGCAGTTTTCTGTCATCCATTAAGAAGATTGATAACCCTTCCACACAACACGCAATACTTATATCGGGAATTCAGAATTTATATCTCCTGAAATATAAAACATATCAACAAAATGCAAATTGATATCTTGTGTTTTCTGATGTTGTTTATTTGACTAGTTTTTACGAAAAGATAGTTTCCATGAAACATTAAAATTATGCTATGTTGTGTGGGTATGATGGACGGAGTTATCTACATGATGAAATACCCATCACTTTTTAACACCGCGTAATTGAAAGAGACGGACACTGTCATTATCACGCTTTCACGTATACAAGTGCGACCATCATATACGTACTTTACAGGTAATTTAAATTTAATGAGGAAAGGACGGGGAAGTTACTTGATGTCAAAGGAAGTGCCCGTTATGAATATGGCCGAGCTAACTAGAACATTAAAATATGAGGTACGGTAATGAAAATATAATATTCAGCCTATATACGTCCCACTGCTGGGCACAGGCCTCTCATGCGCGAGAAGGCTTGGACTATAGTCCCCACGCAGGGCCAATGCGGGTTGTGGACTTCACGTACACCTTCTTCGCGGATGTATGCAGGTTTCCTCACGATGTTTTTCCTTCACCGAAAAGCTAGTGGTGAAAAGCAAATGGTATTCCGTACATAAGTTCGGAAAAACTCATTGGTACGAGCCAGGATTTGAGCTTTACACACCACCGCTTTAAAGGAAAATATGCAAGTTATAAATTGAATCTAAATTATAATTTATGCAATATGAAAACGTAAAAGGAGAATCGTCTTTGTTGTTTTTATTCATTAATATTGAAGTTCTTAAGTGGCTCACAAAAAATACTTTTCAGGAGAGATCAAAACGGGGTCCTTTTTCCTGTTTACCGATTCTGTTTTTAGATTGCTAAAACACTTTAAGATTATATATATATATATATTTTTTTTTTTTTTTAAATACTACGTCGGTGGCAAACAAGCATACGGCCCGCCTGATGGTAAGCAGTCTCCGTAGCCTATGTACGCCTGCAACTCCAGAGGAGTTACATGCGCGTTGCCGACCCTAAACCCGCCCCCCATCGTTGAGCTCCGGTAACCTTACTCACCGGCAGGAACACAACACTATGAGTAGGTTCTAGTGTTATTTGGCTGATGTTTTCTGTAAGGTGGAGGTACTTCCCCAGTTGGGCTCTGCTCTAGATCTGGAATGACATCCACTGGCTGTGCCCTACCACACAGAGCGAGATGACATTCACAATGCCCATACCTCTCTTATGGACGTAGTTTAAGGACGTACCCGGGTCCATTAATTTGCAATATAACAAGGAAATGCCGCCAACATCCTTGGTACAATGTCTCAAGGACCTAGAGATTTAAGCTAGTTATAGTAATACCGCTGCAATGTATACCTATATCCATTATGTATAATGTTATTGTTTTAATTTGTATTTGTATAAAACCTTAGGTACCTAAAGGAACCTACTGCATATTTGATAAGTACATAGGTAATTAGATTAATTTATTGGACTGCAACTGGACTGGAAGCGGATTGGACTGGAAGCGGTGGTGGCCGAGTGGATATGACGTCCGACTTTCAATCCGAAGGTCGCGGGTTCAAATCCTGGCTCGTACCAATGAGTTTTTCGGAACTTATGTACGAAATATCATTTGATATTTACCACTAGCTTTTCGGTGAAGGAAAACATCGTGAGGAAACCTGCATACATCTGCGAAGAAATTTAAAGGTGTATGTGAAGTCCCCAATCCGCATTGGGCTAGCGTGGGGACTATAGCCCGAGCCCTCTCGCACATGAGAGGAGGCCTGTGCCCAGCAGTGGGACGTATATAGGCTGAATTATTATATATTATGAATTATTATATTGAACTGCAAACGTAAAAGGAAACTTTCTTCATATAATTAGTCAAGATTGAAACAAAACGACGCTGCCCGCGGGAGACACGCGAGTTTTGTTTTATGATTAGCATTAACATTTTCCGAGTTATATAAGTAATGTACAATGTATAATTAATGATTAAACGAACTTACCTGTAAGTGAAGTTCTATCATAATTATACGAGGTGCTTCGTCCGAAGAGATTAGTATCCTGGAATATTTATTTATTTGTAGTAACACGTAAGTGACACCACTACAACACTATAGTTTAGATTTTTTTTTTTTTTTTTTTTCTGGTAGGTTCACCCTTGGCCACAAACGTCATGTCATTAAGTTCAGAGTAAGCAAGTCGTCATTGATGACATTCTCTGCATTTGGGCGTTGCTTAAGGGCGGGGGGGTGATACTAATCTCTTCGGACGAAGCACCTCGTATAATTATGATAGAACTTCACTTACAGGTAAGTTCGTTTAATCATTAATTATACTTGTGCTTCGTCCTCGAGATTAGTATCCTGGAATATTTATTTATTTGTAGAATTTGAGAGTTCACTCAGGGAATGTCGGCAATGAAGGAGACTGAAGTATCAATCATATTTATGTATTTATTGCTTCAGGATCATAATCAAAGTTATACAATTGATTGAAGGAGTTGTGATTAACTCGTTCAAGAATTTTTAACTTATACAAATTGACTCTAGAAGATAAATCAAGAATTCGAAGAGAACACAGCCTTTACTAAGGCACTGTTATCGTTAGATGTTACAGTCCTATTGTAGAATTTTGCAAAAGTGTTAGAACTGTCACTCCAGCCTGCTGTGTTCCGGATTAAGTCGATGGTGACGCCGCATTTATAAGCTTTAGAAGTGGCAGCGTGCCTTGTACTGTGTGCTGTAAATATTGAATCATCTATTCCACTGCTTTTTAGTGTCGACTTGATCCAACGGCTGAGTGACTGTCCTGATGCAGCATTATGCGGTTTCTTAACCCTTAATAGGGTGCTAGGAGTATATTTCCCATCAATATTATTGGGTGCTCTAATCTCTCTGAAGGCAGATATATCCCTCCTTATGTCAAATATAAAAAGTACATTAGTTTGTCTACGCCAAAAATTAAAACCGTGAAACGGAACGCAAAAGTTTTTTATTTTCTGTCAGATGTCAAAGTGACAACGTCAGTCGGTGTCATCAACCATGGTGAAATTGAACAAAAAATTTGATAAAAATTCATTATGTTGCGAAAAAATCCGGTAAGTTTTATTGAAGTAGTATTATCGATAGGTTTTGAGTTGCTTTATGTAATTATAGTAATATATTTGTGATTACTGTAGTATTACAATGTTTTTTTGAGAATTAAAAGATGTGGGAAATATAGTACTACTGACCGTATAGGAATGTTATTTTTTCATGGGTGGGATATATGTTCCTTGTGACCAATAAGAAATCCCTTTCTTGCATACAAGTGATATAAATATCAACATACTATTGAATGTTATGATTACAGAACAAGAAAACTCTTGATTTTTCAAGAACTGAAGATGTGGATAGGGCGTTAAATATGTTGTTAAGCTCCTCTGAGAGTGAGGAGTCGGAAACCAGCAACCATAATGCTTATGATCAGTGGACAGAAGATACGTGGATGATAACTAAATTGGATGAGATGCAAAATAACGACATGGAGGTGGATAATTTGTTTGGTAAGTTTATTTATCTATTTTTTTTGTTTTTATGAAAACATTAGTTACAGTTTATATATTTTAACACAACTTTTGCAGGTGATCAATTCAACATTTTGGCTGAAGAGGAAGCCATTCAAGAGAGAGCAACTAATAGTTTACCTGCTTTATTAGTTAGTAATATAAGCTGGACTTTATAAATCATGGGGTTTATAAATTCATTTTATATTTTACTATCTACAAAATAAATTGAATAGTTAAAATATTGTATTATACATAATATGCATATATGATATTTTAATTATTATGTAAACAGGATATTTCTAAGCCCGTAGTAGAGCCTCCGAGTCAAGAGTGTATATTAGATGTTCCATCACCATTCCAAACCTTTGAAGAAATGGAAGACATTGCAAGAATGGAAGGATCCAACACCCCGCAGCCTGAGGATGAGATGGATATTTCAGTTATGGAAGAGCTGGTACCTAACCCTGCCGTCAATCAACCACCAACGGCTCAACCACAGCCACATCAACCAGTTTCAACAACACTAATAAATAAGTCTTCAACCACAAATAACATTTATATACCTAGAGCTCCCAGACCCAGTTATGCTACAGCTCAAAATAGGCAGCGTATATGGGCCACAGTGGTGGATGACTGGAATGTCCCATCATTTGACCGGCCACTACAGGTAAACAAGGTGTATAACAATAGAAGTATTCCAAAAGATTATTTTAAGGATATATTCACTGACTCAACTCTAGAAATGATTACATTAAATACAAATAAGTATGCTCATGAAAAAAGATCTCATGGTTGGACTGATATTACTGAAAAAGAAATTAGTGCTTATTTAGTGATGATATTAATAATTTCTATTAGGAGGAAACCGATTGCCAATAGCGGTCTGAAGGAACATATTTCCCACAGGTTTTTTTTTATATTAAAATAAATAATTTTTAATATCTAAGTATGGTGTTTTAATCTTCTTCTTGAATAAAAAAATATACATTTGTTTCAAATACTCTAATATAAGCTCCCATGCCATGCCCTATTAAGGGTTAAAGCTAATAAATAATTGCACAATATTCCTACGGACGCGACTCGTATTTTCTAGGTATGCAATTAGGGTTGCAGAGGGACATATTTCTGGCCGTTCTAGAAAAAATGGGAGCACCAACAACGGCTGTTTACAACCTGGCCTGGAAGTCTTTAACAGATCCGGTATCTTGATGATCAACTGAGAATCGTTTCTCTCTATATTATCTGTACGAATTTTAGTTAGCGTTTGAACCCTGTGCGCGGTAGCCAATGCTAACAAAGTTACACATTTTTTAGTCAACGCTTCAAGTGATAAGTTTTCGTTAGGAAACTGAGCACTCAAATGATCCAATACCACGGAAGGATCCCATACGGCATTGTATTTAGGTAACGGCGGCCGGAGTCTGTAAATACCTTTAAAGAATCGTGATACTAGATCATCTTTGGAAATATGTGGTCCTAATAATAACGAGATAGCTGACCTGAGGCAGTTGAGCGTACTGTATTGGCTACCGCTGTTAAATTGTTCCGTGAGAAAAGCTAGGACAGATGTTATAGGCGCGTCATATAACTGCAAGTTATTTTCTGCACAGAATTTGTACCATTTCTTAAGCGCCGTGTCATATTGTTTAATTGAGTTTTCCGAAAGTGATGCTAGCATTATGTTTACTGACTCTGCTGGTACGTTGCGTCGCAGAAGCGCTGACCGCATAATATTCCGGCAACCAGGGTAAGACTTGTCTGAATTTTCGGGTTGCTGGAATGAGATGAGATAATATTTTCATTAGGCTTGAATATTACTAACTCTGACGTGGCAAGTTGTTGGAATAGCGGGTACCAAGGTTGTGTTTTCCACAAGGGGACAATCATTATTCCACGAGCTTGGTCAGAAATGATTTTTCTTAGGGTTTTCAGAATAATCGAAATCGGGGGAAAAGCGTAAAAGTACAGTTCAGACCAGTCTAAAGTGAACGCGTTAACTGCAAATGCATCAGGGTCGCGATGCCAAGACACGTATTTAGCACACTTGGCATTTACCCGGCTAGCGAATAGGTCTACTTGAGGATACCCGAATTTTCTTGTGATTTCTTTAAATGCCCCATCGGCCAATTCCCATTCAATATCTGGGTGTGTGCGCCGAGATTCAGCATCAGCTACTACGTTTTCTGCTGATTTGATGTAGGAGGCAAATATATATATATTGCGAGACTCACACCACTGCCAGATATCTCTGGTTATCTGTGTAAGATGGGGGAACTGTATTCCACCCATGCGATTAATGTATGCAATGGCTGTCGAGTTATCTATGCGCATTAAAATTTGGCATTTTTTAAGATTTTTTGCAAAAACTTTAAGCCCAAAAAATGCTGCGAGGAGTTCCAGACAGTTGATGTGCATTTGCTGTTCCTCCCGTGACCATATTCCACTCGCCGTTTCGTTCCTGCAGGCGGCTCCCCACCCAGTAGTTGAGGCGTCAGTAAAGATTTCGAGGCAATATGAGTCTATTCTGATTTGCCGTACTGAGTGCTTGACAGCTTGAAACCACCAATGAAGATCTGGCAGTAGTGTCTCTGGCAGAGTCATGTGTCTATCATAATTGTCATCGTCTTTTAGATTGAGAAATTTGCATCTTTCAAATTCCTTTGTATAGAGGAGACCGTATTCGATTGCTGGGCAAGCTGCAACTAGAGATCCTACAAGTTGTGCAAATTTCCGAATTCTACATCTTTTCACACTCAGCATATTTTTTATTTCTTTTGAAATGTGTGATCTTTTTTCGTCTGGCAGGGAAATTTGGAGCTTTTCGGAATTTATGATCAGTCCTAGAAATTTGCATGTTTTAGAGGGTATAGGGTTACTTTTTTCTTCGTTAATAATGAAGCCAAGACCGCGTAGAAGTTTTGTTGAAATGCTTACATTCTCTTTACATTCCTTATAGCTTCGACCTATAAGGAATAAATCATCTAAGTAGATGGTTGACAAATGGCCACAAGTCCTTAATAGTTTTACAACTGGCTTCATTATTTTTGTGAAAATGTATGGCGCTACGTTCAAACCAAATGGTAATACATTAAACTCGAATATTTTATTGTCCCATAGAAATCTAAGGTACTTTCTAGATTCTCTATGCATTTTAATCAGTAGATAGGCGTCCTTGAGGTCTATTGTAGCCATATGACAGTTCTTCGACACTAATTTGATTGCGGTACGAAAATCTTCGAGTTTAAAGTGGTCGGTTTTTATGAATTTATTTAGGTTCTTGAGATTTAAGATGAATCTCATTTTACCATTTGGTTTGGGACGGAGAAATATGCTGGACAAGAACTGGCCATCACATGGTCTACAGACCGAGATAGCCCCTATGTTGAGTAGATTTTTTATCGCCTCATTGTAATGGGCTTTCTCGGTATTGGTATAGTGCACTGCGCTGGGGATCTGATGCTGAATGACTGGGCTCGTGAACTTTATTTTGTACCCCGTTATCCATGATAGGATTGTTCGGTCGTTGGTTAGCATCTCCCACTGCGCACGGAACCTAGACAATTGGCCAGCGTACATTACCTTGTCTAACGACGCCGCTGTTGTCTCTGCGGAGGCTGCGATGTCTTGGACGAGTTGCCGTGCCTCGGAGTTCGTGTGTGTCTCGAAGATGGACCCGGCGTCGATGAGCGATGAGCAGGCTCGCGGTTCCGCTGAGGGCCCTGCTGCCTGCGTGCTGGGGCCCGCGCTCTCCAGTTTAAATTGCTGGTAGGTGTGAATGTTTTCACGCTTCTAACTTGGCTTTTTACTTTTAATTCGGTGCCAGATTTTGATACTGCTTTGGCAGTCTTTAAAGTTTCCGCCAGTTCCTCGCCGAACAGGTATTTGTCGATTTTGGTATTTGTTATATGGTCCTTGAGATCCTTTTTTATAGAGTATATGGCAAAGTTACGTCTGGTAACTGACTCGCTATGTTGTACGTCGCAAAGGATGCGGCCTATATCCATGAGTTGTTTCAGCCGCTCATTGTTCTTTTCACTGGACTCAATTTCTGTATTAATTACTCTTGCTAGCCCTGAAATTGCACATGCTAGCTGTTTTTGTCGCATCTCGATGCCCTTGTCCCTTTTGGTTAGTACGTCGGTGACGGCAGCCTTAATTTCCGCGTTCATCAGGGGTGCGTCAATCTTGGTACAATTTGCCGGTATCAGGTAAGCCTCTAATAATTCTTTGCGCACTTCTTTTGATAGGCCAGTCGTGGCGATGTGTTCGAGCCTGTTCGCTAACTCTTTGCGTATCTCTTTTCCGTACTGTATATTTTCAGAAGGATCTTCGCCCAGGATTTCCAGTACAGAGCTGTCTAACACCGTAGGGCTCTCCTTCTGTAGTAGCTCCGCGCCAGTACTTACAGCGCCAAGCGCCTCTGTCACTACGGCGGGGCACGCGACTTGCGCTGCTGTATGTGTGGCGGCTGTCGTTACGGTTGACGTAACGGTAGACGTGGTGGTAGTGATAGGCCTGGCGGCGGGTCCAGCGATGGGCGTAGCGGTGGATGCAGCGTTACGCATGACTGCGCGTGTGGGGGCGTCGGGTTCTATGATCTCCACGGGGTCTTCCTCTGGTGGGTATTCTGGGAAGTCCCCATAAATATCTCCGTCCAGTGAATTTTCCGATTCGTGTCGAACTGTAATCGATAATTATGAGACATGATAAAAATGTTGGTGTGCGGTACAACAGGTATGTACATACACGAGAAGTGCCAAGTGATAAGGTTGCATCGGATCAGTCCCAAAAACTGTCCAGGTTTGCTAAGCCTTGTATCGGATCAGTCCCATAAACTGTCCTGGAAAGGCAAGTATCATGCACAATTTGCTGCGCAGCAGCCCTAAAACTTATCCAAGTTTGCTAAGCCTTGTGTCGGATCAGTCCCATGAACCATCCTGGGAAGGCAAGTATCATACATAATCTGCTGCGGGCCAGTCCCATATAACTGTCCAGGTTTGCTAAACCTTGTATCGGATCAGTCCCACAAACTGTCCTGAGAAGGCAGGTATCGAGTATACATCCACTGCGGAACAGTCCCAAAAACTGCCCTGGTCGTGGTTTGTTTACGTCCGCGCCTTATAAGGTAGTGTGAAACAGTCCCAGAGACCGCTCAGATTACATTCCTTATTGCGCGTAGACCCAAATAATCATAAGACACGTTTGTCGCAGGTACACAATTATTTTTCGTCATTACCTATGAGTAGGTATCAATTTCACCTATGTAAGTTAAGGGAGAAATATAATTACTTACTTGTGTTTTCATCCGAGCGATCCGAGTATTCATAGTAACGGTCGCGTTCATCCGTAGATTCTGCACTTCTTGTATCACGGACACGATGCAAATCACGCGTCAACTTTTTTATTTTGCGGCGAATTTCATCATAATCATTATGTTTACGCTTACGTTTCGGCATTATAACACGTTTCGCACTATGATTCACCTTAAAAACTTGAAGATTATTTCGATTTTGAGAGATTTATTTTTAAGATGTTGAGTGGTTGCACACTAAAACGTGAATGACATGACGTTTGTGGCCAAGGGTGAACCTACCAGAAAAAAAAAAAAAAAAAAAAATCTAAACTATAGTGTTGTAGTGGTGTCACTTACGTGTTACTACAAATAAATAAATATTCCAGGATACTAATCTCGAGGACGAAGCACAAGTATAATTAGGTAACATACAGTGAGTTTAAACTTTTTCATCACACTTGCTCGAAAAAGATCTTATTACATGCAGGTGTACTGAAGGACAAAGGTCTATTTTGTTCCCGGGGGAGTTATGGTTTGTGAAACTCCCTAGGGAGTTATAACTTTTTTTATATATGTCACTTATTCATACAAACCAAGTAGCATAAATGAGTTTTACTTTTATAATGCTAACGTTTATAATTTAATATTTTTGTTTATTTTACAATTATTTAATTTGATGAATTTAACAGCTATTGAAAATATTTTTAACATCATTTCAATCGTGGCTGAATGCCGAATAGGTTGGTGCCTTCAATGCCTAAACTATCAAGAAATTACAAAATGGCGGACGAATGTTTGATATGTCACCGTATTTAAGAATTATTTAGTTTTTTCTTCGCAAGTGTGATGAAAAACCTTGTGTGTAACTCCTGCGGCTGTCAGGAATTACCACCCTCGTCACCAAAATTTGACTTACCCCCCCTCGTTGCACAATGTACTATTGTACAACTGTACCCCTAGTGTAACTTTGATCGACATCATAACGTGACGAACGCGTTTGCGTTAAGTCTCATTTTGTATAGGATTTTGAGGTTCCAAAACGTCCCGCTTGGCGCGCTCTTTCGAAATCCAATACAAAATGAGACTAAACGCAAACGCGTACGTCACGTTTGTAAATCGAATTTATTTACACTAGGGGTACTGGTATGGGACTCGTAGGTACTTAGTTTTGATATTTTGTTGTAGAGTTTTAATTCATGGGCCATTTAGGGTTCAAGCTAATTTGGTTATTAATTCTAATGGCATGAAACAGGGATCGGAACCGGTTTTTTGGAAAAACTTTGAAATAAACATATATTTCGGTTTATTTTATACTCCAAATATAGGACTCCGTTGTGTTTTTAGATAACGACTTCGTATTATTAGATTGCCCAATTAGAAATGAAATAATTAACAAAGAACGAAAAAATACCGTTTTCGTTCCCATACAAAAATACCGGTTTCCGATCCCTGCCATGAAATGTTCAATGTAAAGTAAACATTTATAAATTAAACTCCGCATCTGTACCTACATGTTACGCAGGAGTCGTCGTTTTTCCATCGTCCATTTGATATTGGGAAGGCGACATAAGGGGTATACGAATGTCGAGTAATTCCGAAACTCACCCATGATTCCATCAGTACCCCTAGTGTAAATTTTATCGACATCATAACGTGACGAACGCATTTGCGTTAAGTCTCATTTTGTATAGGATTTTGAGTTTCCAAAACGTCCCGCTTGGCGCGCTCTTTCTAAATCCAATACAAAATGAGACTAAACGCAAACGCGTACGTCACGTTTCGAAATCGAATTTATTTACACTATCAGATCAGTCTATACATTTTATTATAAATTAAATACTAAGGACAAAGAGAATTTTAAATAGAGCTGTATTGTCAAAGAAAAACACGTAATTAAAACTTTTAGAACTCCATTTGACTTTGATCCTTATTCTTTCAATGATATGTGTTCAATTTGTGAAATATCAAAAAATGGCGCCATCTTACCGGGCACTACCTAAAGGTTATGGCGCCATCGCTCGAAACAATGCAATGGCCTTTGATCTATTAGATGGCGCCACTTTTTGATATTTAACAAATTTAACACATATCAGTAAAAGAATAAGGATCAAAGTCAAATGGAGTTCTAAAAGTTTTAATTATGTGTCGAAAGATGGCAGTAAATATACGTCGCTACAAAGTTTTCTTTGACAATACACCTCTATTTCAAATTCTCTTTGCTAAGGACTGACGTTGCGTAGTGGCAAGGAATCTAGTCTCACTCTTTTATCTAAAATAGATTGACTAAAACAATACCGAGAATCTCGTCATTGCTCGTATGAAAATTACAGGAGGTTTGCGAGTGCTTGAGAATTATTGCTTTTCTTAAATTTTTAGATTTTCTCATGAAAGTGTTGGAAAATATCAACTTTGCCCGCTGGGGGACGGTAGTACTGCTTGTGCAGACTACACAGACACCGCATTAGGAGACGTTTACAAAGAGCATGAGGTCACTACACATCGGTGCTTTTTTATTTATTTACTTGTAAAATGCTACGATTCGAGCAATACACCTTAGTTGTATTGTACATCATTTTACACTATAACAACCCTAAAGCTTCATATTTGAAAATATTTTTTAATAAAATGAGTAGGTACCGGTCGTATTTGTGGGCGCAATTGAAGTAAGCGATCGCGCTCGTATACTAATTTTGTAAGGGAGCGCTTAATGAAAGAATGAATGAAAAACATTATTTCAGGCAACTAGTGGCCCATAAATAAATATCTTAAAACTGACATACATATTATAACAATATATTTTTAAAATAAAAACCACAAATCATATCATGCTTGCGATGTATTACGTAACCCCGCAGTTTCAGAGAGCCGGCCGCGGAACTGCCGGGACTTGACACTTGACTGGTTTTAATGTGTGATGACCCTGATTATTCAATGTGCTCCGTCTAATACTTCTGGTGATCTGTGATCATTGGTCAATTAAAAATGTGTTTCTAATTGTTTCAGATTTACGCCGACGGAGAGGAAAGCCCCGTGTCCAAAGACTCGGCCATGGGCAAACTGAAAGAAGTCACCGTGCTGGAGGACGAGACCGATGACATGGACGACGACGAGGACTACGAGGACGAGGAGAGCGGCTACTGGTACGAGGACTACGACAGGAGGCCTAAGGTAATACTGTCATTTAAGTTTTTTTTTCACCCTGTAACCCCTGTTCTTCAAAAAAGGAGTGTACAGGTTTTTAAAGGGCTGGCAGCGCGCATGTAGCACCCCTGCAGTTGCAAGCGTACGGTCAACCAATTTGATTCCTAGGCCACTATAGAACCATGTCATATAATGACTTCTACGACAGTGCTTATTGAGTGATGCATGTCATGTATAGAGTAGTTAAAGCGACAAGGTTCTATAGTGGCCTAGGATTCAAATTGGTTGACTGTACATAGGCTATGATAACTGCTTACAGTCATGCGGGCCGTATGCTTGTTTGCCACTAACGTGGTATAAAAAAACCTTCAAAGAGCAAACATCAAAAATCGAAGTATCTTGAATAAATAAGAGAAATAGAGAGCGAAACTGATTTTCGAATAATATTCGCTAATGCCCGGCTCAAGAATGCGGTGGTCCCACTACTAAGGCCTAAGGCATTGACGTTTTCCCGATAATCCTTCCTACAACACTCAAGCTTAAGGCCACTTAAGGCTTTCCACCTTGTACGTAATGTACGTAGCAAGAAATTAGGAAGAATACGAAGGAAAGAACTCTTGTTGTATAACTTATTATAATCGAATACATAAACTGTACAGTATGTTACTTAAAACTATTGACAACATTTCAAAATTTGTGAAGTGGGCTAAATCGAAAACAATTTCGGTAAACATGCTCCCTGTATGTAATTTTTTTTTCATTAATTTCTAAGAAAATCGCGAAAAAGTGTAAACTTCTTGGCGGGCACTTTTTATTCAATATAATACTCTTTTAGCTTTTTAGCCGTAGTAATGACGTCATACCGCAATTACGACCCTTTGGAATTCGCTATTTTTAGATTTGATAGCTAAATATAAAATTCAAGGGCTTAATCAATTATTACTTTATTCTTATACAGTAACGAGTTAATTAAAATTATAGTAATGGTTAGAATCATTCAAAATATACGAATTGTAAGATAAGATATTTTAAATTCGCGAATTCAACAAATATTTTGAAACTATACATAGTAATACGACAATAACATTCACAGCCATAACTCCGACCACAATCTCAACCATACATTATTAATATTAAACACGCGTGTGTTGTCATGTGATGTGCCGCGAGCAGATTTTCCTCAATGTACCCCAGATAACATTACTTACTTACACGAGGAAACGCACGTGTATGTTTCCTTGCGTTCAACATACGAGGTCGTGAACTGTTCACAATATCTCTTTTTAGACCTCGTATTAATAAGACTTGAATTTGTAAAGGCATGAAAATTTACATTTATCACTAAGGCGTTTCGGAAAACCAGTTTTGACTAGTGAAAACACGTTTTCACTGATGCGATACGGAACACTATTTCTAACTGGGAAAAACGCGTTTTCACTTAAAACGGATTTTTACGGTTAAGAGTAGGTACCATACTTCAAATGAAAAACTGTCTAATCTTTACAATTACTTTTATTTTTTACAGAACGGCCGCACAAACATGGTGCACCTGAAACAGGAAGAATTGCTGGGGTCAGTTGTCACGCAGGGTCAGAAGCGGGCTTCCGACCATCCGTCCAACATTCACCAGATTCACCGAATGCTGAATGGACTCGACTCACAAGTGACAGGTAAACAAATTAAACAATATACGATTTTAAGCCAACGAACTACTTAGGCCCTTAGTACACGGAGCGTAAGCGTAAGAGACGCGTAAGCGTATCGTAATACGCGCGTAGAACGAGAGCGCTACGAGCACGAACAACTTCAAACAAGTCCGCAGACGAAGCGTCGTCGTAGCGTAGCGTATGAAATTTCTGTCGTCATTACGACAAGCGTAATACAGGAGTAAAAAAAAAAACTTCTGACATAATCAAACAATATTAAATCTTCTTCATCTGACGAGAAGTAAGATCGTCGATACATCCGCCGAAGATATCTGACGCCAGCGATGCCATGATTTCAAATAATGAGATTTCACTTATAAAACGATTACGCTTACGCGACACTTGGTGCCTAGAACTCTACGCGTCTCGTACTCGTAACGTTTTTACGATACGCTGACGCTTACACTCCGTGTATAGAGGGCCTTAGAATATCTATGGAAATGTGGCTAGAGCTCAAAAATGAACCCACGGGAATGGTGCCGCGAGTGACTCCACTGTAGGTACTTTACGCAGTTTGACAGCGTCAAATATTGTAATACCTTGCAAGAGGTTTGATATAGTTACACATGTTGTCTTCTCGGAGTGACTGGCGAGTTTAATTGTGGTCTACTCTCATCACCCATACCATAAGTATTTGGTACCTATATCAGCTGGCTAGTGTGACGGAGGAATTTCTCATAACTCGTGATAGGTGAGGGTCGACTAATTTATATATAAACATACATACCTACTCCGGACTGACAGGGGCAATTTAGGGTTTAACAATAGTGCAAAGGCAAATGAAAGTGGAAAATCAAGCAGATATGTGTGCAAATTAAATAAATAATAATGCAGTTATATCTGCCTTGGTTTTCAACTTTCCTTTGCCTTGGCACTATTATCAAACCATAATTGCCCCCATCTGTGCGGGGTATGCTCATAACTTGGGAGACCTTTTCAGATACACTCCCACATGATCCCCGTACCTTCTCATATAATTAAACCAAGTTTCCCGTCCTGTTATACTGTAGTTAATTTGAAAAGGGAGTGCTCTAGTCAAAGATGAATTCCAAATTCCAAGGCACAATAAAGTTACAGACACAGGATTCCAATTATACTGCGCAGCCAAACTTTTGGAATGCTTCGTTATGGGTTGAGAACTTTGGGAGATATTCAGTTAGGAGAATCAAACAAATTTTGACTTATTATTTATTTATTTAATCTTTATTGCACAAAAGAAAACCTTATAGTACAAAAGGCGGACTTAATGCCATGAGGCATATTATGACTTCAGTTGTTTATTTACCTATTGTTTGTAGTTATATTAAGTAAATCTATGTTGCCTTTACTCTATTTCATATTTAATAAATATATTTTATTATTATTATTAAACATACATAAAGTATGATTTTAGAAGAACTTCCGAGGTCTATGCTAAAAAGAATAACATAGATAATGCAGTTTTGTGTATTTTTGTCTTAAACGAAGCCTAAATTTCACTATTAAGACAATTATATTTTCTATTCGGGGAGGATTTTATATTTTGACGATAATAAGTGACATTTCTGACATTGTAGATACCTACTGAAAGAAATGTTTGCATAACAGAAACAAAATACGTTTTTAAGTACTTACACAAAAAGCTAGTAGGACTTGCGTACTACGTCCACTATTTTAACGACACCAATCATGGCACATTTAAGAGAAAACTTGGAGTATTTTTGATATTTCATAGACACTTGTGTTGACGACCGGTCTGGCCTTGTGGTTAGTGACCTTGCCTATGAAGCCGATGGTCCTGGGTCCGAATCCCGGTAACGGCATTATTTGTGTGATGAATACAGATGTATGTGTATTTAAGTATTTGTATATTATATATATCGTTGTCTGAGTCCCATAACACAAGCCTTCTTGGCTTACCGTGGGACTTAGTCAATTTGTGTAAGAATGTCCCTATGATGTTTATTTATTTACTTGGAAATCGACACCAGTCATGGGATTTCTGGTGATTTATTAATTTTAAAACAAATATCAAAGAAAAAAAATAAGCTTTATCTAAGCAGCACTTTAGCTCTTGTTTATGGTAAATTATTGTCAAAGTTTAAAAACTGATGATAAATACTTGTTTTACAGGATTTTTCTATACCATCCCATTACTGGTGCCAGTCCCATCATAGGAGCGTTTACTATATGTGTTACCTGTTACAAAACGGTAGTAGGTAAAGTAAGAACTGTCTTAGATCACATGAATCAGCAAACATGTGATCTGTGGCTTTTTTTTTTACTGGCCGAGATGTGTATATAATTTTTTTGTTCGACGGAGAGGAAAGTGGCAACTTTGTTAGCGCAGCGCAGCGCAGCGCAGCGCAGTACCGAAAGTAAACGCTCTCCGCAAGAACAGAAAAAATATTTCGGCTATGTGTTTGGCTTATTTATTTTTACTGTAAATAAATAAAAAAAAATTAATACCACGACGGTGGCAAACAAGCATACGGCCCGCCTGATGGTAAGCAGTTACCATAGCCTATGGACGCCTGCAACTACAGGTGTGTTTCATGTGCGTTGCCGACCCTTTAAAAATCTGTACACTCCTTTTTAGGGTTCCGTAGTCAACTAGGAACCCTTATAGTTTCGCCATGTCCGTCTGTCTGTCTGTCCGAGGCTTTGCTCCGTGGTCGTTAGTGCTAGAAAGCTGAAATTCGGCATGGATATATAAATCAATAAAGCCAACATAGTCATACAATAAAATGTAAAAAAATATTTTTTTTAGGGTACCTCCCCTACACGTAAAGTGGGGGTGAAATTTTTTTTTTCTTCAACCCTAGAGTGTGGGGTATCGTCGGAAAGGTCTTTCAAAACTAATAAGGGTTTTCAAGAAACATTTTTTGATAAAGTGAATATATTCGGAGATAATCGCTCCGAAAGATAACTTTTGAACCATAGGTCCAAAAAATATGAAAAAAATCGTGAAAGTAGAGCTTAAGAAAGACATTAAATGAAAACTATAGCGGACATGATCAGTTTAGCTGTTTTTGAGTTATCGCAAAAAGTTTTCCCT
This sequence comes from Cydia pomonella, assembly GCF_033807575.1. Lineage (NCBI taxonomy): Eukaryota > Metazoa > Arthropoda > Insecta > Lepidoptera > Tortricidae > Cydia > Cydia pomonella. Next base: position 24,064,055 of record NC_084708.1, read on the forward strand.
TCATAGTAAAAAGACTTACTTTAATTAGGTACTGATTATGCAAATTTGCCTATTTGTTTAATTCGGGTGAAAGGTACCGTTTCATCCCTTGGATAACAATTTACTATACTTTAAGCTCCAGTTTAGCTTATTGTGACGGAAGAGTAACTACGGAACCCTACACTGAGCGTGGCACGACATGCTCTTGGCCGGTTTTATTTTGTTTTAATTGCTACAATTATGAACCGGCCCATTTAAATTATGTTATTTGATATTGCAAATATTATTTTAAATAATTTATATTTGGACAGGCGCGCCTAAGGAGAGTGATGAGTCCGCGGTGCGTGACAAGCGCAGTGTGTTCCCTGACTCCAACGCCAACGACGCCGTCATCACGAAACCAGAAGACAGGTAATATCGCACGTTGTCTCAATGCATGTTTATTGACATGACTAACAACCCCGAAGGAGAGAAAGGAGTCCGCGGTGCGTGACAAGGGAAGCGTGTTCCTTGACACCAACGCCAAGCCATCATCACCAAGCCCGAAGACAGGTAACGTCACAGGCTGTCTCAATGCGTGTATTCGCGCAGTGTGTTCCCTGACTCTAACGCCAAGCCGTCATCACCAAGCCAGAAGACAGGTAACGTTCACACGTCGTCTCAATGCATGCATACTGACATGACTAATGACCCTGAAGGAGAGAGAGGAGCCCGCGGTGCGTGACAAGCGAAGCGTGTTTCCTGACTCCAACGCCAGGCCGTCATCACCAAGCCCGAAGACAGGTAACATCACACGTCTTCTCAATGCATGCACGAGTATACTGACATGACTAACGACCCCGAAGGAGAGAGAGCAGCCCACGGTGCATGACAAGCGAAGCGTGTTCCCTGACTCGAACGCCAACGACCCCCGTCATCAACAAGCCCTAATACAGGTGCAACGTAGGACCCAAGACATTTACCTTAAATCTGGCATCCAAAGATTATCAGCACAAAATATTATCATAAACTAGAAAAAAAAATCAGCATGCGGCTGCGATGGATTACGCAACCCCGTGATGTCACTGGGAGCCAAATGATTTTTTTGCCAAAGGTTTACACTTGAATGGTCTAGAACATCTAGAAATAATTCGGTGTGTGAAGTGGCACCATGGCCAGAGCTGCACCTCTCCGCGTAGTTTTTGCTGACCAGTTGCGATTTCGTCAAGTCTCCATTTAAACGAGTTGTTGTATAGACCAATAGCTAATTAGACCAGCTGCTACTTAAAAAATCGTGTAGACCAGTTGCTTTTAGGCGAGTTGATATGTAGACGAGCTGCGATTTAGACAATCTGCGTCTTAGACGAGTTGCCCCATAGACGAGTTGCTAATTAGACCCCGTGCCACTAACCCCGTACAACAGTGGAGACATGACTTCGAGCAAAACTCTTCCTTGGATCGGTAGATGATGAGTTGGAACACATAGCTACCTCTAAATAATTCAAATTCACAAAGATTGTAAAATATCCAAACCACTCTCGCGAACCTATAACACACACCTCATCAAAATATTTTGTTTTATCGAATAAAGTTAAACTATAGTCTGTCAAACAACTTTGTCAGTAGAAAAAGACGCGAAATTCAAATATTGTATGGAACGAATCCTTCGCGCCTACATTTTTTAAATTTGGCGCTATTTTCTACTGACGCACTGACTTGACAGATATCTTTATCTTTATACAAAACACTCACGCAAATCTGGCGCCGCATTTTAAACAAACTTGTAGCACATGCTGAAGTATAAGCTTAGTTTATATCATACAATCATATGAAATAAAACACAACTAACGAACATAACAACAGATGCCCTCCAAAGTCATTGTAAAACGAATATTGATAAGCAATAACGAAGCAATTGTGTCAATTATTACGCATGCACGCAAGTCCTGTTGCCGACAGACGCTTTATTGCCAATGAGTGCTGCAATATAAACAGTTGGACAAATTGCTACATTGTCGCCAATGTTAGAAGCACATAACTATAGGTAGGTAATCAATGTGTATTTTATTCTTTTAACCCTTGAAGTGGTAGGTCGTCGGCTCCCGATGTCTCGATAACGTCATTTAATTTGAAATTTGATTATTTGAAATTAAATAGAAATTTAAACAACTCAAACATGAATGATACCACTTGAAGTTTGAAAAGAGTCTCTATTGTTTTCCATAAAGTTTTAAGTCATAATAAGTTTGTCCTAATTTTCGTTAGCCATAATTTGTTTTTTCTCAGAAACGTGTAGCTTTTCAGGATTGCCATAAAACAAACCTAACCTAACCTATCTATAGTAAACGCCCCTATGATGGGACGGGCACCAGTTATGGGATGGTATAGATAAATCCTGAAAAATAAGTATTTACCATCAGTTTTTAAACGCTGGCAACATTTTACCATAAACAATAGCCAAAGAGCTTACTTAAGTTTAATTTTTCATTGATATTTGTTAGTTTGAAGATTAATGGCGCCATTCTATCCAAAATGGTGGGAGAATGCCAATGACAGGATCGAGTGGAGAAAACAAGGGGACTGAGGGGAGGCCTTTTCCCAGTGGGGAACTAAAATAGGCTGACAAAAAAACATTTTCGTGTCCTATTGACAAGCCATCAATATACCAATAATACAACCATTATCCTTACTTAATGGACAATATTACTGCTTTATTCAAACGTCGTAACTGACACGGTGGTTCAACGGAGATACGTCGTAGAAATAGAAGCTTCTAGACCGACACAATAGACAATAGACTAATAATACATGAGTAGACAACATTAGATGGCCTCGATTCTTCGGAGAAAAGTTATTTTGCATTCAAGTGATTGGGAGATTTTGGAATCGTGATCCGGATGTCAAAAATGTATTAAGGGTCCGCAGCAATCTCGGCTGAATTTCATCTTCCCATGCAAACGGAGTACCGTTTTCATTTTAAAACTCCGTGTTGGATTGTAATAAAATTTACTCATGTATACAGGCTGTTTATTTATTCACCTGCAATAATTAACGGGCTGAATAAATAGGTCACACTTGCCTACTTTTACTATGGAAAAATGTCAAGATCAGAGAGCCGAAATGTATGAACCAGCCATTTTTGCGATTTCTGGGTTGGTTCCACAGTAAAAGTTGCTCAGTATGACCTATATGTTCATCCCGTTAAATATTGCATGCGGTGGTGGCCGAGTGGATCTGACATCCGACTTTCAATCCGGAGGTCGGGGGTTCAAATCCATAAGTTCCGAAAAACCAATGAGTTTTCCGGAACTTATGTACGTATCATTTGATATTTACCACTAGCTTTTTGGCGAAGGAAAACATCATAACCAACCTGCAGACATCCGCGAAGAAATTCAAAGATGTATGTGAAGTCCACAACCCGTATTGGGCCAGCGTGGCCCGTGGGGACTATAGCCCAAACCCTCTCGCGCATGAGTAGAGGCCTGTGCTCAGCAGTGGGACGTATATAGGCTGTTATTATATATAATTTAGGTATTAATTGGATCGTGGCGGCGTGAGAATTGATACTGTCAATGTTGTGTAAGAAGGCTAGGCTCTTCGTTATGGCCGCCAGGATCAAATTACAACAACATCACATAAAACACTCTTATCATTGACATAATATATCTAAGTACGGACCTTACGGGCAATAAGAATGGGGTCAGTAAAGCGTTGTCACGCACACGAATTCGAGCCAATCGTGCAGTCTAACGCCACAACGCGATTGGTTGATGAGTTCACATCACGCGCCCGATTGGTGCAACTAGTTGCGTTAGACTGCACAATTGGCTTGCATTTGTGTGTGTGTGTCTGAACTAGCAGCAATAACCATTCTTAGTGCCCGTAAGGCCCGTCCTTAGATGTATATAATAAATTCATAGACCAGTCCGTCCGAATGAAAGTAATAGATTCTTACAGTTTTTATATTTCATGGAACGTCCACTATTAAACAATTTCTGTAAATTTTAATAAGTAATAAGTTAGTAACAACAACAAATGTCGGTTACTGGTTTTTTTTTTAATTAAAACCACGCTGCACGCACCAGCATACAAGAGAACCGTAATCAATAGTAAAAAAGTTAGTAACACACATTAATTAAATATATAATGGATAATGATGTTTACTGCAGCTTGTGACTTTAAATATTCAACCCGTCAATCTACCCGTATTTCTTAGAAGGCAAGATTTAAAATTAGGTACATAAATAAATCGCTTGAAACATATTATATCTCAAAATCGGTGATAACGACATGTCAGACTTAGGTAATCCAAATCCCTTCCAGTATCCCAATAGGCTTTCAGTGCTGTTACGCAAATGGGTATCCCATTAATCCCGGCAAATATTCCTCGTTTGCTATTTTCGCCCGCAGGTAAGCAGGGGGGATATCGCGAACCTCGAAAATTTTAGTTTCGTCCGTGTACCTCTCTATCATTCTCTCTCTCGCATTGGTAAGAGCGATAGAGAGACAAACATTCCTTGTTATTGCGATTTACGCCCGCGGGCAAGCGTGCTCGATTCGAACGACAATTTAATAAAAATGTGCACGAAATGTTGACATCTATTTGACACGCTTAATTTCATAAGGCATACCAAAAATTTTCCTATTTTAATTTGAACCTTATTTTATAGTGAACTGTGATGAATTTTGTTTGTTTGAGTAAGCAATGAAACAAAAGACATGCTGGTATTTGGCTTATGGAGGTTCGAATTAGATTGGTAGATACATTATAATGCATAAGTCTTACGAGGTTAAATTAAGTATACGGGTAGGATTGTTCTCTCGTTTATTATTTCACAAAGAGAAGACATTTATAATTCTATAGTATAATTTGAAAAATGTGTGTGAACGAAAAATTCCGATAATGGATTCCACCTCCGGCAGAAAAACATTCGCCATTTTTAACGCATAAAGCAAATACTTAAAGGCCATTACGATGGACACGTCCATTATTTACAAAATTGTACAAATTATTGAAATAAGTTGTACAACTGTGTGAAAATCGTTTTTAGGATTTCTTATAAGTACAGTTTTATAATTAAACTTGCCTGGAACCGTGCATTTTTAAATGTACGCGGAAAAATTCCCTCGTTTTGCATAATGTAAGCATACTATTTACTTACACCTTTAATGTAACATGAAATTATTAAGTAGGCACCTACCTTAAATATATAGGTACCTGACGAATAAATATTTATGATTTTGACAAATCCAAATATGATTTGAGTCTCGCAATTTATACTTAGGTAAATCGTAGGAATACCGTAAAACCACCCAACTATAGTCCAAAGCTCCCAACTATGGTCCACAAATAAACTCAATTTTTCTCTTTCAGGTGTGTATTTTACTATAGTTTTGTAGTTCTACGGCAAAGTATGTTTATAAATGGAAGGTAAAACTAGGAGTAAACCACAAGGAACGTTGGTATAGATACTTAATTTCCTTTTACTTGTGGACCATAGTTGCAGTATTGGACTATAGTTGGGTGGTAAACATTTCATTTTTGGTAAAAGCTTTTCTAATGAGAGACAATTCTAAAAACCCCAAACATAATTAGGTGGCGTTGTATCATCACAGAGTTCCTATAGCCACCTCCTATCTCCATCATCAGATCAGCTCAAGGCACAACTTACGAGTACGTATACAAATTTTCAGCTCAATCGAAAATCGGTAAATGGGTCAAATTTAGCTTTTCAAGATTTGACTCACACTAACTAACAAACTTACATACATACTAACAAAGTTAAATAAAAGCTTGTAAAAATAAAGCTATTTGTGACGTTATCTATGAAAAGGGACCTTATTGTCGATGGCGTTTCCGCCGTCATAAACGATGCTCCGATACAAATACAACGCTGCGCGACGCAGTGCACGCAGTGCTAAGCGCCATTGACAATAAGGTCCCTTTTCATAAATAATGCCACATTTAGGTTAAGTATTAGTTTAGTAATGTTTAATATTCAACATTCCAACTTTCAATACAACTAAGTCCGATTATAACAAAACTGAACTATACATAAGACTAAACCTACTTAGGCCTCTGCACCAGAAACGACCTGGAGCGGGGGACTCTCCTGCAGGCGACGACCTAGCTTACCTAGTATTTAATTAGTTATTAAAAAATTCAGTTTTCCACAATTACGCTAAGTTTTTCTCTAAGTCACTTAGTGCACCCTCTCCTTAACTAACGCCTGGCTTTTTCCGCCATTTTAGTTAAAGTTATAATAAGGGCCCTAGGAACAATTAAAACTTCTACACCGTTTAATTAAAACCCTTTCTTATTGCAGTTCTCTGAAGTTTTAAGTGTGAAGTTCATACTTAATAGAAACTAGGTGCTTTTGAGACTAGAGCTCAAGAGCGCTAGTCTCAAAAGCAGTTTCTAAGTTAAGATTAATTTCTTGCTTTTGTGAGATTTCAAGTGGTATGAATAAAGTAATAAACTTTTTTATCAAAGTAAGTAAGTAAAGTAAATATTCTTTATTGCACCACAAAATCATGAATAACGATTCAATAAAACAAAAAACCGGTCACGTGAGAGTCGGAATCGCGCACCGCGGGTTCCGTACAAACCTGTATGTGTATATTATTATATGATGTAACTAAACATTCACGGTTTTCGAAATTTTTCCTTTATTTTTACTTTACGTTACTTCGTACCAAACTTCAAGATGCTAAGTTCACGGGAAGTACCCTGTTGGTTTTGATTCCCTCGAGAGTGTCGAAAATTTGCGGAAATTTGTGGCATAAACGGCTGTATCTTTGATTGCGTTGGCTTAGAAGTTTGGTTGTTTCACAGCTCCAAGGAACAGTAGACCTGAGTATTTGATAGATTAGATTAGATTAGATGATTTATTTCATGAAAGACAATTACATAATAAATTTGCATTGATGTCAAAAATATAAGAAATTCTATCATGATCGTCAAAATAAAATAAAAATGAAAATAATAACAGTACTAATGAAATAAAATTATAGCTCCAATAAGGATTGTCAATACAATTAGAATAACAGTAAGTAGGTAAATACTTACAAAATCCAAAATATAAATGTACAATGTCAAAACTTACGAAAATACGAGAACAATAAAAATAAAAACGATAAATTAATAAAAGAACACAAATAATATCTCCCAATAAGAATCGTCAACACACAACAATATAAAAAAACAATGAAAAAGTATCTCCCAATAAGGATCATCTGTATGATAAAGAAAACAATGTCAATAAATAAAAACAATAAGAATAAAACAATTTCTGAATCAAAATGTCAATTCCATGAACTCATTTACTGAGTACACAGGGTTTTCCAACAAAAGGTTTCTCAATTTACGTCTAAATATTTCGTCGCATTGCTCGTTTCTTATCTCGGCAGGTAGGTGCTCGAAATAAGTAGGTCCGATTATTCGTGGGTGTTATAAGTGTAAAAAACACTTTTTTTCCTCCAAGGATCCTGGACTATTTTTACGCATATATATATATTAATTCATTTTAAAAAATCGTCACAATACATATACAGCACAAACGAGGTTCGAACCCACGATGTTTGACCACCACACACAACACAAATGAAACGTTAATGAGCAATATTTATTTTGTTTCCAGTCCCCGTCGTAAAATGAAGAAGTACTCGAGCTCGGACTCGCCGAAGATGTTCAACTTCCAGCACACGGTCTCGAGAACTGTACGGAACAGTAATGACGTAAGTACCTAGTACTATAAGATTAGTTTAAATAACACAGAAGCAAAGCAAATAGATCATGAGCCTAAGCCCTGAGATAATTTTTTTTTACTCGTAAGTTGGAATGAATTCATTATCATAAAAATAATTGAACATTTGTGAAATTACAGCTAGTTTTCTTCAGATATTTTTTTGGGGTTTGAATACCAGCGGAGCAGAAGCTGACTTTCACATAACTTTGCATTTACAATACATTTTTCATAGCTCCATCCTAACCACGGAGAATCCTGCTTGTATCACTAGTACAGTTTATTAAAAAGGTCTTTATAAAAATCATTTCCTCGTAGGTGATGTGAAAAGCAGTGTGTCACATGGGAGCAAAATTATTTCCAGAGTTAACATTTGAATATTTAGGTATTGGGTGACCTTATGGGGAAATGATGTAAACAAAGGTTAACTTTAATACTGACTTATTCTGACTCCATAAACACAATCTCAGAAGGTTACTAATTATATATTTAAATACAAAGACGGGACCAGGACCAGGCGGCGCCGCGATATCGAACTAGTTAATTAAGTACGTGCGCACTGTACGCCTTGCGCTGAGCGACTGACTGGACTAAATGCTCCATCGAACTGTATACCGAAAATGCCGACTCTAAATTGCGTCACCGCCATGTCCCTACAAATACCTCACTACGCTCAAGATTTAATGTACGCTCTCGCCGTAAATATGTAATTTTGCTCTCTAGTGACACAATCTACTATTTATATCAACGATTAATTTGGCTAGATCCCCTGGGCCGTTTATATCGTTATTGCTCTGACTGAACTCGGGGTATATTCCAGCGTTCATTAGTGAAGTATGCCGGCGGCGCGAGCGTAATATAACTCGGCAAATATGTTAGAACAGGCAAACTCGCATACTAACCCCCTTCAATTGGTTTTACTCTCGTCATATGAACGCAAACATCAAGGTTAGGTATTGTGATGTCAGTGTAATATCTAGCATTACATAATACTTCGAGCAGTAATTATTACGTAATATAATAACTATAGAAGTCTGACTAGAGGTCAAAAGTCGGACTCGCCCACCGAGGGCCCCGTAATTTTTAGTATTTGACAGACAGACAGACAGACAGACAGACGGACAGACGGACGGACGGACGCACGGACGGACGGACGGACGGACGACTGGCGGGCGGACGGGCGGACGGACGGACGGACAAACAGACAGACAGACAGACAGACAGACAAACAGACGGACGGACGGACGGACGGACGGACGGAGTCTTAGTAATATGATCCCACAACTATTGTGCCGCGAGCGGCTCAACTGTACTGCGTTTGGGTTAATATGATTACGGACTATCGGCTATCAAATATCGTTTATTTTTTCGTTTTTGTTAAACAATGAGAACTCTGTACCTAGGTACTACATTTAGGTATATATTTTTCAGTAAAGTCAGCAGAAGTGCTACATCGGCTAGCTGCGGGAAAGCTGTTCAAAATGCTCTTGACAATAAATTTGTGTTCAGTTCATTTTGAACACTTGACCTGTTTAGGCAGGTACACAAACTAAGTGTTTCATACTCTATGCTGATGCTTGTACAACGGACCCAGAAAACTGAACAGTACTACCGTACAGAAAGGAAACTTCCTACAAAACCGAAGTTTGCCAGCGATTCAGGGCCGAATTATGTTGTTCCTTTCTAATCTATGGAACTCTCCCTTTCGGCTGTTTAGGGTTATCAAAATTCATTTAATTATCTTATGTATCTAATATATCTGTGGTTGTGCAGGCACGTCAAGTTGTTCCAACCCTAATAATAGTAATAATTGCTCGGAGCAATGCTGTACCGAATGGAGGCGAGAAAGCCCGAACGCTCTTGTGTCCTCCCCCTGCCCAGAAATAAAATAGGTCGACTGTACCTACATAAATTTACGAAATGGAAATTTTAAAAATGTATTCTGATTCTGACCCTTGTCATTTAATAAGAGCAGGGATCGGACTTTCAAGTAAAATACATAAAAGCTAAGTTTCCCCATACCTAAAATGTGTTATACAGTAGTTCTTTATTTTACATTCTGATTTTTTTACCAGTATATGAATATATCAACATCAACATCAAACATTTATTCAGCAAATAGGCCACAGGGGCACTTTTACATGTCCATTTTTACAAAAAAAAAAAAAAAAAATTACAAATATGGAATCGATGAAATAATAAATACATGTATAGAGTAAACAATATAGGTTAGTTTATAGATTGCATATTTTACTAGTCAATTTATAGAAATGATGAATACTGCAATCAAATACTGTGAATTACAATAGGAAACTCAGCATATTACTAAAAAAGCTCTAATAAAAAATAAGTTGACTATATAACCCGACATCGTGGGCCCATATAACCGGACAGATTTTAACCATGCCCTCCTAAGGTTATATGAAGCAAAAAAATTACATGATTTTTCTTCAAATTCGATAAATAAAAATTGTGTGCATGTGTGACACGTTATTACTTTTAACTTCTTGGCGGGAAAAAACATTGCAATGAATAAGAATTTTTTTTTTTTCAGAAAACTTTGTATGACATTTTAGTCAAGTTCAAGAATAATTTAACACCTTTAAAATCTGTTGGGTTATATGGGTCCACGGTGTATATTAAAACAAAAAAACCTCTATGAAAAAAACCATTATATGAGACCAATTTTTCTCATGGCTTGCATAAATTACTAAGCAGCTAGTTAGTTTGGTTTGCAGGGATAAGTTCGCCTTTGTTGTATTTAATTTACTCTGTAACTGTGTTTTTCGTGTTTTTATTTCTATGTACAATAAAGTATATACATACATACATACATATTACTACTATTAGAATACCTAAAGTAGTGAAGTGGAAATGGAAACCGTGAAAATCACTTAGGTACAAAAATAAGAAAAAAAATCTACCGTTAAACATGGAGGTGTTATATTATTGGCCGGTAGGCGGTACAGCGGTGGCATCATGGTTCCATTTTTATCACTTGTCACTATTCCCGTCACTTTTACGCTTTCTTACATACGTGTTAGAACGTGAGAGCCATGGTGACAAATGATAAAGACGCAAATTATGTTATTTAAATCCAATTCTAAGAAAGCCGACAAACTTAATGTAGTTTTAAATAATGTTATGATAGATGTAGTTGATAGTGTCAAATTTCTTGGTGTTCGCATTGATGCAGGTCTGAAATGGAAAGAGGAGTTAAATGCCGTTGAGCATTCAATTTCCTCAGCCTGTTATGCTCTGAGGAGCCTGAGAGAGGAACTCACTGTGGAACAACTTAAAGTCATATACTATGCGTTAGTGGAATCTAAACTTAGGTACAGTGTAAGGCTCTGGGGAAATAGCTTTAAGTATAACCTTGACAAAGCCTTGGTTGTTCAAAAAAGGGCTATCCGTACTATTGTGCGCATTCCTCAATGGATATCATGCAGAGAACACTTCCTGGAATTGGGCATTCTAACAGTTCCTTGCTTGTATGTACTAGTGTTGCTTACTGATTTAGTTAAAAATATTATAAAATATGAATCTATCGAAGAACAAAATTTGCGCCTACAAACGCGAACTAAAAACTTAACACGAAGTTTTTTCCCGAAACTCAAAGTTGCCCAGCATAGCACAAAACATCAGGCAGTAATAATTTTCAACAAACTGCCCCCTGATTTAAAATGTATCACAAATTATAAGGTATTTAATAGAAAATTAAGAGCCTTTTTATTGAGAGGATGCTTCTATAGTATTGACGATATCTTTGTGTGTGATACAATTAGTTAGTCATAAGAATTTAAGACATGATATGTAATAGGTTAAATGTATTGTAAAAATTATAGTAATTTGATAGTATATTAGTTTAAGCAAAGAATGTATATAAGTAATTTTAATTTTAATGTATTTCAAACACAATATAATTTCCGGTTGTTCTCATCTTGCTAACGGCGAGTACTTGCACAGACATAATCTCGTAGCCAGGATTATTCACCAGCAACTTGCTCTTCTATACGGCCTTGTGGGCCGCGAAGTACCGTACTACAAGTACTCACCTGCGCGAGTTCTCGAAAATGGTCGTGCCACGCTCTATTGGGATCGATCTATTATCACTGACAGGACTATTGTAGCCAATAAGCCTGACATCGTGATAATAGATCGATTGCAACGCCGGGCCGTGCTCGTCGACATCACCATCCCCCATGATGAGAATCTCATGAAAGCCGAGAAGGACAAGTCCAGTAAGTACCTAGACTTGGCTCACGAGATAAACGCCATGTGGGATGTTGATTCGACGATCATTGTCCCGATAGTCGTTTCAGCGAATGGTCTCATAGCGAAGAGTCTCGACCAACACCTTGAGAGACTCTCGCTAGGTGGTTGGATCAAGGGTCAGATGCAGAAGGCGGTGATCTTGGACACGGCGCGGATAGTCCGCCGGTTCCTCTCTCTGCGGCCCTGACCACCGGCAGCTTGGGCCCTGCCCCGCTGCTGGCGGCACCCTAGGTTAGGTTTTTTATAATGTGTTTATATATATTTTGTATTGTTTTGTAAGTGTTTTTATATTTTACTTTTATATTCATATTATAAATAACCTAGCCTAAGACCAAAAATAAATAAAGGAAATAATAATAAAAATAGCTAACCATCTTAGCCCTGCTGTATATTGCACGAGAATTTTTAAAACGATTGAGTTTTGTAATTTCACTTAGCTCCCAAGTCTCAGGCGTGGTTGCGCTCACTGAAGCCAAGAAAATGAGAAAACTTTAGAGGTCTAAAAATAGTCCAGTCGCTCGTAGTGACGACAGTACTACTAATGAACACGTTGACAGCCTACTGACGTCAGTCTATTGCAGGTGACACGGCAGTATCAGGGTTTTGTATATAATAATTTATTTTCCATTGTCATTTATTCTTTAGTTCTGGAAAATGGACTTTTGTTTGAGTTGATATTAATTTTTATTGAACAAAATTAGAGTTTGCTACTTAACCCTCAACTCAACGAGGTTTGAGCTCAACGAGGGTCAGGGTCGGCAACGCGCATGTAACTCCTCTGGAGTCCTATTTTTTTCGCGAATTCGGGATTGGTCCCACAGTAAAAGTTGCTCATTATGACCTATAGGTCACCTATGGGTGACCTATAGGTCAATCAAGGTAATTTACGGGCTGAATAGATATGTTCACCCCGTAAATTATTGCAGGTGACTAAATAAACACCCTGTATGTTTTTAATAACGAGTTGTCACTGTTGACCTTGCTCGCTCCAAATTCTTAGATTAGTGTTTTTTACCGAAAAGGGCACACAACTGATTATAAACCTTATTTGAACGTTATAAGGTTTATTCTTCATCGCATGAGTGTCTAACCTTAATACAATTTATTTCGCTCGGGTTAATGCTAAGTAGAACGTTAAATTAACTTGAAGCATCAAAAGATCAAAAAAATGAAGATCTATCATTACATTACTTATACATTGTTTACAAAACATTACAAAGGTTGCATTTCGTTCTTTCCGTAGCGTAGCGTAGTCATCTCTTTCTATCACGCTTCCATATTAGTGCGATAGTGACAGTTGCATTTCGTTCTCTCCGTAGCGTAGCGTAGTCATCTCTTTCTATCCCTCTTCCATATTAGTGCGACAGTGAAGGTTGCATTTCGTTCTCTCCGTAGCGTAGCGTAGTCATCTCTTTCTATCACTCTTCCATATTAGTGCGACAGTGAAGGTTGCATTTCGTTCGCTCCGTAGCGTAGCGTAGTCATCTCTTTCTATCACTCTTCCATATTAGTGCGACAGTGAAGGTTGCATTTCGTTCCCTCCGTAGCGTACAGTAGTCATCTCTTTTTATCCATCTTCCATATTAGTGCGACAGTGAAGGTTGCATTACGTTCTCTCCGTAGCGTACCGTAGTCATCTCTTTCTATCCCTCTTCCATATTAGTGCGACAGTGAAGGTTGCATTTCGTTCTCTCCGTAGCGTACCGTAGTCATCTCTTTCTATCCCTCTTCCATATTAGTGCGACAGTGAAGGTTGCATTTCGTTCTCTCCGTAGCGTAGCGTAGTCATCTCTTTCTATCCCTCTTCCATATTAGTGCGACAGTGAAGGTTGCATTTCGTTCGCTCCGTAGCATAGCGTAGTCATCTCTTTCTATCCCTCTTCCATATTAGTGCGACAGTGAAGGTTGCATTTCGTTCTCTCCGTAGCGTAGCGTAGTCATCTCTTTCTATCCCTCTTCCATATTAGTGCGAAAGTGACAGTTGCATTTAGTTCTCTACGCTACGGAGCGTTAACGATTGGCATGTTGGCTACGCGGGCTGGCGCTTAAGAGGATTACATATGTTATTTATGTATACATATGTAGCATGATAGCAAACATAGATAGATAGATAGATAGATAGAATACACTTTATTGGCACACCTCAGTAAAAATATACAAGAAAATAAACAATTGATTAAATGTAGAGGCAGACAACAGGCGGTCTTATCGCTAAAGAGCGATCTCTTCCAGACAAGCTTAATAAGAAGTGCTCTCAAACTATGATGTCAACAATTGTTAGAACACTTTCATTTACTTAACAATGAAATTGTAATATTTGTAAGTGAAGCCGACTCGTCTTTTATCCTTTATTTTATGTAAACCTGGTAACGAAATACATTTTGTATTGTATATTGTATTGAATGAGGCTAGCAAACCTCACAAAGATTAATAAAAGCAATCATCATCATCATCTGAGGCAATACAGCCGCGGGTGCCTTAGCCTGGTCAAGCAAATCTCTCCAATTCGATCTATTCGTGGCTTTCCTTCTCCAACTTGTCACTCCTAAGGTCCTGATATCGTGGTGTACGCCGTCCAACCATCTGAGCTTGGGCCTGCCTTTAGCTCTGCGGTTCTCCGGTCGGCCTTCTAGAAAGCGTTTGGGTACTCTGGCCTCGTCCATCCGTAACACGTGCCCTGCGCTACGTTAATGACGTTAGGCTCATTGTACATTTGGTATAGCTCGTGGTTATACCGTGTGCCATCCCTCATCCTCCATCACAGCTCCGAAAATCTTAGTAATAATAAAAGCATACATACATACATATAATCACGCCTATTTCCCGAAGGGGTAGGCAGAGACCACGGATTTTCACTTGCTACGATCCTGACCTACTTCTTTCGCTTCCATCACTTTCATGACATTCCTCATACACGCTCGTCGGTTTAGGGTGCTCTTGACCTGGCCTTTCTTCAAAAAAGCAATGAGTATTAAATATCAGTCATCGTTTGCAGGAGGGCCGGCGGCCGTTCGTGGCGGCGCACTTCCACGGCAACACCAGCCATCTCAACCCGGAGGTGCACGAGCATTACAAAGGTACAGTCAACTGCATACGAACTCCGATAAATGAGGGACCCGCTTTTGTAGTCATTACATGTGGGGTTCTATCTAAAATAAGTTTTCGGCAATAATTTCATTTTTGGTACAAGTTTTTATCGCTACCTGTACTTTTTTTCCGCAACTAAAATTCATCGAGACAATTCTAAAAACCCCAAACACCGTTGCGTTGTTTTATCACAGAGTTCCTATGGCCACTTTCTATATCCATCATCAGATCAGCTCGATGGTACATAATATTGCATTTCCATCCGACTTACAAAATTTTTAGCTTCTTCCGAAACCGGGAAGTGGGTCAAATCTGTCTTGCAAGATTTGACCCGTACATACATAGGTACATTGCAAATTACATAAAAGCTTGTAACATGAAATACCCTGACTATTAAAGTCAGTCACTCGAAAAATCCTCACATTTCCTGGACGATCATTTCTTCAATAAAACCGGCCAA
This sequence comes from Cydia pomonella, assembly GCF_033807575.1. Taxonomy (NCBI): domain Eukaryota; kingdom Metazoa; phylum Arthropoda; class Insecta; order Lepidoptera; family Tortricidae; genus Cydia; species Cydia pomonella. The sequence goes on from NC_084708.1 coordinate 24,079,583, forward strand.
GAGCATGTCGGGCCATGCTCAGAGTAGGGTTCCGTAGTTATTCTTCCATCACAATAAGCTAAACTGGAGCTTAAAGTATAGTAGATTGTTAACCAAGGGATGAACTGTGGATGTAGGTACGTCTTTTTACTATAAAGGGGAAAGTTTTTGCGATAACTCAAAAACTGCTAAACTGATCATGTCCGCTATAGTTTTTATTTAATGTCTTTGTTAAGCTCTACTTCCACGATTTTTTTCATATTTTTTTGACCTCTGGTTCAAAAGTTAGAGGGGGGGACACATTTTTTTTTCTTTCGGAGCGATTATCTCCGAATATATTCACTTTATCAAAAAATGTTTGTTGAAGACCCCTATTAGTTTTGAAAGACCTTTCCAACGATATCCCACACTGTAGGGTTAATTAAAGTAAAAAAAAAATTAAACCCACTTTACGTGTAGGGGAGGTACCCTAAAAAATATATATATATTTTATTGTACGACTTTGTCGGCTGTATTGATTTATATATCCATGCCAAATTTCAGCTTTCTAGCACTAACGACCACGGAGCAAAGCCTCGGACAGACAGACAGACAGACGGACATGGCGAAACTATAAGGGTTCCTAGTTGACTACGGAACCCTAAAAATCCGCCCACAGAATCCCGTATTAAATTTTATTAAATATAAGTTTATATCAGGTCTGGGACCCATAAAAACATGTTATAATGTCTTAGTCTATATTAGTAGGTAAGTATCTATAAAAGAATGAGAACCATGAGACTATGTAGTTGAAATTTTCAAGCCCCAGTTCACTTTATTGCGATATTATTCACAACCTAAGGTAAGTTAAGTAAAATAATTAGATCCAGTTGTAAAGAAAAACAAGCAACAAGTACTTAATTTATCTTATTCTGCAGTTAATTGGAATGTACTGAGATTTTTCTAGAAATATGTAGCTCACAAACAAGCAAGTCGTTAGTTGTTGCAAAACAACCATTAGCGTAAAGAGTGGGAGGTTGTGGCACTGTAGGGGGGAGAAATAAATGCAAATCTTTTTGCTGGCATTGTCGTTCAAAAGGTCAATTCACGTACCTAGTAATTAGAAGTACATTAGACTTGTTTAGTAACTCAGAAAAAAAAACACGGCAAGGATTTTTTATTTATTAAATTACTAAACGTTATCAACTTGTTAAAATTTTGATCATATTTTGACACAACCTTGAAAATCACTCACGCTGATTGCCACATGCGAATTGTAAGCAAGTAAGTAAATATTCTTTATTGCACCAACAATCTTACTTTTTTCATACATGTAAAACTACAAATAAATTTTAAAGGAAAATAGAACCAGGTAACAACAGGCGGTCATATCGCTAAACAGCAATCTCTTCCAGATAACCTTTAGGTAGCAGAAAATGTAGTGCAAGGTGTGCGTGAGTCACGCGCCAATTAACAAGACATTCGTAAAGTTCGTATTAAAATCAAATGTTAAACTATAAGCGACCTCAAGGCAATATAAACACATCAAAATCAAGCGCGACTTATATCATATTTGTCTGCTCGAGAATTGAGATACATAGATATAAATAATTTCTGGACGACCGGTTTGGCCTAGAGGGTAGTGACCCTGCCTACGAAGCTGATGGTCCCGGGTTCAAATCCTGGTAAGGGCATTTCGTGTGACGAGCATGGATATTTGTTCCTGAGTCATGGGTGTTTTCTATGTATTTAAGTATTTATAAATATTTATATATTATATATATCGTTGTCTAAGTACCCTCAACACAAGCCTTATTGAGCTTACTGTGGGACTTAGTCAATTTGTGTAATATAATGTCCTATAATATTTAATATTTATAAATAATATAATGCATAGATATATATATATAATAGGTCTTGTCTCAATCAGACAAATTGTGACAGAAAAATAATGGAAATGGAACTTTCTTAAATACGAGTATTTTACATAAGCGTCTAAATATGTATATTTGATTACAGGCAACGGCCTAATCCGCGTGGCCCACGACGCCCCCCACAACGTGTGGTACCCCGCCCCCTGGACCATGTCGTCCCCGCACCCGCGCCCCACGCTCACCAACAAGGGACACGTGCACGTGAGAGACACCGGCGTGTACCTCGTTTATGTTCAGGTGAGACAACCACGTGTGAGCGTAGCCCACGACGCCTCCCACAACGTGTACCCCGCCCCTGGACCACGTCCTCTCCGCACCTGCCAACAAAGGACACGTGCACGTGACAGACGCGGGCGTGTAACTCTTCAATGCTCACATGAAACATAACCACGTGTGAGCGTAGTCCACGAGGCCTCGCATAACGTGTACCCCGCCCCTGGATCACATCGTTCCCGCACCTGCCAACAAGGTACACGTGCACGTGAGAAACACGGGCGTGTACCTCGTCTATGTTCAGGTGAGACAACCACGTGTGAGCGTTGCCCAGGACGCCTCCCACAACGTGTACCCCACCCGTGGACCACGTCGTCCCCGCACCTGCCAACAAGGAACACGTGCACGTGAGAGACACGGGCGTGTACCTCGTCTATGTTCAGGTGAGACAACCACGTGTGAGCGTGGCCCAGGACGCCTCCCACAACGTGTGCCCCGCCCCTGGACCACGTCGTCCCCGCACCTGCCAACAAGGGACACATGCATGAGAGAGACACGGGCGTGTACCTTGTCTATATTTAGGTGAGACACAACCACGTGTAACGTAGGCCACGATGCCCCTCACAACTTGTGCCCTGCCCCTGACAGGGCCGTGTACCTTGTCTATGTACAGGGTACTTGTGTATGGGCAGGGTAGGCGTAGTCAGCATCAATAATTGCGTTGAGAATTAAATTTTGCGTTTGTTATTTAAAAAAAAAACATCTGAAATTTCTGGCACGTGGCAAAACAATCCAAATCCCTAAAGGTACTAACTTTAGACAGTAAGGGCAATATGAACAAACTTCACGGAGCCTATAACAAAACTAATTTATAATGGTCTCAACTTCCGTCCCCTGAGGTATCTATATCGGATTACAAAACTATACTTTGTTCCAGGTAAGATAATATTAGACTCTGGAAAATTACAGAACCAGGGAGCCTAGCCAAGATGACAATCATTGATAGGAAAAGATTAACGAAAATTAAATATAATGTATGGAAATAGTCACGTGGCTTTATTTATTTAAACTTCATTGCACATACAAAGAAAAAATTACAAATAGACTTAATGCCAAAAGGCATTTTCTACCAGTCAACCATTGGGTCTAACTGAGACATATATGTTTGTGCAGAAGAAATCCATAAATTATTCCGAACCGAAAAGTCAAATATTATATATAAATATACACATAATAAAATAAGTCTACAAAACTATGATTAAAAACTATTACTTATATTATATGATATACAGAATATAAACGAATACATATTACATGCATAAGCAAGATGGAGAACATTATTCAAATTCTTCTAACAGAAGATGCTTGCGGATGCTTTACGTTACTACATGCTTATGCAAGATGGAGAACATTATTCAAATTCTTCTGACGGAAGATGCTTGCAGAATAATAGTTTACGTAGCATCTGTCACGCCGATACATAATAGTACATTACGATACAAGTGCGAAAAATAGGAAATTCGAAACGAGTGGCGATAAATTAAAACACGACCGAAGGGAGTGTTTTAAATCGACACGAGTTGCGAATTACCTATTTGCACATGTATCGTACAACGTTTTACAGTACATATGGCCCTTTAAATGTTTGACACAGTAACGTAATATGCTAATTTGCGCACTAGTGCGGTAAAGTAGCACCATATGTACTGTAAATATATTTTCGTTATGCATTAGTCGATGTACAATTGTCATCTTAGCTAGACCCCAGAGGTTCTAAGCCTTTTCTATGAAGCTATGCAGCAAACAAAAGAACTTTAATTTCGATACAACGTAGGTATGAACGAATACAAAAGCAAATTGTGGACAATGTGACATTAGTGACACCTGACATAGAGCGTTGTTGACCTCTGACTCTGCAGGTGTTTTATACGGAACCTTTCTTTATTGTCAATTACAATTTGAATTTTGTGATAGTCACCAAAATGACTGGTGGAGAAATTGAGTGGAAATATTGTCTTCTTCTGTATTTTGTTTTGAACTAGGTTTAGAGCGTATATAATGGGATTGAAAACGTTCAAAGGTTTACATAGATGGCGTCAGCATAATTTTACCTGTCTCTAGATTTTTTCTAGGATATTTGGCCATCCAGACCAAATCCAAAAAAAACAAGAATTAGACACAATAGGGTTGTTTCCAATTTTTTGAAACTCTTATATTACGTTCTATATTAACTAAAAGTGGCCCTAAAATTCAACTTTTCTACTAAAAACGGCTTTAAATATGTTAAATTAACAAAATATATTATGACAGATGCTTTCGCGCCCAAAACGCTCTTTGAAAATTGTGTGACGTCACAATTTACGGTTTGACACATAACTACATACACACGTAGAAGATACGAACTGTCAACTGACATTTGTCATTTGTTGTTTATCGCCTACCTGTCAACAGTGTCAATCCGAGAGTTGTGGCGTCATCAGAATCTTCAATGACGTTTCGAGTTTGGTCACGTGACGTGTGCCAAAAGATATTTTAAATTCAATATTTACAAAAATATGGTCATTACAGGTCCCCTAAAAGTAGTTTAACATGTTCTTATAATCCGAAAGAATTTATTGGGATACAATTCTGCCCTAAAATTTGTAGATGGAAACTATTCTAGGGATTGACAGGAAAACCTATACTGACGCCTTCTGTAAAATAATTCGACCCGCAAACTCTATTGAGAAATGTTACTTATTGAATGACATCCTAAAACATGCACCATAAAGAACCACTATTCCTTATATCTAATTCCGTATGACAGAGATATCCACGAATATAACACTGACTCCAATTTCCCCAGATCTACTACCTGGATACCCACGACATAATCTCCTGGGTGCTCCACCGCACCAACGCTGAGATAGAAGGGAGGGAGACACTTCTCCAATGCGCACAGTCGTCTCACTCCAGCGAACCCCTGGAGAAACCGAATTCCTGCTTCTCTGCAGCCGCTTTATTCTTAAAAGCGGGTGATAGACTCGCCGTCCGGAATACCGGAGGGGATAGACACTCTCTGATGGAGCCGGAAAAGAGTTTCATCGGTCTTATTAAACTGGCTGATGCCAATGATCCGAATGAAGAGTTATAAGTTTTTTAGCTGTGTCTATATTAGGGCCGTTATTTTTTGTCTGTACGCGGAAAATATTTGGTTATGTCTATTGTCTGATTATTACCACTTATACACTGTACCTCTACTTGTAATGAAGTCCGACCACGCTAAGTTTTCGTGCCAATTGCTAGGTACGTCAAGTATGGAACTTATTGGGTTATATACGCATTATGCATAAGAATAACTGCAAAGTACAGCGTGGTCAGAGCCTGGTATCTTCACATCGAAGCGTGCGAAAATATCTGACTTAAACTTATCTGTAGAGTTGTAAAAAGGCTATTAATCATCTTGAAACAATTCGCATGCAGCTTTAGATAGGTACATTGCTAAGTAGGTTCAACAAATTTAATTGATCAATCAAAAGCCGAAATGTATAAAAACTCGCATGCGATTTGTTGTAACGTGAGTACAGGCTTTAAATCTTGTGATATTGTTTGCAGGATTTAGTGTACAAGATACGTTTCATGTGGTACGGTAATTAGACAAAATTAATATTTTCTGCCAATGGCTTTCTATGTTTAGTTAGTATTAACTATATTTTGCATGTTAGCTATGCTAACTTAACCCGCCGGCCCGGATGTTTTACTATAGTGATAAAGATTTATATATAGTCAAACAAGTGCCATTGTTATTTTTAGTATGTCCGTTTTAAGACCGTCACACACGGATTTTGAATCTAAATCCAATTGTTTATGGGCTCTGATTATTGTCTATGCCATAGATAATAGATTCTATGGAAGGGCCTACTGCAAAAAATGAAAATCGTTACTTAGATTTTCGTATTTCGCGGTATGGCCTCTAATAATGATGACCAATGAAAAAACCACTGATGAACCAATTATGGAAGGTGGAGGTAAGGAATGGAATCTCCATGTACTAAAAAGTATCATCAAAAAACCTTAAATAGGTGGCGCTACAATATCTAGAATACCTGAAAAAAACACATCATAGACAGCGCACTTCACTCCGTCAATAACGCCTAGAGGTTCTTAGCTACAGCACTACTCTGGCGAGATTTGGAACTATTATTTATAGCTGACAGCTGGACACTTTTGCAACAGTTCTACCATAAGAGATTTCATTCCTTTTAATTCCACACTCCATAGAACCAATGATGAAGTGACGTTTTTTGTTTGACACTGACAGATCGGTATCGTACCGATGTGACGTCGTAGAAGCTTTACTCTAATCGGGCTGGTAGATATTCAGATTCTGAATTTAAAATCCGTTTGTTCAGTGTTGTGCAAAAGGCACCGGCCTAGGTACAAATATCTAACATGGATCTGACATCATTCCAATATGAGACGGTTCCAATCTCCTTTAGAGGAACTGCTGAATTGCGCATTATGTGAACCTTCAACCAAAAACGTGACTTATGACACTGACAGATCAGTATCATATCAATATCATATTGGAATGAGATTTAATAATTAAAACTCGAATTAGCCTGTATGTTTTAACAGTGATGTTTTTTTTACAGAATAAAAATGTACTAAGTAAGTGGTATTGTTTTCACTTAGTTTTTGATACGTATATATTTATTTCGTATCTTTCATCAACCAACTTATTGCCTTGCCCTAGATTATGTTTTTTGTATATCTAAATGTAATTAATCAAATGTGAAATCAAAAGATCTGTAATGCCATTGATATTATAAGTACTAACTTTTAATATACTTATTCGTAATTTATTTTATTATAATACGAACGTAGCTAAGTTTATGTTTTCGGTATATTTAGTTATAAGGTGATAATACTGATAATGACGTTATTGATGTTTTTAAATTGAAAGAATAAAAACATTTACGTGTATTCGTTCTTTATTTGCTTCCACCCGATAATACTTAACAATTGCCTCTGTGAGCTCTAGACCTCGCATTTCGCTTAGAAAATGTAAAAGTAATAATTACTTAGTTCGTTGAATCGTTATTACAGTGTACTTACAATGGTTTTATTTAAGCGCTAAGTATAGACCTTCGAGCAACACCGGGAAGGGAGACGGCATTCATACTATTTCCCCTCTGCTAGATACTCGTACCTGTAAGTACCTATGGCGGTGCATGTTGTGACTCGTCCGTACACAAAAAGAGATCGAGGTGTGCAAGATTTGTCTTTGACGTGTGTCATTTTCTATGTATTTGAGTCGTCATTACAGATTGGATTTTGTATGTAGTGAGTGAGAAGTGCGACTGTGTGCACGTTTCCCCCCCGCAAAAAATGGCAGAATGATTTGTTCGGTAAGATATCGGTTAGGCTCCTCCCTTCCGACGTGTCGGAAGCCGGTGTTGCTCGAAGGCATAGGCGCTTAAGTCTTTTACGCCAATTTCCGCATTTTGAAAAAAATCCAAAGACTGGTCCACAAAAAAAACTATCATTGAATCTGGTCACAAAACTTCACGAGTCTGTTAATTATTGCGACCTGTAGAGGAGAACATTTGGACACACGAAAGCAAAATGCCCGAGTTAACAGGAAGATCTCCACGAACGGTCAACAATTGTTGGCCAAGTAGGAGCAATGAATCAATCCATCAATCAAATGCCGCAAATTGCATGCGATTATCAGCGATATTAGTAGAGGCCATTATGATTTTATAAATTGGTGCGCAGCCAATTAAGCATCAAGCATGCTGGACAACCTGCGACGTAGAAGACTACGTGAATTAGGCACAGCTGAGCGGCGCGACGGTATCTCACGCGAGACAGACTACCCGTCTTTTTCCAATTGAATCAATTGGAGAGGGATTGGGATACTGTCGCGGCGCTTCTGTGCTAAGCCTTGACAAGACTACTTGAAATGCTATAGATGGAATACCGAATTAGCCTTATGTATTAAGTTTATATTTGAACCAAATATTATATTGAGATACGAAGCTAGGCTGTAAACGATCGATTGCGATCGTGAACATCAATAGAGTCGTTTCCATCTACAAATCTTAGGGCAGAATTGTATCCCAATAAATTCTTTTGGATTATAAGAACATGTTAAACTACTTTTAGGGGACCTGTAATGACAATATTTTTGTAAATATTGAATTTAAAATATCTTTTGGCACACGTCACGTGACCAAACACGAAACGTCATCAGAATCTTGTTAAATCAGTTAGGCGATAAACAACAAATGACAAATGTCAGTTGACAGCTCGTATCTTCTACGTGTGTATGTAGTTATGTGTCAAACCGTAAACTAGTACGTAAGTGACGTCACACAATTTTCAAAGAGCGTTTTGGGCGCGAAAGCATCCGTCAAAATATATTTTGTTAATTTAACATATTTAAAGCCGTTTTTAGTATAAAAGTTGAATGTTAGGGCAACTTTTAGTTAATATAGAACGTAATACAAGCGTTTCAAAAAATTTGAAACAACCCTATTCTCAAGTCACATAAAGTTTCCAAATGTTGAAATAACTCTAGGAAATTACACAGAAAACAAAGGAAACTTAGAAATGGAGAATTTCGATATCCAAATTTTTCTATGTGGAAATTTCGAAGTTTTGGAAACTTTTCCATGGCACATCAGGGTGCCTAGCCAAGATGCCAATCGTTTACGCTCCGTAGCGAACGAAACGCTAATGTCTCTGTCGTACTAATATGGAAAAGTGACAGAGAGATATTACCGTTTCGTTCGCATCTGGGCTTGGCACATCAGTAGTCAATCCTAAGTACTTAACTTGTACATGATTGATTGTTTACGCAGCCCTTAAAAAAGCTTCAATCGGCCGACTTACAAGGCTAAAAAGCCCGTAAAAATATTTAACATAAAATTTTATAAGAAACATCAAAAGAATACAGAGAGAAAAGAATATTTTAATATCATTGAATAACAATGCCGAGCTTTTTACAAAACCTAAACGAGGGAGAAATATTTTTGCCAGAAAGTTCAGTAATAAGGTATTTTGCTGCTCCGACACGTACCTATAGCCATGTCTGCCTACATATGTCATATTTACGAACCAGAGCATGTGAAGTCTATGTATGGCGCAAGTATTAAGAGGAAGGCCCGGAGCAGGCGCTGCGATGGTGCTGCGATGGTGCTGCGGCGACGCCGGCAGGCATTCGCGTAGCTTGCTGGAATGAGCGTAGGCAGGTCAAGGCAGGGGGCAGCTGTCCCCCCCTCCCCCAGAGCCCAAATTTTACATACAATACATTGTATGCCCTCTGCGGCGTCTACCCCCCCCTAGGCCTCCGGCGATATCAACATGCCGCCTCCTGATTCACAGACTGGCTACGCCCTTGCTTGCTGGGGTAAGGTGAGGCAAATTAAGCTGCATCTTGACAATTTCAGTAGAATATAGCTAGCAAATTAATTGAAATTACTTATTTATAATGTACTTAATTCAATCATATATATATATATATATCCCTTACACTACACTTCACACACTTCTTACACTTCTAATATTCTATCCAAGGGTCCATTTCTCGAATGATATTAGACTAATAATATTACTATGTTGTCATGGAAACACGTTTCATAATCGTTATTTGTGATAGGTACAAGTTGAAGAAAGTAAGTTGTTCCAAACGAGTGTCGAAATTGGTAAACAAGCGCGAAGAGTTACCCCACATAATCACTCCGTATCTTAGGATGGATGCGAAGTATGCATGATGAATCATTGAGGTGGCTATTTCCCTAGTGGTTTTAGTACCTAACTAGTACAAAAACATTATGATTGGGCAGGTAATTGGCCAATTGACCTGTCTTAGTTAGTATTTGGGATATAAATACAGCTTAGACATACATATGCTTATACTTTCTACCCCAACAGTCTCAAGAAGTGTAATGATGGGATTTCGCTCTTCGCTCTTGTATTGTCCCAGTAATAGTTGAGTCCGCCAGTTACAGCCGCCTGACATTATCCGCCTCATTTCAGTTGAATGAGCACATAAGCGGCTTCAACATTGTAAAATCTGATAGATATTTGATATTTCCATCTCTAGGTACTGTTCACGTACTGTTACTCTTAACGCTTTAGGGCACACGATATTACTTATACGGCTAAAATGACCAACCTCTGTATCATACCGTTTTTCGTATTTCCAAAATTGCGAAATGTCATACCATCATTTTGTATTTTTTTCTTATGAAAATTTTTTACGACTTTAAAAGAGGGTAAAAACGGGACCCTATTACTTAGACTGGAGTCTAAGAAATAGGGACTGTCCGTGTCTCAGTGGACTATCCGTCTCTCAGTCTGTCACCAGGGTGTATCTCATGAACCGTGATGATTAACCATATCAGTTGAAATTTTCACAGATGATGTATTTCTGTTGCCGCTATAACAACAAATACGATTTTTACACACCAAACGTGATTTTTTTGCCGTTTTTTGCGTAATGGTACGGAACCCCTCGTTCGCGAGTCCGACTCGTACTTGGCTGGTTTTTAAATCTGGATCGCTAAAGGATTATACCGGGGAGGGTTCGAACGCAGGCATCATTTAATCATTAACAGTTTTCGGTGAAGGAAAACCTCTCGAGGAAGCCTGACTAATCCCAGAGAGGCGCAGGAGAGTTTCTGCTCTGGGTAGAAAGCACAGGTACATATACTCGTAGCTTTCGTAATAAGTAGACTCTAACCCCCTTATTCATAAACGTGTACTGAAGTTACGATGCCGCCAATCATCATTTGTCCCTTTCCATCATACCAATAAGTCGGAAAGGCACAAACAAAAGGGGGTAAGAGTCCCAAGTGAGCCAATGTGAATGCCGTAACAACTGTGTTAACTTTCTATGTATAGTGCCCGCACTTTAAAATTAGACTGACGGGGATACGTTGAGGGTAACATCATACAAATATCAAATCAATATCAGCCTTTTGAAATCTAAATGTCGGTCCAGCTATCGCACGTGTGCCGCCCGACTGGTTTAAATGGTATGACATGTTTAAATGGTAAGTATCTAGTAATAAATATTGAATTGAATTAAAAATATTTATATATGTAGACTATTTACGAGTATTTGTTAGTATAACTTACGGCCCGATTTGAAGAATGATTAAGACACATTTAAGATCTTGGAAAGATCAATAACTAAACGACATGTCAAAATTGATGTTTATTTCGATTCCGCTGTGATCCCAATAAGATCTATCTACGATATTTCTAACGTCAAAGTGAGATTGGTTGCCCGAATCGAGCTGCTTCTGTCAATTGTACGACATACAAACAACAACAAATATATGAGAACTTAGTTAAACCAGAACTTATCGTTATCGTATCTCATTCTTCGAATCGCGCCGTTAGGAACGAATGTTAATTTTGTACATAATATAATATTACATCTATATACCTAAACTATTTTCTATAACTTTCTTTTAAATAATAAATAAATTAATATTATAGGACATTATTACACAAATTGACTAAATCCCACATTAAGCTCAATAAGGCTTGTGTTTAAGGTACTTAGACAACGATATATATAATATTTATACATACTTAAATACATAGAAAACACCCATGACTCAGGAACAAACATCCATGCTCATCACACGAATAAATGCCCTTACCAGGATTTGTAGAACCCGCGGGACCATCAGACTCATAGGCAGGGTCACTACCCACTAGGCCAGATCGGTCGTCTTTTAACTTGGCGAATCCAATGCGCCAGTATAGGATTCTCAAGCCTCTCTGCGATGACCTCCAGAATGTTGTTGAGTTGTTGAATATTGGTGAGGTAACGTTTATAAAGTCTTTTAGGAGTTTCAAAGTGCGGAAATTGGACCGATTTCTGTGCGTTTTTATAAGGTGAAGGAGAGTTTTCTAGAGGTGGCTCTTGGCCATGTTTGACAGAAATTCATCCAGCAGTTTGTAGATCATCAGCTCTTTTCCAAAACGATGTATTATTTTTGGCATGAAATGGATTTTTTTGGCATATAGCGTAGGGGTTATTTTTTTTTGAATAGTTATCGTTGCTAAAAATTGTGATAAAAAGAAAATAAGTTTTTGTTTGTAAAGCGTAAGCGTCATTCTACATAGACTTGTGGACCAAACACCAAACATATGGAGTGTGGAATTAAGAGGAGTGGCATCTCTTATAGTAGAACTGTTGCAAAAGTGTCCAGCTGTCAGCTATAAATAATAGTTCCAAATCTCTCCAGAGTAGCGCTAGAGTAGCTAAGAACCTAGGCGTTATTGACGGAGTGAATTGCGGTGTCTATGATTTGATTTTTTTGTTTAAGTACTCTAGGTATTGTAGCGCCACCTATTTAAAGTTTTTTGATGACACTTTTTGGTATATGGAGATTTCGTTCCTTATCTCCACCTTCCGTAACCAAACAATTGAAAACCATGACATATTCATGAAATTTCGAATATCGTGTAAATAGTTTAGTAACCAAAGTATAAACTCATACTAAACACTAATCAATATGCAAACAAGCCTCAAGGCAAGTGTACACGCTCGTAGGGGCCTTTTCATATAAAAAAAAAACATCGATTATCTCCAATATGGAGTTAATTAGAATACCGGTTTGAGAAAGTTACTTAATTTAAGCTCAGGAATGGACCCTTGAAATTAAAGGACTTTAAAAAAACACTGTGTTTAAAATATTTTTTAACAAAGGAGATAGAAACGATTTTCTGCTCTTTATCATTCGTGGCCTTTTGTTGAATAATTGAATGAATAATTAAATTCATACAGAGACTAGTTAATATAAAAGATCTACAATCATCGTACAACACCGCGTGCCCCTTTGGTCTGGAGCCAATTAGATCTGATTTAGCAACTTGTTGTTTATTATTTTATTATTATTTCAGTAAAATACAGTGGATACTGTCTTAATATTAAATACAACTTCCCACAAAACTGTTTGCACAGTTTGACTGTGGGATCCGTGGGGCTATACTAGATTAGGTACATGATAATCATAAAGTCTAATTGTAGAGGCAAAAATTGGAGAGGTATGTGTTAAATGCTACCAAGAGTACCAAGGTAATGTTGGAACAAAGCTCTTTTAAATTTATTTTTATTTTTCTCCTGTCTGATAGTTGCAGGTAAGGCGTTGAGTATGTATGGTAAGCGCTTCTCGATGAGCCTGTCTGCGTAGTATGACCTTGACGATCGTCTTAGTGATCGGCGCGCAAGTCACGCACGACTTTCACTTCAAATCGCATGCACCAATAAGCGTGAGCGATGTTTAAGGTCGTATCAAAATAAGATCAAAACCGTTACATGTTGTCAAATCTGAATCGACTTGTAAACGTACGATTGGACTTAGACCAGATGTCATAGACAGAAAAGTAGATAAACAACATAATAAAAGCATTTTAAGCAGCCGTGATTTCGAAATTATGAACATGGTTATAATTTTCAATCGCAATTAACTAAAATGTAAAGTAGTTTCTTATTTATAAAGGGGAAGTTCACTTCTCATACTGATATTGATACTCTACGAAAGATTCTGGAAGGAAAAAAGTAGAATCTTGACTGCACTAGGTTTTAACAAACTTTGCTACTGAGTAAAACACAAAAACAAAGAGAGCCAGTGTAGTGAAAATAATATTTATCGCCATCTACAACAATGACGTTACTTACTCGCACTTCTATAATTGAGGGGTATAGAATCAAAGTCAGCTAAATCCATATCAAATCAAACTATAAGTTATGAATGCCATTGTAATCATCGATCAAATTCGAAGTACAATTCCAAAGTTATTCAGTATCAAGCTCAACGAATTACTAAAAAATATACTTCAAAATATTGTATTAGTATCAAAGACAGCTATATCCCGTATGGTTGGAAACGAAAACAGCTAAAATCGTGATCAGCCAATCACAGCGGCCTTTTTCTTAAAAATGGCGGTAACTTCAAAATGGCGACTTCTATAGTATAGCGTTTGCGTGTCTGCTGTTTTCGTTAAACTTTTATGGTAATTAAGCTGATTTGAAGTTAAAAAATCGTGATAAGTTAAATTAAAAAATACAATGGAAGTGCCTGTGATGGAATCTTCGCAAGGGAAAGGGAGGAAACGCAAGAAAAATCCAGAAAATTGGAAGGCAAACAAATCCAAAATTGATAGGTAATTTTCAGACTAGTGATGTACTTACTATGAAATGATGGCTCATAATTTCGTTAAAAGTATGACGCGAAACGCTGCTTTCCGTTATAAATAAGAAGTCTGTGATAAAACTACTAATTAGTAAATATAAAAGTTTTAGTCTTTTTTTTTTACAGATACTCAGCAAAGTTGTTGCCTGAACCAATTACATGTAATCATGATAGTAAAACATACGCACGTAAAAATTAAAAGTACGCGATTTGCTAAACTTTCATCGTTCGTTTTACGCAAAACTGTTAAAAAATAACCAAGATGCATTAATACTAAAATGTTGTAAGGTAAAAAAAGCCAACGAAAGCGACCTACTAAGAATACAAGAAAAAGTAGAGATTTTACTATAAAATATAATATATATGTAAAAAAAGAATTGATTCCAGTTTGCCAGACACTATTTTTGAGCACGCTTGCTACTTTGGGTTTTTGTTACTTCCCTGACATTCTTCTTCACGCACATCACTAGTCATAGTATGTCATCACTTTATTATTGGGATCAAATACAGCTATATCCATTCGTCTTAGAAACAAAGTCAGCTAAATCCAAAAGTTGGTATCAAAAGCAGCTAAATGAAATAAATTAAATTCAATTAAAAATTAATCGTAATTTTGATCAGTTAGTGTGTAGTTCCTGGAGATATCATTCTTAGCAAGGTTTTTGGAGTTTTCTTCATACAGCGATCCAAAAATAAAAAATAAAAATAAAAGTTTTATTCCTTTCATGAAAAATTTACCAAAATGGATTTAGCTGACTTTGATTCTATACCCCTCAATTAAGTTTGTCAGTCGTTTCTATTTACTAACCCCTGTAGTCAGATACGCCATTTTACTCATGAAATGGGACTTCTTTTGTCTTCCCACGAATTAATTCAGTACTCACGAAAAAATTGCGCTTTGACCTTTGTGAAAAACGGTCGATTTTAATCAATTAAAATCTGTATAGATGCTGAACGTAAAATTAACCCTATTGTTGAAATTGAAAGCAAGGTGACATGGCGGCGACAAAGCTTTGTATGGTTGTATTAATGTTATAAATAGGATAAAATCCTTTCAATCCAAAGTCTGCCGTTATGATTTAGTCATGTCTAGCCTATTGTTATATCCTAATAAATTCTAGGTATTTAATATAAATTCAATCATTGTTGTCTTAAAGAATGGTGAGATCAATGTTTCTATGACAGCCTTTAACAGTCTTTGTTTTGTGCGTACCTATACACCGTGGGCTGGTAAAACCCGACAGATTTTAAGAGCCCGGTAACGATTTTAGAGCAAAAATTTAAAATTGATAGATTTAGTCGTTGAAATTGTACACCTTTTGTTACGTAATATCTAAATAACAAGTATTGGTTTCTATTAGCACGTTTTTTCATCTTGCCTTTTAATAATGAGGTCGCAAGCGTGCGTCCTCGGTAATAGGTGACGAGAAGCGACAGTTTTTAAAAATTCATCAAAAAATTATGGTAGTAAATTATACAAAATGATGTATAAGAACAGTTTCAGCAAATGTTGTAAATTGATTAAATATTAAAATTACGTTGAAATTAAGTTAATTTTCAGAGAATTTGTCACTTGTTTTGAAGTAATTACTGGAGAAAATTGATTTCGTTTAACTTTCATTTACACTACTTCAAATTTATAATAACAAAAATGTAGTTTATTAAAGTTGAAGTACAGGATATTTGTAATACAAAATTACTATTTTAGCAGTACAAACTTTACGAAATTTACAAATAAGATCGACAAAATCACTGCTTTACGTGCGTTTACCTAAACGTCCATCAGAAAAAAAATCATTACTAATTAAGTGTCTGTTTTCAAAAAATTGATTTATTAACATGAAAGATAGCAAGACGTGCTAATAGAAACCAGTACTTGTTATTTTTAATGGTTAACAAAAGGTGTACAATTTCATGCGCTAAATCTATCAATTTGACATTTTTGCAACTAAAATCGATAACGGCCTCTTAAAGGGGTAGGTATTCTTGACTACATTTAGAGACTAAAATGTTATACAAAGTTTTCTGAAATCGGTCTTGTTACGTAATTTCTACGACGGGTGCGCGGAGGCGCTAACAGCATGCTAAGGGTGACTCCAGACCAACGGGACACGCGGTGATATACGTAGATTGTAGATCTTATATATTAACTAGTCTCTGTTAATATTTAATTATTCATTCAGTTATTCAGTTTAAAGAATCTTTATTGTCTAAGAAATTACAGAAATTTCACTTAAAGACAACTTATAAATAGCTAACTTAAAAAAAACAATACAAGTTACGCAATAAACAAGCACTTATTATGACAATGTTTAACAATAACACAGTTGCATTGAGAAACTAATGATTACAGGAGACTCGTAAAAGACAAAAATAAATCTAGCAATCGACCCTATGGTTTGAATATAAGGTTTAGATTTGATTGGTTAGTAATAGGAACATACGTGGGTATCTTTTTTTGTGAGACTTATGAATGCCAGACTTTTTTGCAGAGCCAGTTAAACGAGACTTTTAAGCAGTAGTTAATTATTGGTTACAGAAAAGACAATATTTTGACAAATGTGTATTTGTGTGAGTTAATAAAAATATATTATAATTTATTAATAACATTTTAATTACATTACAATATTTTATGCTTTTTAGATATATGCTTTAATTTAATTATTCAACAAAAGGTACGAATGATAAAGAGCGCGAGATCGTTTTTATCTCCTTTGTTAATATTTATTTAGTAACTGCTCACGGATAGCATGAAATATTTCTTTTGAACGCTATATGTATTACATAAAGACAAATATCACTCAAATGTCAAGCTCCCGGGCGCCAGGGAGCTAATGTAAACCTTACCTGAAAGTGTGAAGGTTACTTTGACAGCGTCCGCCATAACACCTACATGTGTCCTTGGCGTTGTAGGCACGACTGGTTACGACGACTTTAGGTGTTCTTGGCGTTCCAAGGTTAAGTAGGAAATAATATTATTATTTGTGCAAATAGAGAGCAATGTTCTATATTTCTTCGAGTGCTGATTTTGAATCCCGAGATTCGCGAGTAAGCGAATGATTATGCAATGAAATCACCAGCGTGTCAAATAATTAGTTAGGAGTGCTTAACTGTGGCATGGCTATAGCAGTGTATACTTGTAAAATGAAATTATAATATTGTAGACACATATCCAGAATAACGCTTACGCTTTAGTCGCTTTACATACAAAACTTTTCTTCTCAAACTTGCAATGAAATGTTGCCATAACTTACTTCAAATTAGGTCCGGAAATACTACGTATCTGGTGCGATGAGTCAAGATGATATGCAGGTAAAGGAATTTCATACAGCCTTACATACCTAGGCCTGTAAAGCAACCTTCTTCTGTTTATAAACTCCAATTTGTGACACAACGTCTTGGCATTCAACCATCAAATAGTAGTAGATTCGTAATTTGGTTTTAGCTGTGTAAGCCTACAGATTGACTACAATTTTTTTATTGCAAGCTTGAGATAAGTACAATACAAATCTCGGCGAGAAACGTCTATATACTCGTATCTACTTCGCCTGCAAGCTTTCGTTTCCCGGCGTCTTATAATGTAGGTACTATTTCTTTGTATCACATTTTATATAAACGAAAACTTGTACCAGACATGTAACGTAAATATTCATGGCAAGTTTCAAGTAATTTAAGCAAATGATATTTCGTACATAAGTTCCGCTAAACTCATTGATATTGTTCCAAAACGAATTGAGTAAACGTGCAACAAAGCATCCTATCAGATATTAATTACCTTTGCTAATATAGCATTATCAGACAGGATTCAGGATTCTCCAATGACGCGGAGATATTAGCTCACAAAGAGCAGCCGCAATGCACTTAGCGTAAAATGCAATGAATACAATTCAAAGCGCATGTCCTTTCAACCGGTGCCGCGAGCGCCAAGTTCATCTTGGTGTTGAATTGCTTTTGTGTCATCGCCCAAGCATTAATGTATTAAGGCCACCTTTTGTGCGTTTGTATTTTTTTGTGCAATAAAGATAAATAAATAACTCGCCTATCTATATCATCGCTTGTTTTCATCGCTGCATGAGCGCTAAGGAGGATGGTATTTTCTTCTTACCTTCGAAAATATCAGAACATCCCGGGATTGCCTTGAACACTGTTAAAATTATAAAGGTTTTGTAACACTAGAACTATTGGGATTCTAATTTCCCTATTTAAATTTGACTCGTGTTTAATGCTTGCTCCGATTTGACTCTTCTCTGCTCTGCACTTTGAAATTAATAGAAAAATAATAAGTTCATATCAATCATATCTCTGTTTACTTTTGACATTTATTTGACAGTAAACAACAGTTGCTAGGTAACAACATTATAAATAAAGATAGGTCTTGACATACGAGGTATATGCAACCTTCTTAATGTTGTATTCATGCCTTTAAATTGTACCAATTTTATAGCTGACATCTGGTGATGTAGTTTGCACAATCGGTAGTGAACTTTACGCAAAAGTAGGTTATCGGATGCCATTAATAGAAACCGCCGCCATCTTTACTAATGTTAACTACGTTTCTAAGTGTCGTGTCGCCCCCTTATGAAGCCGCTAGGATACAACTGGCTTTTTCAAGCCATAATACTATGTTTGATGTCGGGGGCTGCAATAGCGTTCTGGCTGCTCCTCTGTCAGACTCCGCCATGGCGCTACTACAGCTTGTACGAAAGGCTATTGTTAATAGAATTAGTTAATTGTATAAGAATATTGTATTGTTCTTTTTCTATGGAGCGACATGTTCACCTCGGCGACAAGCTCTTAAATGAAGAGAAAAAAAAAAGTGTCGCCCCCCTGACGTTAGCCCTCAATGCAAAGTTCCTTCTGTCATTAATGTCATTATACATAATAGAATACATCTACGGCCCATCGCTGATATAAGTCGACCTAACAAAGCTTTACAAACGAAGTTACTTCGTAAAGAAATTTCCGAACAAAGAAAGGAATGAGTTTATCTCCGCATTTCTCAGTTACTTAAAAAATAAAACGAATTATCTTAGCGTAAAGAACAAAAATTCCTCAAATAATTCTATCTGAGTAAATATTATCTAAGACCCTTCGTTACCTTTTTTTCCTCCATCTAGCTTTTATTTCATATTCATACTTAATCCTTGACATCTTAAACATTAATTTAGTAAAATTTATTCAACACACGACCTACTTGAAAATGGATGGTCTATCTTAGCGTGACATGCTGAAGGTAACCTAGAGGCTAATTCGAACTTACATTTCAAGATCAAAATGATATCGATATGATGTTAATATGACCATAGAACCCGCGTTTCATACGACGTTTTTCAACATACTTGCGAGGAATAAAGAAACTTTCATATTAATCAAATTTTAATTGTTAAATCGGTTAGTATGCAGTCATGCATCTGTGATACTGCCTGCCGCCCCTCGTCCCGCCGCCGGCGAGCCCCGGCAGGTCGGCGGAGCGCCGGCTCCCGCCAGTCCATGTTGTAAAATGTATGCGACCAATTTAAGAAGGATCCGTTCCCATACATATTATTAGCAATCAGTTACCTTCTTAACTCAGTCGGATATAATGAAAGAGCACGAATTGTATAATATCCTGAAAAAGCACGCGTGTTTAATATCTAGGATTATGAGCCAAAAATCGATGGAATAAAAACGCCGTTTTGAGCAAGTGTGTTGAAAAATACGTACATTTTATAATGTCTTTGTATTAGTTAAAAATTAAATAAAAATAGCCATTATAGAAATTACGGTTTAGATTAAATCATAATATAAGAAAATCAACGTATTTTTTTATACTACGTCGGTGGCAAACAAGCATACGGCCCGTCTGATGGTAAGCAGTCACCGTAGCCTATGGACGCCTGCAACTCCAGAGGTGTTAATGCGCGTTGCCGGCCCTTTAACATCACATTATTTTAAGTAATAATATATGAAATGGCGTTATGGCAAGTGTATGATAGTTTTATTATAATTATATTAAACATTATACACCCCATTTATATATCATTTTGATGACAAAATGATAGTTTGAATTGGCTTCCTATAATACTTACTAAGAATACAAATAAGTTGACAGGTTACACCGGGACATGTCCCCGTTTGAAGCTTGGTGTCCCGGTGTCCCCGTCATTAAGCAAATTGTCCCCGTCAATGCTCAGAATTTTGCAACGGTATGTCCTCCCCGTTTAAAGCTTAGTGTCACTATGATACTCACAGGAACAAAATTTGCAAAACTAGTTTCTTTTTATACTACATCGGTGGAAAACAAACATACGGTCCGCCTGATGGCAAGCAGTCTCCGCAGCCTATGGACGTCTGCAACTCCTGAGGGGTTACATGCGCCTTCCGCACCCTCGTTAAGCTATGACAACCTTACTCACCGGCAGGAACACAACAATGAGTAGCGTCTAGTGTTATTTGGCTGCGGTTTTCTGTAAGGTGTAGGTATTTCTCCAGGTGGGCTCTGCTCTAGATCTGGAATGACATCCGCTGTGCTGTGCCCTTACACAAAGCGAGATGACATTCACAGTGCCTATACCTCTCTTTTGGACGTAATTTATGGACATACCCGGGTCCTCCAAATTTTATATAAAAGGAAAAAAAGAAATGAAAAAAAAAGAAGAAGGAATGCAAAAGATTTGCGAGGTCCGGGTAGGCTTCCGTAGCTCAATTGGTTAAGAGTAAACGCACGGATTGCGGAGTTTGCAGGTTCAAGTCCTGCCGGAAGCGTAACTTTTTCCATTTTTAGGATTTCGTACCCAAAGGGTCAAACCGGACCCTATTACTGAGACTCCACTGTCCGTCGGTCCGTCCGTCCGTCTGTCACCAGGCTGTATCTGATGATCTGTGATAGTTAGCCAGTTGAAATTTCTACAGGTTATGTATTTCTGTTGCCGCTATAACAACAAATACCGAAGTTAAGCAACGTCGGGCGGGGTCAATACTTGGATGGGTCCGACTCGCACTTGGCCGATTTTCTTCCTTTAATATAAAATTTGGAGTATCGCTCGCAGACGTATGGGAACCTTATAATATGCAAGCATGACACTGCTGCCTGTCCAAACCTCAAATGAAATTTTAGAAATATTCCGCGGCTTCCGTCTCTATATGGTGGATCGTCTATCCTGACCAGAGCTCAGAGGCGACGTTAGGGCCACCGCCTACGACTTCGCGGTCCGACGGGTCTCGCTTCTCAAATATGTGTATCTCGGAAACAACGTAAATATGCTGGTTATTTCTTTCGCCACCAGAGGCCCTCGCTAAATGTACCTTGCCCACATAAAATGTCGGTCTTGTCCCAACCTCTGACTTGGTGGAGTAGTTTAGCCGTTTAAACACAGATAGACAGACAACTACACACAGTGTACTTACTTCGCATTAATATTATTAATACCTATGCTTTATAGCATTGCATCGCTGAAATCGAATTAGCATTTAAGATTATTTTAATCTACGGCCCTTAGCTTTTCGAAAACAAAGGATATTCTATGTACGAAACAAAAATATGTTAATTTGAGCAATAAAGAATAAAAAAAAATGAAAATATTATCAAAATATGCGCCAGCTGCGTCAGTAAATCGGTGATTCGTTTTTTAATCGATGTTTTAAAACAAACAAAGCCGTAGCAATATCTAGTAAACACGCCACAAGGCACGTGTCCATTCGGGCGTGAATCGTTCTTAATGAAAATTGCGAACGCCGCTCCGGAACAATTGCATGCCTCCAGAAGCGTGCGACACGTTTAAATTAATGGCTCCACTGACCTTGCAATAAATCACATGCGATTTTCGAACCAATTTACTAGATTACCAGTTTACATAAAATATAAATTAAATCGTTCAAATCATTAAGTACGAAGAATGCGATACACTCACTAGGTGATACACTCGTGTACAGACAAACAGCCTTTAAAACGCAGTAAACACAGTAGTAACATATAAATGAAAATATAAAATAATAAATAAATAAATATAGTTTAGTATTTTAGCGGTAAAGCGGTTAAATAACAGTTTTGCCCCCTTGTGAAACAACTATTATCACTTTGCTACGGAATTTCGACGCTACGGCGTAGACCCTCGTAGCAAATAGACGGTTGAGAAAGATAAGACTTTTCACACACGTCATAAGAGGGTATAGGCTGTTATGAGTGGACATTCATGTTTTATGGTGCTTTTAGCGCGATATAACTTTATGTAGGTAGCTACTTAAAGTCAGTAGGTATACTAACAATGTTTTTAAGTCTATCTAGAATTGTATCACTTGTGAAATGATGAATCATGCATGTTGTTCCAGAAATGTCTCTTCATAAACGCGTTACCACAGCGATACAATCCTCAAAGCTATTAATCGTTTGTCTTAATCTGTCATTTTGAGTAATGTATTTGTAAGAAAGGGATAAAACAAGAATTAACTAATTGACGCTTGTAATTTGTAATGTGTCATGAATAAGGGGGAAAATTTATTGAAATGACAAGTCACAGTTTACTTCAAAGTGATTAGAGAGATAATTGTTGACCATAGGTGTTTATTATTCTGTTATTATTATTATTATTATTACGAGCCTTTTCTGTCCTACTGCTGGGCAAAGGCCACCCCTCTCTTCTTCCACTCGTCCTGGTTTTACATCAAATACAAATTCTTTATTCGTCGATCATAGGTGTACACAACATGTTATTGCATATGATAGTAAAAAAGAAAATTGCTCCACTATGTCGTACCCAAAGGCATACGAAATTAAGTTTAAATACTACTAGCAATTAGCATGCACCATGCACTCAAAACCGGGATCATAATTATATGATAATTCAGCGTATATACGTCCCACTACTGGGCACAGGCCTCCTCTCATGCGCGAGAGGCCTTGGGCTATAGTCCCCACGCTGGCTGGCATCACTTCACATCCATCTTTGAATTTCTTCGCGGGTGTATACAGGTTACCCGATGTTTTCCTTCACCGAAAAGCTAGTGGTTTACATTAAATGATATTCCGTCCATAAGTTCCGAAAACTCATTGGTACAATTTGCCCAGGATTTGAACCCGCGCCTTCCGAATTGAAAGTCGGATGTCAGATCCACCGGCCACCACCACTTCTCTGTCTTATCATAGGAAACTAATATTATGAGCAGGAGTAAGTAGGTACTTAGTACTATTCAAACCAAGTACGGCTACCACCAGTTTAACACTGACAATTCAATAACGTCTGCGTGACTTAGGTACTTTCTATACATCTCGCTGGCACTAATATGCCAGTACACGCGAGATGCATAGATACTAAGGTACGCACATACTAGCGAATAAGTTGTGAATGTGATGTTTATTGTTCTGATGTAGCCCACAAGATGGCAGAACCTACTATACACAAGAAAACACGTGACGTGTAAATGTACATGTTTGTGGTTCAGTTTCAGGCCACAAGATGGCAGACCTTCCATACGTTAGCTAAATATGACACCGAATGAATGTAGGATTTTAACTTGTAACTTGACATATAATTTATTTATTTATTTATTTTATTTCAAACATATTTCCATAACATTACAGTCGCAACCAATACGTCATGAAATTATATAAATTAACAGCGTAAAACTACACAACAACAGTTGAGGGCCTAGCATCCATCATCTCACAGAATCTCAGGCATTCCCTTCTCACAGCCGCCCATCGCCACGCAATCAAGTCGCACTCCAGTGCTAATAATATTGCTGCCATCACTTTAACACATTCAGTGCCAGCGCGTGCTACACGCTACGAGCGTAGCCGATAACATGGGAAAATGCGTATGTAGCGAAAAGCGACTACGGACTGAGCGCCAGTCTGGCGGGTTGCTGGCAGTGAATGCGTTAATATTCATTGACATCCATTAAATAAATATTTATTATAATCATTTGACAAGTTAATTCAATCAGCCATTATTGTATCGGTGCATGGTAAACGGCTATTTTTGAAGTTACTAAATTAATTTATGAGACTAACTAGTAGGTTACTAAACTACTGATACGCTAATATGTTAATTTAATCATGTTACCTTAATTATAATATGTAGACTAGCATTAAGTGAATGGAACTGTACTATTGTGTGCCCTTACAGGGTGTCATGAACTGGCTGTATGAGATGTAACACCTTATTATGTACATGACAATGCAATATTAAATAAAATAAAATAAGTCAGTGTCAGGTCAATCTCAAACTCGTTGTAAGCGTACTGTTGCTTAAGCACCGTCTTAGAAAAAAATATAGGTGACTAAATTAAACATATACTGAAATTTAAATGTCTTCTAATTTAATATATTTACCCGTAATATATCAGTGTATTATGAACAAACCACAATAAAAATACATAAATAGATAGACCATTTTTACCCAAATTGACTAAGCCTAAGCCACACGATAAGCTCAAGAAGGTTTGTGTTGTGGGTACTCAGACAACGATATATATGACTCAAGAACAAATAGCTGTGCTTATCACGCAAATAAATTCCCTTACCGGGATTCGAACCCCGGACCATCCGCTTCATAAGCAGGGTCACTCACTAGGCCAGACCGGTCGTCAAAAAATAATGTAGATAAATATTTGCATGTCATTATTTAATAGTACATTACGATACAAGTGCGAAAAATAGGAAATTCAAAACGAGTGGCGATAAATTATATCGATATTTAATTAAATCTTTAAATCGACACGAGGCGATATTTAAATCAACACGAGTTGCGAATTACCTATTCGCACATGTATCGTACAACGTTTTACAGTACATATGGCCCTTTAAATGTTTGACACAGTAACGCAATATGCTAATTTTCGCACTAGTGCGGTAAAGTAGCACCATATGTACTGTAAAAATATTTTCAAAACTTTAATCAACAACATCTTAAACTAACATAATGTAGTACAACAACTCGGGTAAACAAAATGCTTATACCTTAATCTTATTTTTATTCCCTTCATTTAAGATAGCTAAGAAACCTGAATGTAAATGAGCGACAATGGCGGCAGATAAACCGTACGCGGTTTTCGCTCGCTGTTTATGAAATGGAAAGTAGTTTTTAGGTGTTTTTAGATAAATAATGTAAACTAAAACTCTAAACAAAAACGCATAAAACCACCCATTCAACCGAATATACACAAAAACCGCTTAACGAAACGACAACACTTGCAATAAACCGCTTTCCAATAGATAACCAAACCGAATGCAAGACACTACTATCAATAAATATAATAATGACACAAGCGCCTTTGAAACTCTTTGAACATAATACTCTTTGTTTCTAGAGCGTTTCGGGATGGTTTCCGTACGAAACGTTTAATTCCAATCTATTACGAGAAATGCACTCTTTCACAATACTTTATAAGTGTCGCTTTTTAAGAACAGAGCTCCTAGTGTACATTTATTCGATTTCGTAACGTGACGTGCGCGTTTGCGTTAAGTCTCATTTAGTATGGGATTTAGAAACAGCGCGCCAAGCGGAACGTTTTAGAAACTCAAAATCCCATACAAAATGAAACTTAACGCAAACGCGTACGTCACGTTACGCCATCGAATAAATTTACACTAGGGGTACAGACCACGCTGACAACATACGTCGTATAAGACAATTGTCAGCACCATTTTTGAAATAATTTGTCTTCATACCCTTTGCTCTACGTATAAGTTGGTTTTATTCTATTTGTTCATCGTTTTATTCGCATTTAAATTGAGAAACATATTTATATTAATTTGAAATAGAGGTGTATTGTCAAAGAAAACTTTGTAGCGACGTAAATATACTGTCATCTTTCGACACATAATTAAAACTTTTAGAACGCCATTTGACTTTGATCCTCATTCTTTCACTGATATATTATGTGTTCAATTTGATAAATATCAAAAAGTGGCGCAATCTTACCGGTCAATACCTAAAGTTTATGGCGCCATCGCTCGAAACGATGCTAAATATACTGCCATCTTTCGACACATAATTAAAACTTTTAGAACGCCATTTGACTTTCATCCTTATTCTTTCACTGATATATGTTCAGATTGTTAAATATCAAAATGTGGCGCCATCTTACCGGGCACTACCTAAAGGTTATTAAATTAAATTAAATGTCATTTATTTTCAGACAACTATGGCCCATATATACATACCCCACAGACTAACGTACATACAATAATAAAAATCTTAAAATATAAATATCATTTTGACGACGCAGTTTTCGGCGGTTATGGCGCCATCGCTCGAAACGATGCTAAATTTACGTCGCTACAAAGTTTTCTTTGACAATACACCTCTATTTCAAATTCTGTTTGATATTCGGTACCTATTTCTTAGCGAGGTATTTTCATAGAAAAACGCCAGGTTATGTAGAATTTTCTTCATTCACGATACCAAACCCTACTTATGTACCTATTTGTGGTTGAACGGAACACTCACAATATTTCAGATAAACACTTGACATCTGCAATATTCAAATAGTACAAATATGAAGCTGTAGGGCTAAGATGGTTGGCTCTTTATCATTTGTCACCATGCCTGTCACGTTCTAACAACTATGTAAGTGCGAACGTGATGGGCATAGTTTCAAGCGATAAAATTGGAACCATGCTGCCACTGATGATGGTCGGTCTTGTCTACGTGACAGTGCAGCGTGATAAAACAGTATGCGTCACTTTCTATCCCGTGGTGTTAACAAGTAACTTTATTTTATCACGTGGATCCATAATATGCCTGCAGGTCGGTACGTATTTTGAGAAATTATGTATAAGTGAGACGCATGAATACAACCTAATCTCAACACATGAATTAGCGCTTTTCAGAATCGAGGCTTCCAGGGAGCCGCGCCGATCGATGCGCGCGTTATGTAAACCCCCTCCTCCCCACCCCCATTCACAAGGCAGGTTCCAACCGCTACCTCTACGGAACCTCTAAACCTATTCCTTACTCAAACTGAACTGTTATCCACTATAACCTGACCGTTTTATTCTTAAAATCTGTATTAAAATGACAGCTCAATACGCTGGTTTTTCAAAGCTGATAACGATAAAACGACCAATATAGTTAGAGCTTTAGCTTGAAACAGTTAGTAGAAAAGTACGAGTTAAAAAATACTGGTACATACCTCAAATAGAGCCTTTACATTTGTGAATTAACCCGTCCTCTGCGCATCGGGTCGCGCACGACGGGAACGCTCAGTTGTTTTCCCGGATTCTCCCGGATCGCACGAGAATCTAGTGCTCGTTGTTTTCCAATGTTGTAGACAAACAAGGTAAGTGTGTTTGTAACGATATGTTTGTGTGTGTGGATGCAATGCTTGGTGAATGGTGCGTTATAATAAATGAATTTAATCGGAATATTATGATTACATTGGTTATGCATTCGATTAAAATGAAAATGAGTTCAGTGGAAAGAGATTAAGAATATCTGACAACCTCTCTTAATCTAAGTATTTTTAAAGTTATTAATTTAGGGTTTTTTGTTATCCAATAGAATTAAGGGACACTGAATTCGGGTAGGTATAAAGACAGAAACAGAAATCAGTTACTAATATAAATCACGATTTAATAAGAATTTTAAATTATGAGTAGCTATTTACCAGAACTTACATCTAAGAAAAAGATAACAGTGTTTGATGGTAGTGCCTGTTTGCGATATCTGAACATTAATTCTCGTACAATTACATTTTTTCTTAAGGTTTCCATTTGTGCAAAATGAAAAGCAAAAAATAAATATCTTTGTTGGCGTGTTTTGGGCGGATTTTTATTTGGTTATTTTGCTGGTTTGGTTTTGGTTTTTAGCTTGGTTTGGTGGTTTGGCTTATTTTTTTTAACATGATTTGTCTGATTTGAAGAGCTCTCGCTTATTCTGGACGAAATAAATACTAAAGAAAAATTGTCCTAAAAAACAGCTACGTGTTTTTTCGTGGAGCTACGAAAATACGTTTTCCTTTTCGTAAACTCGAGGAAGATGTTAATACTATTACTTGTGTCATCTGAAACAATGAAAAAATATATCATATACAATATTGAAACTAATAGATTTGTTTCTACTTATACTTTTTTATTTTAGAAATGGAAATAGAAATAGAAATTATTTATTGTCAGACCATAGGTAAAAATATAAAAGATGTTAATGGTAATAATAGATTCATAGTTTTTTTTAAACAAACAGTCTTTTACAAATATGTGTACATAAATGAACTAAAAATAGGCGTACTTCCTACGTTATTAAGAAAACTAGGTATTACAAAGAAATGTAAATTACGAAATTATAAATTACCGATTTAGTTGTGTACACGCAAGCTATATTTTAACTTATTTCCCGTGTTGATAAGGGTTTTAGTTTTATCTTTTAGCGTTCCTAATTATGGTAGCCTAGTGATAAGAGCGTGGGACTTTCAACTTTCAATACGGAGATCGCGCGTTCAAACTCCGGCTTAGCACCAATAAGTTTTTCGGAACTTGTGTATGATAATATATCATTTATTATTTACCAATCGCTTTACAGTAAATCGGTTTCCCCTCTGGGTCGGAAAGTTAGATAGTAGTCGTTTTCGTAAAAACTGGATTGCCTACGCCAGTTCTTGGGATTAGTTGCTAAGCAGACCTCAGTCTCTTAGTGTAAGACCTGAGTGGACGCTCGCTCGGCACGGCGTGCAGCGTGGCGTCGGACTCATAAGTGCTGTGAGCAGCGTGCACTGCGGCGCTCTTATACGTCTGCATTTGTTTAACATGCACGCCGCACGCCCCGCTGCACGCCCAACTCAAGCGTCCACTCAGGCCTTACACTTATAAGCCTTGGTAATAAGCCGGAACATAACGGACTCCACTTTATTATAAGATAAGAAAAATAAATAACCCTTTTTCCGCAATATGCTCGAGGGAACAAATAGTACGGGGCACAAATATTTTCCCGTAGGCACATCATTAAGCGCTTCGTGACAAGACCCTTTAATTTGGGGTAACAAGACACTGCCATACACCGACAACTGTCGTTGGGCAGTGAGGGAAAATCTCAAACTAGAGTCAGACCAAGTGAAGTTAGCAGCGATTTTGATATCCCAGCCTGTGCAAGTGTTAAGTCGTCATAATTTCATAGAAGTTTGACGTATAAATAACACTCTGTCTGGGCTGCCAAAATCGCTGCCAACTTATTTTAGTTTGACTCTAAAAGTATTTCAAGGCTATCTTAATTTTTTTCAGATTTTGATTAAATTTGGTGGATAGACAGTTTCCTATTCTGTACAACATAAGCGCAATTTCAGCGTATGTCTTACAGAATCTTCCACTCAGTTACGAAAACGTATGGAATTTCCGTAACTCAATGGGAATTTTCATTTTGTTATTTTAGGTCGTAATTGTCGCAAGATTAAGGCTTCAAAGGTAATTGCTGTAAAACCGTCAATTATATTTAAGCTAAGTATATTACGTACATGTTAATAATACCGTCTGGTTAATTTTGGCAACGCTTGCCCAGGTGCGACTAAAGGCAAGTCAGGCTGTCACAAGGTAAGGGCTTCAATTTTGGAACGCCTATAACCTATCTTGACTTATAAATCATTGATACCAAAAATAGGCCATAATTGTCTCAAAATTGGGAGGCTCACAAGGTAATTCCAGTAATACAGTCCATATCTAAGCTAAGTGAGTCTTATTACATACATGTTAAAAATACTACCAAGTTAATTTTGGTGTAAGGTAAAACCAAACGAGTTTTAATGACGCTTTAATGGCCAGATTTTGGGAACAGTTGGGCCTCAATTAAAGCTGAAACTCT
Source organism: Cydia pomonella (assembly GCF_033807575.1). NCBI lineage: Eukaryota > Metazoa > Arthropoda > Insecta > Lepidoptera > Tortricidae > Cydia > Cydia pomonella. The sequence continues at coordinate 24,109,658 of NC_084708.1, forward strand.
TTGTTGGCTTTCTGCGGTGATTTTAACAGAGACCGGGAGTGATTGTGGTAACCTGGGGCTGTTTCGACTTATTATGATGCTGGCTCGTGCCATGACATTTGGGTAAAGTGGTACTATAAAGATGAATGCCCTTTAGAAAGCTTTCGATTAATGCGTTTGATTGACCTTTTTATCCAACAATGTTCATAAATATATGTACATTAAATATATACGTTAATGTAATGTGTAACACAACACAATGCCTAGTTTAATGAAACTATAATATCCTATGTAGTGAATAGTGGCGAATCGGTGTATTATGGCGTCGACTGTGCATTAGCAATACATCGCGTTTGTATAACATTAAGTTTAGATCTAAACACAAAAAACCGGTAAACACATGACTGAGATGGTGCAATAAAATGTAGTTTTTTTGTAATAATTTCCGACCAACAGGGCTGTAAGATAATTATTAATTAGGCATGAAAACAACGTACCACTTGCCGAGGTCCCGAGACATTTTCTGTATCATTTCACTGATTATCATTATTACATACAATACCAAGACAAGTTTACTCAAGTATTATTTTTGCATTCATCTATATTACGTGGTTTTTTTTTTGAGATATATCACTTTATTATATTGGATATATTATATTTTCTTGTCCGCAAGGTCACTTAGGTGTATATAGCTTGTAAAATATATTTTGTCTAACTCTTCGTCGTCTTTGTAAAAAAGTATGAGGTATCACTATAAACGTAATATTTTCATAGAAATTTAAAATGAAATGTTCAACACTGTTAAAATCACAATAATTTAACTCATAAAAATAGCCTCCAAATTAGTGATGCCACGAATATTCGGTAACTATTTGGTATACGGCCTATTCGGCCACCTTGCCGAATGCTCGGTATTCAGCCGAAAGTCGGCTACTTTTCCGCCGAATAGGTTGGGTAAATTGAAAAAATACACATTAAAAATAACCGAAAATCACTATATTGAATATTTAATACGTTTTCTTGGAAAGTTGTTAAATACGAAGATTCCCGGTTTTTGAGCATTTGTTGGTTAGAAATAATTTTTATCATGGGTCTGGTTTGATTGACTCTAACCCCATTCACTGATTCTGAGCAACAAAAATGAAATCTTAGTAAATGTTGAGCTTTCTTGGCGAACAGTTTTAACAATTCGGTCGCCGAATATTCGGTGCTTCGGCCGGAATAGGATACTACATACGATACGATACGATATACTCATAATATATCATAAGGAGCACAAAAAATACTGATATTTTTGATTAATTTTCGAATTCCATTCATCTTTGTCATATTCGTTGTTAAACATGTTGCTGGTCGGTGAGTGGGAGCTCGTTACGAGTAGCACGTGCTCATTTCTCGCTTGCCCAGATGCGACTAAACTCAACTTGTACAATTTGTCACAAGGTAAGCGCTTCCATTTTGGAACGCCTATAACTTATTTTGAGTTATAACAAACATTGGTGCTAGGTCAATTCTTAAAATTAGCTGCCATGCTCTCATGAGCCATGGCAGAAAGCCGGAACGGATTTGACCCACTTCCCGACTTCCAATGAAGCTGAAAATTTGCATACGTAAGTCGGGTGATAATGCAATATTATGGTACCAGCGAGCTGATCATTATGGAGACCTCCTGTCTCCCTAATCAGGACATAGGAAATCTGTGATAAAACTGATAAAACAACGGAACGTGTTTGTGGTTTTTAGAATGAGCACTAGTTGCCTGTAGAAACAAAGTACAGTCAGCGATAAAAGCTAGTACTAAAAACTTTTTTTCACGTCAGCAGCTGGAACAAGGGTAATTTGCTGCTTAAAAACAGTGAGCAAAATCGCATTTTTCTCACTAAGTGAGACAGGGCCGACAGACAGACAAGTTCGAAGTATTTGGATTCTATTGTCTTTGTCCCTTGCACGTCATTAGCAAAAAGAAAGAGACAAAAAGTGCATACGTAATTCAACAATATATTGACGGTTTATAATAGACCCCGAAATAAGTCAGACCGCATCGTTCCAAAACACCCTACGAGTCTTAATTCGTTATAATTAATTAATGAAATAAAAGTTTATAATTTAATAAAAATACCATAAATTACGTATTTTATTATACAATCAAAACAATGTACTTATACAAATCTACGCAATTGTTACGCAACTTAACGACTTTTAACGATCTCTACTATAGTTGACAAATAGTAGTATCCGCAATTCAGACCGTATCTTACAAAGTTTTTTTAACAAAAAAAGTTGACGATTAAACTGTCAATTGATGTTCGTTAATTCATTATTTTCGTATCATTTTATTGAAATTTCTTTCGTTTTGTTTTATTGCGGTAATTAAAGTTAATTGTTAGAATACCTTCAGAAAACATGAGTGAAATAGTGATGAAGACGGATTACATTTTTTCAGGTTGTATTTTTTGATGGCTGACTGACGTGAAAAATTTTGTGTACTACACGAGATCAAAGTTATTTACATCTCGTGCGCTTTTGAGTCCCTTACTACGCTCAAGATTCTAATTTAGATTCACTCGCTACGCTCGTGAATCTATTATACAATCTTTCGCTTGCACGGGACTCAAAACAAGCACTCGCAGAAATATCAAACTTTGCTCTCTTGTTGTACAAATAACTATAGAGCACCAAGGGCCATTGACATACATAGGGCTCCATTTTTAAGCACTAAGGGTGCTGAGCACCGGTCACACGAGCCGCCAAACACAAGGTCACAGATGAGCGCGAGTGCCTAAAAATACGAGAGTTAAGGTGCACTAGGTTCAGAAAACGGAGTTTTAAAAAGTAGCACGCACTTTTTTTGGATCACAATACGGCCGCCACAACTAAAATTAGCAGTCTTGAGGTCTTTCTCGAGCGACTGTATCGATTCGAATCCTGAGTTATTGCCTTAGTAAAAAAAATCACGAACAAATCTAAAATGCATTTCAATGCATTCACTGCCAGCAATCCGCCAGGCGGGCGCTCATTCCGTAGTCGCTTTTACGATTACGCATTTTTTTTAATACCACGACGCTGGCAAACAAGCATACGGCCCGCCTGATGGTAAGCAGTCACCGCAGCCAATGGACGCCTGCAACTCCAGAGGTGTCACATGCGCGTTGCCGACCCTTTAAAACCTGTACACTCCTTTTTTGAAGAACCCCATACTGTAGACCCTCGGGGAAGCCTCGGAAGGGAGCTCATTCCACAGCCGGAGCGTCCGCGGGAGAAAATTCCTCTTGAACCGCACAGTACGTAGTATTTTCCCATGTTATCGCTCGTAGCGCTTAGCACGCGCTGGCAATGAATGTGTTAAAACTTGTAACAAATTATGCAGACAAGCTAAAAATATGAAAATTGCTTCTAAAAATCGGCAATATCATGTTTGAAGGAACGCAACGAATACTTTTTTTAATTAAACGTAAAAAAAAAACATTATATCTCGCACTCCCGCGCACGCACTTCTATCACTCACACTGAGCGTAAGCGTGAGAGAAGTACATGAACTTACTGTGCCTTAACATATTGTTGGTTTGACTCTAGTATAAATATATCTTCTAACAAACTAAATATATGCTATATATTGTCGACTGGCTGATGGGATCAAAAAACAGCAAAATATATATTTATATTTTAAAACAGACGGCAAGGCAGGCGCCGTACGGGCGGCAAGTTTTCCATATTCAAAATGGCGGCCGCCGCACGCGCGGTATCGAGGCATCTTGCCGCACAAGGGGATATATTATTAAGTAACACAAACGGAACTTAATCGCGTATTAAGTTTTAAAATTTACCTCCGACGTTTCGAGGACGGCGTTGTCCCCGTTGTCTCGGAGATGATAATGATGGTTGTGATAATGTGTAAAAATCATGAAAGTTTAAATAAGGGGCTATATGTTAGTATAACCCTCGACAATTTAAACTCGACTCCTTGTTTCGTTTACACCGCAATTTCGACTAACAAAGATGAATAGGCGAGGGGGCCCTCGCCATTACTGACTAACTTGATATATGGCCGACCGAGCTTTACCGTTACGGAGTTTCCTGTTACAGGAAATGTTATTATTTCAGAGTCAAGTTCGTAAATGTGTGGGCTCTTCATTTATCGCGTAGAGTAGGGTTTCTCTAATAACACCGTTACCCCCTACCCCTAGGCAGTGTCTTACTGTCTTACCTGAGCGAATAACTCGCGAACGCGAAGCCTTTGATTCCTATGGAAGTGTCCTACGTGGGCGATCTCCGAATGCCGTTGGGCCGCCGTAAGCCGCTGCGTTACCTTAATTTTATAAGCAGGTACCTAGACTTGGCTCACAAGATAACAGGCATGTGGGATGTTGATTCGACGATCATTGTCCCGATAGTCGTTTCCGCGAACGGCCTGATAGCAAAGAGTCTCGGCCAACACCTTGAGAGACTCTCGCTAGGTGGTTGGATCAAGGGCCAAATGCAGGAGGCGGTGATCTTAGACACGGCGCGGATAGTCCGGCGGTTCCACTCTCTGCGGCCCTGACCACCGGCAGCTTGGGCCCTGCCCGGCTGCTGGCGGCACCCTAAGTTAGGTTTTTTATAATGTATATTGTATTATTTTTGTATAACTTTTATATCCATATTATAAAATCCTAACCTAAGAACAAATAGAAATAAAGAAGATAATAATAAAGACGTTTATTCACAAAATTTAAACATAGGCAGAGGCGGCGTTAGGCGTGGGCGACGTGGGCCACCGCCTACGGCCTCGCGGTCCGAGGGGCCTCGCGCCTCAAATAAGTACCTATATCTCGGACACAACGTAAAAATGTTCGTTATTACTTGTGCCACCAGAGGGCCTCGCTAAATGTACCTTGCCCACATAAAATTTTGGTCTTTCCCCGCCACTGAACATAGGTACATAATAAAAGTACTTACACATAATGCTTACAAACTAATTGAAAGGGAAAGTTATTGTAACAGTACTGTCGGTAGCCGTGACCTCGACTGGAGGGTTTCAGCACCACCTGTTGCTATACACGCGCCTGCCCGGTACATAGCAACTAACTAATAACAAACCAAAATAGGATCGGTTGTTTTGTTATAACTTATATATTACTAGCTGTTGCCCACGACATCGTCCGCTTGGATTTATTTTCTAAAACACACTTTCCTCCCTTTTTTAACCGACTTCCAAAAAAGGAGAAGGTTCTCAATTCGACAAATTTTTTTTTTTGTATGTACTCAATATCTCCGCGAAACGTGAACCGATTTTCAAATTTTTTTTTTAATCGAACGGGTATAACCCCGAGATGGTCCCGTTGGCACCAAGTCGGGGTCTGATGATGGTATCTTGGAGAAATCGAGGGAACTCTTCAAATGTTATAGGTACATGTATGGCGCTATTGGTAATATTTGAAGTCGGTTTAATTTTTTGTTAAAAAGTTTTATTAATCCTAATAGGGACTGAATTTTCAAAAGTACTCATATTATTTTTCGTACTTTCTAATATTTCTTAGTCTTCCTACAAATTTCAAGTTACGAACTATCAACCCTTTTAACCCATTTAGGGAATGATTTTCCAAAAACTCTGAAATAACATTTCTTCTATTTTAATATATAATAACTTTTCACGAAGTTTCAAATTCTATCTTAAAATAAAACTTGATCCCCATACAAACTTTCATCCTATTTTTAACCCCCTTAGGGGATGAATTTCCGTAAACGTGAAACCTATTTTCTTCTAAGTATTTTAATATAATAATACCATTTCACGGAATTTCCACTTTCTAGCTTAAAATTAAACTTGAACGCCATACAAACATTCAACCCCTTTATAACCCCCCTTAGGGGTTGAATTTTACAAAATCGCTTTCTCTTGTACACTTTATAAATGCAACCTTGTGTGCAAAAGTTAATTTTTTTAGCATTTATAGTTTCGGCTCTGCGTTGATGAAATCAGTCAGTCAGTCAGGACACACGCATTTATATATAGAATATTTCAGAATTATTTCGTAGATAAAGCGATAAACGTGGATAAACATGATATACATTTTATTTATGCGAGGGTGGATATTACGAAACCCAATGGAAATACAGAAACTGCCGGGAAATGTTTCTCTTTGAAACACATCTTAGTGGGTGTACATTGAAAAATATATGTTATTTATTTATTTGTCCAAAGAAACCTTTTCTATTTGTTCAAAGTAACCTTTCGTAGGGCTCAATATTTTGTCGAAGTAATATTTTATGTTTGCGTACCATTGATTTCGTTAAACAATGGACTTCTGGTACTTTTATATTTCATTATCATAACATATTTCTGTAACTGGGCATTTATATTTAATTTGTACCGCCAACTTATATCCACTCACATGATTCCAGCAACTAAGGTTTCAACATTTCGCACCTCTAAAATGATCGTCGCAACTCGAGTTGCGAACGGAGTGTATGCGGTTTTTTATTTCTTATCTGTGAAGGGCTGCACAGATATGGTGTAAACAATTATTAAAACACAGAATACCAACGTGACAATATTTAAAAAATGTTTCAACCACATAGACATAACCACAGTATTTTTTATCTATGTCACTTTGCAAGTTGTTCGGAAAAGTGCGTGTGTTAAAAGTTGCTGCGTGTTTTAAAATGCCGTAAGTATTCAAATTTACATATTTCTGTTAGTATTATATATTAAATTACTCCGCGTTTATTGGTCTATTAGATTAAAACTATATTTTAGACCTACTTAATATTGATGACCATAAAATCTCACTTCAAACCAATAACTCTGTAGATTTTTGGCGTGTTTCCTATTTTAATGCCCTAGATTTCTATGATTACCAAATATATCTTGAGCAACCTATAGTCATTAAATAGTTCGATTATTAAATTACATTAATAAACAATAAAATGCATTAAATCACTGTGTATTATCCAGGATTAGCGAAAAAACCATGTGACGGAAAATTGTAAGTAAAAACACAGCAACTGTGGTTGCTTAAATCATTTCTGTACATCGTAAGGCATGTGGTACACTAGACGTTGCATACGCGTTTTGGGGTGTTTGTTACTACTTACTTATAATTTCTATTTACTAATATTTCTTTGCTATATTGCCCGGATCCTGGGGTAGCTTGCCGTTTTTCGTCTGGCAGTGAATGTGTTAAAAGTTCCTATTTCTGTTGAACATCTGCACCGCGCGACTGTTGTGTCTCCGACCTAAATAGGTAGCCATCTTTGTTTTTGACATGGCGCAGGTCAGTTTGTTTGTTTATTTACGTTTGTAATCAGTATAATTTCATGTGTTAATAGTTACTATTTGCTTATTGTGCTTAATTTGTTGTAAAGTGTATGTTATGGTGTATATATTATACGTGTTAGTGTAGTTATAAGTTAGTTCGGTTGTTGGTGATCGGTCGTTTTAAAAACACCAAAGTTTAGTAGGTATGTAAATACTCTTTTGTTATTTTAAGTTATAAAGCCACTATCATTGTGATAATTACATAAATTATGTATTTTATTTCAAGGTAATTAGTGTCTTAAACGGTTTTTTACTATATTTTTGTACTTCAGTGTCTAAATTAGCCACAAAAAAATCACGAACATAGCACATAGTTACACGCCAGGTGGAGCAATTCGAAAGTTCCTTATCAGAATTTGAATCAGTTTTACTCTGCAATTTTATAGGTGAGCTATCAAGGTATTTAGTATCAATTAAAAGCTTATTAAGCCTTCTTTAAATTGAATACAAAAAAAAGATATGTTATCGATTTAGATTTTTTATTAAAAATAGTTTTCTACTATAACTCGGAAATTATTCCTTTGGGTAAACTTCGTGAATTTTTAATAATTATTTTTATTATAACAGCAAATAGCTAAAGTAAGAAAATAAATTTCTTTGTTTCTTTACCATTTTAAAACCGAAAGAATTATTCCAAATGCTTAAGCAGAAGCAAGTTATCGATTTTTGAAGATATAACGACACTGTGCCGTCGTATCTGCGAAATGGCAGAGCAATTCAGGGCACCTTTCGTTAAAATCGGAATCATGTGAGTGGATATTAAGTTTTGATGCGAGGACAAATGCGAGTTGGACTCGCCCACCGACGGTTCCGTACTTTTTAGTATTTGTTGTTACAGCGGCAACAGAAATACATAATCTGTGAAAATTTCAACTGTCTAGCTATCACGGTTCATGAGATACAGCCTGGTGCCATGAGAGACGGACGGACGGACGGACGGACGGACGGATGGACGGATGGACGGATGGACGGACGGACGGACGGACGGATGGACGGATGGACGGACGGGCAGCGAACTCTTAGTAATAGGTCTTTTTTTGTCTTTTAATTCTTTATATAAGAATTCAAGCCTTGGAGACCCTCTACACTCTAAGGATAATTTAATATATCTTTTTTTTTATTTTATCTCTGACACCTAGAGACTTTCTCTAAACAATTTTAGTATTTGTTGGTTTTTTTTTTTTATCATAGTTTTTTTTGTGTAATTTGATATTTAGAGACAGTATACATCTCTAATAAAGTATATATTATTTCATCGATTTCATATTTGTAATTGTTTTTTATAATTTTATTGTTTGTAAAAATGGACATGTAAAAGTGTCCCTGAGGCCTATTTGCTGAATAAATGTTTGATGTTTGATAGGGTCCCGTTTTACCCTTTGGGTACGGAATACTAAAAAACCATTTACATATTGTACCTATAGACATAACATACACGCGCTTTCCAGAATTGTAAGTAGATCCCAGATTTACACATTCCTCTCATTCAATTTCATATAAATAACTTAATCTTTTAAACGTACTTAACCTTTTCACCTGTTTTTAATAAAAACAACAAACAAAACAAATCAAAAGCCGTTACAAATTTAAATAGAAATTCCAAGTTAGATTACAAACCCACGCGCCGTCAGACGGTACGTAAGACAGAGTTTTTTATCGCAGACTTCCGATTGGGCCTAGGTACCGATTCTGACTTAACCGTAATTTTAACATACTTGTACCCGTCAAATGCCTAGTGCCGGATTCGTCCCATCCCCCTCAAACGCCGGATAGGCTCGCGTACGTGCACCCGTTGACTGCCGCGACTTATATTGCATTGAAATGCAAGTAATATAAAACTCTATTTGTAAGCGTTTAGATCTCAAAATTAAGTAAGAATATGCTAGAATAAATTTGGTGACTGATAAGGCACAAGGCAGTTGAGACAGTTTGTACAGATCCGGGACTAGCCAGTAGACGGGTACAAAAATTGAAGACCCTCTGGCAATTGACGGGACTGGTACGGATCAGATACTAGGCGTCCCAAGGGTTAAAAGCTTTTATATAACTCTCCCTATTAGTATGTTAGTGTGTATGTCGGTTTGTTAATTAGTTAGTGTTGGTCAAACCTTGGAAGCTATGACTCACTTCCCAATTTTCGATTGGCTGAAAAGTATACATAGGTAGTCAGAAGGCCTACCGCGAACCACGTTCGACGTGTTACCTCTCTGTCGTACTTGTACATTCGTACGTAAGTGTGACAGGGAGGCAATACGTCGAACGTGGTTCGCGGTAAGCCCTCAGGTGACGTGGTTCGCGGTAAGCCCTCAGGTGACAATGCAATATTATGGTACCATGAGGTGGCCATTGAAACTCTGTGATGAAACAACGCAACGTAATTATGTTTGGGGTTTTTGGGACTGTCTCCTTGATTTTTTAGTATGTTAATGGAACAATGAAAAATAAGGTATATGCATAGGTTATCCTTTATTTTTCAAAATTTTCAAAAAAAAATTTTTTTTTTTCAAAAAAGCGAATTCTAGAATATACTATGATGAAGCGATCGACATCAAAATCAAAGTGATTTGTTAAGATTTAGTTACTGGAAAACGTTTTCTCCCAAAATGGAATTTTCTAGAAAAAATACCGTTATTTCGTTAGAATTGAAAAGCTATTCTTCCCGCTTAATAAATAGTCAAATCAGAATCGGCCTCGTAAGAACGGTTTCACGTAATGGTTTTCCGATAGACATCTCGATCGCTTTCCCTAGCTCTCAATTAGGCTGAGTGCCGGAACTTCGCCCATCTTAACATTATTGTCTGGTATTAAATAAAGGATCACGCTTGACCGGGCCGGGGCCGGGCCGGAGCTTCTGGCGCTTCGTTTTCTACGGAAAGCACCACGTAATCACCGATCAGCCGTCATAGAAGATGACGTGACGGACGCATCGGCCCTGGCCCAGGCTAGCATGAGAGCCTAAAATAATTTAGTCATAACCGCTCCTTACCGCTTCCGGTGCAAAAAGGCTATAACGCTTACGGCATTACCACGTTGGATGGTGTATTCTTATTTGTCCCCACCCCATGTGAGCCACCGTACATGGAGCGGAGGAAAATGAAAATGATTTATATGCAACGCCTATTCCCATTTGTGCCCGGAGGGGACAAATGATAGCTATGGACAGCCTCGACTCCTCGAGCATCGATATAATAACTATAAATTATTTGATTTTTGGAAGCAAAGCACAAATTTATTAGGCAAAATTTATATAAGGTAAAATAAATTGACATTGATAATGATAATTGATAATTAATTAATAATAATAATATAATAGTATAATAGTATAGTATATCTTAATAGTATAATAGTATTTATTAATAATAATTGATATTGATAATTGATTGATTGATTGATTGAGTTTTTAGGAACTTATGTACGAAATATCATTTGATATTTACCACTAGCTTTTCGGTGAAGGAAAACATCGTGAGGAAACCTGCATACATCTGCGAAGAAATTCAAAGGTGTATGTGAAGTCCCCAATCCGCATTGGGCTAGCGTGGGGACTATGGCCCGAACCCTCTCGCACATGAGAGGAGGCCTGTGCCCAGCAGTGGGACGTATATAGGCTGAATTATTATTATTATTAAAATAAATTGGCAATGTGCTTATTGCTTAAGGCAACACAATACGATATATTGCCCAGTTTTCAATTGAAATATAAAAGTGCCGTAATCCTTACAACGTCTTAACCTTACATAAACTAGTTTATTCGTTTTAAGAACGTTTATTCTTAAAAGGGAAGAATAGATTTGCGATCCTAGCGAAGTAACGGTACTTTTTCTATGAAATTCCATTTCGGGAGAAAACGGTTTCCACTAACTAAATCTTAACAAAGCACTTTGATGTTGATGTCGAACGCTTCAGCATAATATATGCTAAGTTTATAGGTTTAAGGAAAAACGTTTTTTCTATTTATATGGACAACCACGTGGTATAGTATACTATCCCTCTTAACCACATTTTAGACAGTAATAAAGCACATTTTTACAAGCTTTTATTTAACTTGCACTGTTAGTATGTATGGGACAAATCTTGCAAGTTAAATTGACCAACTTCCCGGTTTCTGATGAAGCTGAAAATTTGCAAACATATGTAAGTCGGGTGATAATGCAATATTATGGTACCATCAAGCTGATCTGATGATTGAGACAGGAGGTAGCCATAGGAACTCTGTGATAAAACAACGCAACCTAAATGTGTTTGGGGTTTTAGAATTGTCTCGATGAGTATTAGTTGCCTGTGGAAAAAAGTACAGTCAGCGATAAAAACTTGTACTAAAAATGAAATTTTTGCCAAAAACTTATTTAAGCTCATTTTCTATTAATTTTTTTCAAATATTATTTAAGTACATTTTCTTATGCGCAAATGAGGCTTGAACATACAATTTCTGTTCAATGTTTCAAGAGAATAGTTAAAATATTTAAAATCACATCTATCATTCATAAAATCTTAATTACAAACAAAATAAATGCTAATCAATCATCAATATAATATTACACAAGATTTAAATTTCACTGAAGACTTAAACAAAATCAAAACTAATTTCATTACTTAAGTAATCAGTTCTCAAACAATTAGTTCTAGCTTTGTAATTAAAGTCATTTGTTTGGATTAGGTGGCCGCTGTTATTAGCCAGGAGCTATGCGGGGTTCATTGCGAGTAAATGACAACAAATAGAGCTTGGTCGTAAAGTAAACACCCCTATGATGGAACAGGCACCAGTAATGGGATGGTACGAGTATAGACGAATTCTGTAAAACAAATATTTACCATCAGTTTTTAATCGCTGGCAACATTTTACCATAAACAAGAGCCAAAGAGCTGCTTTACTTTAATTTTTCATTGATATTTTGTTAGTTTAAATATGAATGGCGCCATACATCCCATGACTGGAGCAAAAAACAACAGTTTTAAATTGGTTAATAATATTTTGCAGTGACCAATTGCAGTAGCTTTCATTAAATACATAGAAAACATAAAGGACGAATTGGACATTCAACTTTTAAAGCGTAAAGCAGTAGAAATTTTACAGTTATCGGAGAAATATCAAAAATACTCCAAATTTTCTCTTAAATGTCCCATGATTGGTGCCGTTAACATAGCTATGTCTAAATATTTAGAAGGGACTGGGATAAGTTCTAGATCGAAAATACTGCCTTTAGCTTGCCTTGGAATAAAAACAAATAAAATCCGAAAAGAATCAAAGCAATCAGCATCATTTATTTATTTAAACATTATTGCACAACTAAGAAAAATGTACAAATGGCGAACTTAATGCCAAAAGGTATTCTCTAACAGTCAAGCATTGGGTCAAACAGAGAGAATTGTTTATGTTGGTGCAGGAGAATTTAATAACAAACAATCATCATCCTCCTAGCGTTGTTGGTCCCGTCCTGTGACGGGGTCCGCTTTCCTACTTTTCTCCTTCCACTTCGCTCTATCCTGGACGTCGTTCTCCGCTAACACACAGGCGTTTAATTTTTGGCGATGACATTGCGCCACCGCTGCCTTGGTTTACCTCCTGAACTCCTCCAAAACTAAGGGCTCTGTTGCCTACATATTTAGGCAGCCTTTTGACATGCCCAAACCATCTCAGAATCTTATCTTAAAGAATCGAAGCAATATTATACTCTATTCTCCAAGATAACAATCGTTCATCGGCAAAACGGGAAAAGCAGATACGTATCGGCATGACAGATGCGAACGATAAATCAATTTATGTCTTGGGTAGGCCCTCTGACAATTTTGCCGTGAAGAGTTTTAAGATACAGACAAAAGGTTACTTCATCAAATCATCAATATTACGGCAGTATGTTGAATTTGATTGAATATCGGGGAAAACCAGTACTTTAGACAGATTTAGCCGCTTTAAACACAAGCTATAGATCATGTTATTCACGACGACGCGAGCCGTGACCAGTACCCCTAGTGTAAATATTTTCGACAGCGAAACGTGACGTACGCGTTTGCGTTAAGTGTCATTTTGTATGAGATTTTTAACTTTCCAAAACGTCCCGCTTGGCGCGCTGTTCAAAAACCCATACAAAATGAGACTTAACGCAAACGCGTACGTCACGTTTCGCTATCGACTAAAATTACACTAGGGGTACTGTATTGTTATGTCATTAAAGGTTAGATTTGACTAATCTGCGCGTCATCGTGGATGACACGAACTACTACTATGTATATGCGTTCTCATTACGAAGCTGGGGCTGATAAACAACAGTAACTAGTACTAGTTACGACATGGGCTTGGTAAATTGCACAGTTTATGAGTGTCTGGACTAGCCTAAGGTTAGCAAGCAAGGCTAGCAAGCTTCAGGCAATATTTCTATTTATGTACAGGTACTTGCCTTCTTTCCTTCTATTAAATATATAAAATGGTGGTATATATTAGCTCTGACTTGCAAAAATAAATAACAATTAAAGTCCACCAAATATCCAGTCATTCCACAACTCCTGATATTTAAGATGTTAACACAGATAAAAATAGAACCAAAAGGAGGGTTAGTTACGTACGTGGGTAGGCATGTAACTCACATTAGGCACGTTAGTTACTTCGTGTCGCTTGCATGTTGAAATTAAATATTAAGAAAACCACAAATCGTCGTTGATAATACGAAATCTGATGTGTGCGATTTTATTAAATTAACTAATACCTTATAAGTTGTCAAGTGGACCCCAGGCTCCCATGAGCTGTAGCAAAATATGACTACGTAACTATGTATCTATCAAAAATCGAGCACATAATTATGTAACGGCTTTGGTATTCTCAACGACGAAATTAAATAATACCTACACACTATTGGCTCGTGAGATGTAGACATCGCGAGCATAGCTTAAAACTGAATAAATGTATAGCTCCGCCATTTTGAAAAAAATTCAAAAATTGAATCGATAAAAAAATTAATCATCTAACCTGCTTATAGAATTTTACGAGAATCTATTGAGAATTGCGAGCTGCGAGAACATCCCAAGAGATTTGCCAAGCTAAAACGGGAACCTTAGCTAACGCTGGGTTAATTATAATTACCTATGATTAAGATTAGGTCTAGCCTCTGCATTTGGCAGCTGTGCGTGATTCTCATTACAACTCTGTGGTAAACAACAATAACTTATGCTGGGGAAACTAAGTTTATTGTTTTGCTTTGATTAGTAAAGGAACAGAGTCCAGAAAAAGAGAAAAAGCGGTTATTGTTTGTAAGTAGTGTTTGTAAATAGGACTTATCCTATTTACAAATTAATTTTCTCAGAAAAGTGCCTGTTTCACATTGTTCAAGTAAAGTCCTGACCTGTACCCCTAGTGTAAATTTATTCGATAGCGAATCGTGACGTACGCGTTTGCGTTAAGTCTCATTTTGTATGGGATTTTGAGTTTCCAAAACGTTCCGTTTGGCGCGCTGTGTCTAAATCCCATACTAAATGACACTTAACGCAATACGCATTTGCGTTAAGTGTCATTTAGTATGGGATTTCGTCACGTTTCGAAATCGAATAAATGTACACTAGGGGCTCTGAATAAGATACTTGCCACTTATCTGACGAATTAAGTCGTTAACTAGCTATCCAATACTTTACTTGGACATTGTGAAACAGGCCCTAAAAACTCATTCACATTCACACCAACTCCTTCTGTAACAAATGTTATACCTGTGTTGTAAGTACAATAGAGTGGTTGCTACCTATCTAATACTATTAGGTAGAACAATTATATATCCACAGACGCTAATGGTTAATTTTTGATTGATTTCTTTATTTTATTTTTTTGTTATATTTTTATAATAATTGGTAGGTTTGAAAGACTTAATCTCGGTCGGAATAAATACGAAATTCCAAATTTGGGATAAAATAAATGTACGAAATTGCCATTGAGTTACGGAAAATTCTATACGTTTTCCGTAACTCAATGGAAGATTTTGTAGGACTTACGCTCAAATTGCGCTTATGTTGTACGGTCACGTCTGAAAATAATCGATACGAAAAAAAGTGCCAAAAATATGTATACACGACTTTATTGCCCATATATTAAGGTAGCGTATACATATTTTGTATCGATATTTTCAGACGTGACTGTACAGAATAAGAAACTATCTATTCACCAAATTTTATCAATATCTGAGAAAAATGAGAGAAGAGCAAAATAAAAAAATGGCCTCGCAGAAAAGTATGAGTAAAAATTGGTGTAGATAAAAAAATCTCATCTAGGCTATAGTTAGTTTATTTTAGGATTAGAAAGTAAGTAAGTGATCTTGACGTGTATTTTTGTTTCAAAACCATTTTGAAAAATAAGTCACAGCAGATATGTAACAATTGTTAATCATACGCGATTATTTACATTACTTTGCTTTCATAAGTAACATAAACTAAATTTTAAAAAGCGTTTTTTGATAATTTTCAGTAAAAAGACACGTCAAGATAGTTTACCTTTTATTATTATTAATGAAGAAAAAGGTGGAAGTCGTAACAACTATTAAAGAAAGGAAAGCTACATATTTCGGACATATATATAGAAACTTAAAATATGACTTATTAAAACTAATTATTGAAGGGAAGATTGAAGGGAAACGAGGACGTGGGAGAAGGAGAATATCATGGACAAGGAACATAAGAGACTGGTTGGACGTGGGCAGTACAGAAAAACTAATTCGCATGACTTCAGATAGAATGGCATATAGACATAAGGTCGCCAACCTCCGGGATGGAGAAGGCACTTAATGAAGAAGAAGAATGCTAAAAAACGGCCAGGCAGCGAAAGCTCAAAAAAAGTTATTGAGAGAAATGCTTGGAACACAATTTTTGACTCCGTGGATTTGTTGGACTAGTTAGGAGGTGAATGGCAAAAGTCCCCGGCCGTAGCCCTTGAACCAGGGGGCAAAGGGGAGGTTGAATTGAAAGTCCCATTTTTCTGTTTTTGATTATATCTCGGAAACTATGCGTCTTAGCGACATAGCCACTAATACAAAATAAAGTTGATTATATTGGTTACAAGTTTTATTCTATTAGTAGTATCTACGAAAAACACTGTGGCTACGTTTCAGCGTTAGGCTTTCTAAAACGAATACGCACCTATAATGAAAGGATTATTGTAATAAAATTAAAGGGTCGTAAAGCAATAAAATAGAGGTCGTGGGAGCATTGCCTCGGGCCACGAGACTTGTCCCTAGTTTTATGACATGTCGGGGATAAACTTCACTCCGACGTGTACCTACCATGTATGGGTTTGGGTACGACTGCACGAAGGAGAACAATCTATCTGTGTGAAAAGTGTCCATCAAAAAACCTTAAATAGGTAGCGCCGCAATACATCGCGAACATTATTTTATTTTATTTATTCCTTAGATTAACACTTACAGTCCAGCTACATATGTTAAAAGGAGTGACATAATATTAACATTGAGAAATTAATGACAAGTGTTACAATTTACAACATATCTACTACTTATATACATTGATGGAGCTCACCGTCGTTATGGACTCTATGTCTTTCTTCCTAGCGTTGTCCCGGCATATTGCCACGGCTCAAGGGAGCCTGGGGTCCGCATTGACAACTAATCCCAAGATTTGGCGTAGGCACTAGTTTTTACGAAAGCGACTGCCATCTGACCTTCCAACCCAGAGGGTACTAGGCCTTGTTGGGATTAGTCCGATTTCCTCACGATGTTTTCCTTCACCGAAAAGCAACTGGAAAATACCAAATAACATTTCGTACATAAGTTCCGAAAAACTCATTGGTACGAGCCGGGGTTTGAACCCGCGACCTCCGGATTGCAAGTCGCACGCTCTTACCGCTAGGACTCTATGTATCGGTTACTAACTGTCATGAAACTAGCTTCGGGGCTTTGGAATATGTCCAGTTTGCTGTCACTGTCCAAAATATCGTTCAGGAGAGACAATGCGCGGTGCAGCGGTGGGTGAGATAATGCCCGGGTCTGCGCCGCCGGGACTGCGAACAGCGCGCGGCGACGAGGGCGCAGCGTACAACGGGTATAATAGTACATTTACGATACAAGTGCGAAAAATAGGAAATTCAAAACGAGTGGCGATAAATTAAAACACGGCCGAAGGGAGTGTTTTAAATCGACACGAGTTGCGAATTACCTATTCGCACATGTATCGTACAACGTTTTACAGTACATATGGCCATTTAAATGTTCGACACAGTAACGTAATATGCAAATTTTCGCACTAGTGCGGTAAAGTAGCACCATATGTACTGTAAATATATATTATGTACGTACAACATATTACCCGAACATATATTAACCCATCATAAAAATACCTAATTAACTTTAAAATACAAGAAAATTCTTCTAAACAATCTAAACGTTTGCGGCATAAGTTATAAACTGAAAGATATATAATAGACTAACGGCCCGATTCGAAGAATGAGATACGATAACGATAAGTTCTGGTTTAGATAATCATTTAGATATCTTCTTTTGAAATATAGCTTCCATCAAATCTTTGATGATTTGTCAATGTCAAGTTACGTTGTAAGTATTAAGTGTGCTCGTACTACCACATCCTTCCACAAGCTCAAAATATTACCGAACATTCTCCTCTCGTGTGAAAGTCAACACCGACATTGGCGAATTCACCCTGTGCAAATTGGCAGGGAGTAAAAGCCAGAAGAGAAAAAAAAAAAAAAAAAAATTGTGCTCGTAAAGCATGGCGTTGTTCGGTAGTTGCTTTTAGTAAAGAGATAGCTGGACTTTACTAAAAGCCACGATGGATTGCCGGGTGTTGATTAAAACATGGTTAAACGCGTTTCAAGATTAGTATTTCATTAACTGCACACTTCTACGATAGTTCACTGCATAATATGCTATCGATATTACACTCTAAACTACATGAATGAGCAAAACACAAAAAAATATTCTCGAGACGTCATCGCCATCTTGAATCTCAACGACAACCCTCTATCGATATCGTTTGTATGTTGTTGTGTAGCTCGATTCGGACAACCAATGTCACTTTGACGTTAGAAATATCGTAGATAGATCTTATTGGGATCACAGCGGAATCGAAATAAACGTCAAATTTGATAAGTCGTTTAGTTATCGATCTTTTAAAGATCTTCCCAAGATCTTAAACGTGTCTTAATCATTCTTCGAATCGGGCCGTAAAGCAAACGTTACGTCATGACGTTGGCCGCGTAGCTTCAGAGAGCCTACCGCGAATCACGTTCGACGTGTTGCCTCTCTGTCGCACTTGTATATTCGTACGTAAGTGTGACAGGGAGGCAACACGTCGAACGTGGTTCGCGGTAGGCCCTCAGCTTACGCGGGTTCGATTCTCGCCTCGGCCACCGGTGGACTTGGTCACTTTTTTTGTATGATATCTTTTTCAGTTTATAATTTATATATAGTAATGTGACCACTTAAAGCACGCAATTCAAAAAATATTTCATTAAATCATTTGATTTGTTCCCTAGTTGGATTAGAGTTTTCAGCGTTTGAATAAATATTGAGTTCTAAATATATAAATATTTATACAGCTAAATTTTTGTCCACTTTCATGCAATTCGGTAATTAAGCCAAGCTAAACCAATAAAATGATTCGTTAAACGCACAGCCTTGACCTATATTAGTGAATTACACCCCGGAATTTTGTCTACGCCCACAAAAAGTCATGCATTCCTCATTTAAAGTTCACGACCTAACCAAGTTATTTAATAAACCAAGAATATCACCCACCGCCGCTATGAGAAGGAGGGATTCTCGGCATTCGCACACGTAGCCCATTAGTGCATTCCGGACCTTTCTGCGTCTTAGATCTAAAAAGTCTTAGCTTAGGGAATATTTGCTAGGAAATTGAGTCATTAAGGAAGGAAAGCTTGGATGAGTGTTGCAAGAAACAGACCAGAATAGGAAAACTTTGGAAGAGGCCTACGCCAAGGGACGAGTTCAAATACAAATACAAATTCTTTATTCGTCGACCATAGGTGTACACAACATGTTATTGCATATGATAGTAAAAGAGAAAATTGTTCCACTATGTCGTACCCGAAGGCATACGAAATTAAGTTTAAATGCTAATAGCAATTAGCATGCACCATGCACTAAATTAAAATGTACAAGCACTTTAAACTAAATAATTCCAACAAGTTTTATATCAATATACATATCATAATCATTTAATAATAATTCTATAATAATCAGTACAGGTTGTCAATGAGAAATTCATTACAGGAGTAGAAGTTCGAGTTGCCGACGGAAATGATAAATACATAATATACTTATAGAGTCTGTTTGGAAAGAAAAGAGTCGTGGAATGTATTGGGCCCCATACATTCCACGGCTCTTCTCTTTCCGCACACACTCTAAATGTAAACACTACAATAATAAAGGCTATTTTTATTATTTTTATTTATAAGAAAGTGTAGGTTCGCGTTAAGGAGCATATTGAGTGCGCTGAATAGGAACTTTAGGTGACAATTTAAGACAATTAAAAATAGCATGGAGAGATAAAGACTGTATTATGTCTGCACATTCCCGTGCAGTAGATAACTATATTTATCTACCTATGTATACGTCATCATACATCAACACTATCTACAACTTTCCTTTGACCTTTGAACTGAACGTCAGTAAAGTTTCCAAAATCTGAAATTTTAGGAATCGAAATTTGCATTTGCAAAGTAATAAAATCTATGATTGCACATTTTTCTTATGATTGAAATTTTCCACCAATTATACACATATATTTGATCTGTCTAAGAAACGAATATTATTTCCATTATAAATGCTTATGAAAACCAACGCTCCCTCTATTACCATAAAAATATTCTCTTAGATTACATTAATAAACAACGAAGTCTGTTCACATTTTCTCTAAAAATTCAATTATATTCTCTCTGCAGCCCCCATTTATTAAAAGAATGAACACCTGGTGTTGCAGGTGTCCATGGGCGGCAGTAATCGCTTACCACCAGGTGATCCGCCTGCTCGTTGGCCTCCTGTATCATAAAAAAAATCAACTAATTACAACAAAATCGATTAGCAATTATATCATTGTAATATGTCTAGGAGACTATATGTAGTAGGGACATAGTTCAGGTAAATTACGTAATTTTTTTTATTATAATGCATGTGTCCCGCCGTGTCTTGCCGGTCCTATATTGGGATACCCTCCTCCATTTGAGTAGGGAATGAAATCTTCTCGGGTCAGAGGTGTAGGGTTAGAGCCGGTGTAGCTTTAGTTGACGTTCACAAGCGCATTGTACTTGAAACTTTGGAGCACTTGTTGCCACTGTTACAATTAGTTGTCCAGGGGAAAAAATAATTCTACAAATCCTTTATTGGTATTTAAATTTACTACAAATGCATTTTATGGAATAGAATAAATTTATTGAATAACTAAGTAAGTATACAATAGCATACACAAAAGGTGTCCGGTAAATCCCAAACTAGGCTGAGCCTGTATCTTGGGACTCGTCAATAAGAGTATGTACTCGTAACAGTTGGGACATTGGATAAACTAAACCTATGTAACTTAAAATTATGTGGTGACAAGGTGTGAGCGTTGTGCTTGTGAGGGTGTATATGTGAGTGTGTATGTGTGAGGTGAAGGAGAGTTTTTTTATGGTAGTTAATAGTACTCTAACAAACTAAGAGTTTATTATGGTAGTTAATAGTACTCTAACAAACTAAGAGTTTATTATGGTAGTTAATAGTACTCTAACAAACTAAGAGTTTTTTATGTTAGTTATTAGTACTCTAACAAACTAAGAGTTTTTTATGTTAGTTATTAGTACTCTAACGAACTAAGAGTTTTTTATGTTAGTTATTAGTACTCTAACGAACTAAGAGTTTTTTATGTTAGTTATTAGTACTCTAACAAACTAAGAGTTTTTTATGTTAGTTATTAGTACTCTAACGAACTAAGAGTTTATTATGGTAGTTAATAGTACTCTAACAAACTAAGAGTTTATTATGGTAGTTAATAGTACTCTAACGAACTAAGAGTTTATTATGGTAGTTAATAGTACTCTAACAAACTAAGAGTTTTTTTTATGGTAGTTAATAGTACTCTAACGAACTAAGAGTTTATTATGGTAGTTAATAGTACTCTAACAAACTAAGAGTTTTTTTTATGGTAGTTAATAGTACTCTAACAAACTATGCCACTAACGACACAAAGAAATTGATCCACCCAAAAGTGATCTAGATTTGGTTTAGAGTCCAGTGCATCACTCACTTAACTAAGAGAAATGTTTGCATAGCTATAACAAAATTATTTAGTTACTACTTACACAAAAATTGGGGTTTGTGAACTATAACTTAAATCAGCGTACAACAAAATCGGTGTTAGAATACTGACCGAATTATTTGAACGAAATGTCTTAGTACTTAAGTTCAAGTATTGATTTCAATTACGATTCCTTTATTTTTCTTTTTTTTTATGATATATATAAGAGGCAAACAAGCATACGATTTACCTGATGGTAAGCGATTACCGCCGCCCATGGACATCCGCAACACCAGGTAGGCGCTCTTTTCTTGAAGGTTTTATCAGTGTATATTCTGGCTACTTATAATATCATATCAAGTTCATATTTTTACCTTGCGCGTCTGTGGCCTGCAGCATCAAATATTCATAAGTTGCTGAACGAGCTTCGTTATATATTTCCCTGAGGGTAGATCTGTTTTACTATTAATCTACTAAAAGCATAAATCTAATGAAATACTTAATAGATTGGCAAACATTATTTAAATTCTCGTTTATAATTTAAGAAATGCTAGCTAGCCTTAAATATACGTGCTTTGATAATATTTTTAACCAACTTCAATAAAGGAGGAGGTTCTCAATTCGGCAGATTTTTTAT
Source organism: Cydia pomonella (assembly GCF_033807575.1). NCBI lineage: Eukaryota > Metazoa > Arthropoda > Insecta > Lepidoptera > Tortricidae > Cydia > Cydia pomonella. The sequence continues at coordinate 24,131,803 of NC_084708.1, forward strand.
ATATATATTTTTTTGTATGTTTGTTACTCGATATCTCCGAGAATCGTGAACCGATTTTCAATTTTTTTTTTATGGAACGGGTATAACCCCGAGATGGTCCCGTTGGCACCAAGTCGTGGTCTGATGATGGGATCTTGGAGAAATCGAGGGAACTCTTCAAATGTTATAGGTACATGTATGGCGCTTTTGGTAATATTTGAAGTCGGTTTTATTTTTTGTTAAAAAGTTTTTATATTTATCGTGAACTTAAGTTGTTTCAGCTTTATAATTTTAATATTAAATGGAACGACCTACGTTTACGAAAAAGCAGAAAAAAGCCATTCTAAGCAACAATATGCAATTAAGCAACAATTTAAAATAATAGACTTATGTAGGTGTATTGTCCAGGCACTTACAAATTTTTACAAAGAAGGAAAGCTTTTGGCGAAATTCCAAAAACTGCTGAATCCTCTTCTGATACATAATTCAGTAGTTAAGTTTAAATGGGTAAAGTGGATCTCCGCCTAAGTCTGTCTGTAAGAACTGCAGCTTAGGCGAAAAGCCCTGCATAAAAATCTCAAAAATCGAAGTTTCAAAGTCAAAGTCAATAGTCAAAGTCAATATATTCTTTATTCAAATAGGCCTAGCAGCACTTTTAAATCGTCAAATTTTACAAATATCATTCTCTTAATCTAAATATCAGAGCAATTTATTGATGCAGTTATTATTGTTCTCAAAAAACATTGAATTATTATAGATATGGCAAACTTAATAATAAGAATTTCACAAAAGGATCGTCAAACAGTAAACTAGTCTAGAAACTTTCTAGAATAAATTCTAAATGTCAAAATATACGGTATGTATACATACATTGAATTATCAATTTCATAATTATTAACATAACAATAAATAATTCATTATTTACAATCACACTTAATCCCACGGTGTTTCATCATTCATGTAGTTTTGCGTGCTATAATAGGCTTTAGAGATAAGCTTACGTTTTACATAATTTTTAAATTCACTAACAGACAATTCAGTTATAATATTAGGAAGTTTCGTTCTCGACATTTCCCTCGTCCAAATTAAACTAATTGTAACGAAATTTTCGGAACGGAATGAAAAAGAAATTACGAATATCTGCGTCTGACCGTTTTGATTTTTGCGTTTATTGTTGCCGATGTTGAATGATAAGCGTCTGTTTGCAGCGCATTTTATTGGCCATTTTTCGCGCTGTTTGACGTAATCTAGTTTTTATAAAAACAAAAAAGCAAAACGTACGACACGGGTAATGGTATTATTGAACTCATAAGAGAGGAAAATGTGGAGGACGAAAGTATGGAAAAATCTTGAATACCAATTTTAATCATTCCATCATCACTAGACATAGAAGTTTTGTGGCACAAACGAGTGTTTAACAAAATGAAACATCGATCAATCTGTTATCGATAAGTCAGTCATAGATTAATAATTAAAATATGTAACTTCAACTTGCTTTAAATTACCGAGAAATATCAAGAATGAAAATAATGTTTAATGTTGTTATGTGTGTTTGTTAATGTTTGTTTATGTACAAATCGGTATATAATTTCTTTATTAACTACATATATTTAACACTTAATAATAAAAACGTAAACAGTAGTATAATATGCCATAAGAAAAGCAAAATACCAATATGTATATCAAAGAAGATATCGAACGTGTTGTTTATTCCGGTTGCTATCTTCTCATACAATGTTAAAAATATAATTATATAACGTTAAAGTTACATCGATAACAGACATGTCGATATTTCATTTTGTCATTCACTTTATTCTGCCACCAAAACTTCTATGTGTGATCATCACTTCTATCTATCGATTTGCCATCTGGGAGCACAAATTGAGTTCTCAGCATAAAACATTTCAGCGAAATAGTGAGGGCTCAATTCACAAAATGTATGACTCTTACAGACTAGATTTTCTAATCTATATTTATTAGGACATATAAATCTGTGCCTAAATGAACAGACTGGGAGGATTGATTTTAAAGCAACTTTTCAAGACCTTTCGGAATAGTACATTGTTAACCAACGGAGGAAGGGAGACACTAATTTCTGCCGAGGTACCTAGATTATCGCTCGAACGCAGTGAAAGCGCCAATAGTCCGAGGCTTAAATGATGCCTTTCACCCGAGTTAAACACTCTACTTTTCATTTCGATTACGAGGAAAGTAAAATATATGTGTTTTTTCGTTAAAACATGACTAAGTATATTTTTTATAGCATTTCTTGAGTGGATTTTCTTAATCCACTTAGGTAATAGTATCATTCTTTATTGAATGAGGAATTAAATATCACAATGACAATTTTATATCAAATCCATTTAAAACCTTTCGTTTACTTATCGTAAAAAAACAAAAAAAAAATCTTGGAAAGTAAAATTCTCTAGTGCAGAAGTGTGCTTTCTGCACACTTTGTAGGGTTACGTGGCCAAATGGCAAAAAACGGAACCCTTATAGATTCGTCATGTCCGTTTATGTCACAGCCACTTTTTTCCGAAACTATAAGAACTATACTGTTCAAACTTGGTAAGTAGATGTATTCTATGAATCGCATTAAGATTTTCACACAAAAATAGAAAAAAAAAACAATAAATTTTGGGGGTTCCCCATACTTAGAACTGAAACTCAATTTTTTTTTTTCATCAAACCCATACGTGTGGGGTATATATGGATAGGTCTTCAAAAATGATATTGATGTTTCTAATAAATAAATAGGATAGGTAAATATACTACAACAACTTATACTGTGTTAATATGATATAAATATGTATTAACCTTAGTATTATAAGTTAATCATATAATTTAGATTAAGGTATTAACGTTGAAAATGAGTGCCTCATTTCGCCGTTAAACGTAAGTTTGGCGAACCTAACACAAGTTTAAAATGTACCATACTATTTGTGATAAATAAAATAAAAAAAATATCATTCTTTTCTAAACTGAACAGTTTGCGCGAGAGACACTTCCAAAGTAGTAAAATGTGTGTCCCCCCCCCCCCCCCCTGTAACTTCTAAAATAAGAGAATGATAAACCTAAAAAAATATATGATGTACATTACCATGCAAACTTCCACCGAAAATTGGTTTGAACGAGATCTAGTAAATAGGTTTTTTTAATACGTCATAAATGGTACGGAACCCTTCATGGGCGAGTCCGACTCGCACTTGGCCGCTTTTTAGAACTACAATAACTCTCTTTCAGAGCATAATGAATGAAAATACATTTTAGAATCTTGATTTGTACAACCATTATTCTATAACCCTTCAGGGTATTTTTTTCCCGTCGGCTCTTATTAAACTGATTTAGGGAACGAGATTTTTCTTATGAAAGTGTGAAAGGAATTTTCCTTTTGAATAACAGTATTTGTGCCATTCGAATCATAACGCGGCTTCTGTGTTTGACTGGGGATCAAAAAGGGTATCAAAGAGGGCTTTTGAAAGGCCTCCTTTTGTAATTCATGTTTCAAGGCTGTTAACGTTGGTACCCAACGTTATACCTGCAAAGGATTCAACTCGCCTTGTCTGATTAGTAATTGTAAGTTACAGTCAGCTTGAGGAGGGGTGAGCCTCCCTGCAAACGAATTTCTATGCAGGTAGATCACCTCGCTCTACAGCTAACTGACAATTTAAATGCGAAATTGTATATCATTATAAACTTAAGATAGTTTTATCGACTATCGACCATGAACAAATAACGCAGGATAGTTCAGTTGCTTTTTAGGCTTCCGTACCCAATGGGTAAAACGGGACTTTATTACTAAGACTTCGCTGTCCGTCTGTCACAAGGTAGTATCTCATGAACCGTGATTGCTAGACAGTTGAGTTTCTGTAGCCGCTATAACAATAAATACTAAAAAGGACGAAACCCTCTTTGAGCGAGCCCGACTCGCACTTGTCTGTTTTTTGTGAACCAAAATGGAACCATATAACGGAGCATAAGCTCGCTCCGATGTTTCAGCAAGACAACGCTATGCGCGTGTTCGAGCGACATCCCGATACGCGCGACGCGCGAATCGGATCCAGTGTGCAAAGCGCCTAATATAGAAGAGACTATAGAAAGTGCTACGAAAGAGAGTATCAAACCAAAGAACTGTGTCTCGCTTGCACAATGTACCATATTGACTTATTAATCACGTTGAGATATTTTCAAATGACGTTGTTACTCCCGTAATCTAAACTATTTTTATACCACATTGGTAGCAAACAATCTGACTCTTATCGCTTGATGGTAATGCAGTGTGTCCTTAGCCATTGGACAAACCCTGAAACGTAGGGTTACTTCTCAGAAATGCTCTAGGGTTAATATTTTTTTAATTAGAACAAAAGATAGAAAAATAAATTTCCGACCAAAAGTTATTTGCAATAATCGACAACAAAAAGAAACACGCTGTATTAATCTTTGGCAGTGTTTGATAATAATGACATTTGTCAAAAGTCAGAATCTTATTAGTGTCATAAATAAAAAAAGATAATCAAAAAGGTCGTAGAAGGTTCCATACTATTCTTTGAGGATATTACCTCAGGAGCTACTAACATATACAGGCTGCTCCAAAGTAAAAAATCGTAATTTGTTAATTTTTTTGTAACCGCTACAACGGTGGTTATGATAGTTTGTACATTGGTTCTAAATACCCTAATTCATATGTACATTTCGGCTTTGTCCAATGGCTAAGGACACACTGTATAATGCAATTAAGTCAGAACTCGTCCGAACATTGGTTCCTGCTGTCTAAGAATCAAAAAATGGTCGATTGTACTCTATGGTATATGGTTTATGTTTCCTTGGATTTAAGGTATCTAGAGACATTAAAACGACGGCAGCGCCATCTGCCTTCAGTTTCTCGCGTTTATCCTTGTTCATGTAGTTTGACTTCGGTTTCGGTCAATTTTTGGTCGTAGGGCACAGTCCGCTGTAAACATTTACGCGTATGACACGCGTGATATCGATGATGCCGTAAAAACCCGTTTTTGTTCAAAAATTTATTTCAGTGAAAACTAGTTACTAGACTGCATCGTCGTAACAACAAAACGTTGTTTTTTCTGTGTTAACAATATAAGGGAAATAAATAAAGTTGGTTCTGGCTCTCGCCGGCCGCCATTTGGTCATGAACATGATTAACCTAACACGCCCTCCCTCCTCGCTTCACTCGTAAAGAGAAGAATATTAGCGTTTTCCCTAATCAAAACCTATGGAAGGTGGAGGTAAGGAATGAAATCTCCATGTTCCAAAAAGTGTCACCAAAAAACCTTAAATAGGTGGCGCTACAATACCTAGAATACTTGTAAAAAAAAAACAAATGATAGACAGTGCACTTCACTCCGTCAATAACGCCTAGGTTCTTAGCTACTCTAGCGCTACCTGGAGAGATTTGGAACTATTATTTATAGCTGACAGCTGGACACTTTTGCAACAGTTCTACCATAAGAGATTTCACTCATTTTAATTCCACACTCCATAATCAAAACCAGTTAAAAATTAATTAGCTTTATAATGCTAAACAGGAGGGTGAAAATATCTACACAGAAATTTAAGAAAAAATTGTGATGCCGACCACTAACTTCCAATATAACACGCTTTTATAAATTTTGGTTGAGAAAACCCGTGACAAATGAAAATCCCGATAACTTTTTTAATAATAGTCTACAGAATTTCAAGAATTTTATTGGAAAATGAGAGAAAACATGAAATCCTTTTAAGTAACTTATTTGGTGTCTAATATCGATTCACGACTGCGAATAGAATTTAGGGAATTGATCATTTTACATAAATGGATTTTGAGTCCGTACTTATAATTAAATGCCACTAACGTTGCCCTAAAAAGACATTGGCATCTAAGCAGACTTTTTTACAAGCTTTTATTTAATTTGCCCGTTAGGCTGTTTGTATGTATGTTCATTTGTTAGTGTGGGTCTTGGAAGCTAAATTTGACCCATTTCCCGAACTGAAATGTTCAATAAGTACATATGTAAATCGAATGACAATGAAATATTTTGATGGAGCTGATCTGATGATGGAGACAGGAGGTGGTCATGGGAACTCTATGATAAAACAGCACAAACGAATTGTGATTAGTGTTATTAGAATTGTCTCGATGAGTATTAGCCTGTGGAAAGAAAAGTACAGTCAGCGATAAAAGCTTGTCTTCTTCTTTTTCCTCGCGCTGTCCCGGCATTTTTCCACGGCTCATGGGAGCCTGGGGTCCGCTTGACAACTAATCCTAAGATTTGGCGTAGGCACTAGTTTTTACGAAAGCGACTGCCATCTGACCTTCCAACCCAGAGGGTAAACTAGGCCTTATTAGGGTTAGTCTGGTTTCCTCACGATGTTTTCCTTCACCGAAAAGCGACTGGTAAATATCAAATGATATTTCGTACAGAAGTTCCTAAAAACTCATTGGTACAAGCCGGGGTTTGAACACTTTGAACCCGCGATCTCCGTATTGCAAGTCGCACGCTCTTACCGCTAGGCCACCAGCGCTTAAAGCGATAAAACCTTGTAACTACCAAAAATGTAATTTTCGCCAAAAACTTCTTTTAAATATAAGACATTTATTATTCAAATCTTTTATTAGACGCCGTCTGAGCTAACTTTGTACCTACTTGAACAGAACAAGTGAGTGAGTGTCATTATAAATTAAATTGGTAATCATTTAATTCATAGTTTAAATTTCCACATTGTGTCATTTTTAACCGACTTCAAGATTTCAAAAGAGGAGGTTATCAATTCGGTTGTATGTTTTTTTTAAATGTTTGTTACTCCATAACTCCGTCATTTCTGAACCGATTTTGAAAATTATTTTTTGTTTGAATTTATATATATACAGACTGGTCCCGTTTTTGTCAAAACTCAGTTCTGATGATGGGATCCATGAGGAATCGAGGGAACTCTTCAAATATGAAAGGCATACATATAGTGATTTTTGTATTTTCTTTAACAAATCAAATAATTTATCTTAAATACAGTCGAATACCCTATTGCGGGTAAGATTACCAGTCAACCATAGGGCAAATCTGAAATGTGTCAAGGTGGGTGCAGTGGCGAAAAAAAAACATGTTACCTCCTTTTCTACATAATTAGGCATAGGACGCTGATTAATTACATTGTATGAAATCTACAATCAACAATAATCGTTCTTTCACCGGTCTCCCTCATTGAAGTCGGTTTTTTTTTCTTAAAAATTATTTCATATAAATTTTACATTAATGATGCCATTTCCACTCTTTGTCTTTGTAACTGCTCCTTTCGACTCTATGTACCTACATAGAGTCGGAAGGTAGGACGCTCCGACTGTGGAATGAGCTCCCTTCCGAGGGTCTACAGTATAGGGTTATTCGAAAAAGCAGTTTACAGGTTTTTAAAGGGTCGGCAACGCGCATACTGTAACACATCAGGAGTTGCAAGCCCTACAGTGACTGTTTACCATCAGGCAAGCCGTATGCTTGTTTGCCACCGACGTGGTATTAAAAAAAGTTATTTATATAAAGTAGGTAGGTACAAAATTATTGACTTGTAACTTTTGTCGACAGATGATTACAGCATGGGTCCTATGGGTCCTTGCGCTAGCGCTAACCGGCGCGGCCGCGGCCGAGCGCGGGGGCTCGCTTCGCGGTGCTTTGGAAGCTTTGCAGAGGCGCCAGCGGGGGCGGGCGCCCCCCATGGCCCCCGACTATGATCTGTACGAAGTTCTGCCTCCGAACGGTTACATCCCAGGTAACTTTTACGAACTTAGTATTACTGTTAGAGTAGAGTAAAAGAGTAGAGTAGAGCAGAGAACGTTTATTCGTGGCAAAATAAAAGAGGAAAGTAACAAAACATAACATATAAATCACGAAATAGTCCCGACACACAATACAACACAAACACAAACAAATTGGAAAGCTGTCAAAACTCACCGCGCGGTATGCCTAAAATTATTGTATTGTATAGTAGCACGGGAAGGTTTCTGCAACTCGACGACAGGCGCCTATTTTGCATGGAGGACGGAGGTAGGCTAGTGCAACCAGCCGAACTCCTCAAGGAATCCTATCATAGCTAGTCTAAAATAGTAACAGTAGGGTTTTTGCACTGTTCTGAGTCCAAAGCTGACCTTAGCTGGTTGTTGTACGGTTTAGCTTTAATTTCATTTATTTTCCAGATACCGATTACACAATGGAAAACGAAGACTTAGAAGGAGACCCGGAAACGAACTATATTCTCAAGCTTCTAGAAGAGAATGATAGACCCATGGAAGGTTATGAGTACAAACTAGTTAAGAAAAAGAGCAACCACTTGGGTCCAGTGGAGATTAACAGGAAGGAGTCAGCTTTTCGCGAGAGGAGCCATCATTCCGACAACGATAGACTACGGGATCTGTTCACGGATAGGAATGAGGTTGAGAACCCTAAGGAGGCTCAGCAAGATCGCGCTGAAAACGATGCTGAATACGCCTTACTGCTAGGCCAGTTGTGGTCAAAGTACAAAAACAATAAGCAACATAACACAGAAGGAGCTCCACAAGGAGTGGTTAAACTTTACAAGGAAAAGATTGTCAAAAAACGATACCCAGACAATTGGGGTCCTATTGCGTTTAAGAAAAAGAGAAGTCCTGATGCTGAAAACGAACGCTCCTCGATAACAAATTTTGATGACTCTAAAGTCTTACCAGGACCTGTAGATCTCAATAACTTCAACCTCTACGACCAGCCTGATGATGATAACGATGACTTACGTGAAGAATACGCAATCGCTTTTCAACCTTTAGATGATGACAGTCTATCAGATTTGGCGGATGACGACCAATACAGATACGATGTCATCGAGAAACGTTTTCCCGTGACCAAGCGGAGCAGTGGACCGTACGATTGGGGTAAACCTAAGACAAAGAAACGCTTTGCCCAAGATCAGGACAAGCGTGAAGTTTCTAAAAGGTTCAGAAGCAGTTCTGGCACTGATCCAAAAATTATAAAAGATTTATCGAAATTATTTGGTGATTCCGAACCAGAGTTTATTAAGAACCCTGTCAAGAGAAGCAGTGATCAGCAAGGGAATTCCTATGAATCCAAACCACCACAGCTTGCAATGGCAACTCACAATCATACCAACGAACGATTTAATATTTCTACATCACCCGATGATACTAGTCATGAACATCATCACAATTTACATCACCCTGGAATATCTGGCAAGGAAGTTGAGCATGTGCACGACCACGATCATAGTGGGACTGAAAAACCTATTACAATTAAAAAGAAGTCCATTGACTGGTCAACATACTTTGGGATCGATAAGCGCAAGAAGAAATCTGTGTCCTTTAATGATTTCAATGAAAATAAGCTTAGGAAACAATACTTCGATACATTCAATAAAGAAATAATTTATCCATTAAATTCCTTTCGAAAACACAGCAATGTGAAAAGGAACTACGTACAGCGTCCTGAAAATGAAGAAACAGAAATACAAATAGACAATGCAAGAGCTATCGCAGTTCGTGACGGTGATAAGAGGAACACCGCCCAAGAACGGGAATCTAAATTAGACAATATTGATAGGAAACTAAGGAATATGGAAGGGATGATAGTAGATGAAGCACTACACTATTCAAACGCTGGTGAAGAACTCGACACCAAGGAAGAACAGGAGATGAAGGAAAAACTGCTATCTCGATTGGCGGCGGCATACAGCTTGGAGAAGATGAGGAAGGCCCTGAGAGAATTCAAGCAAAGCTTGCAAATCCAGAAGCCAGATACTACAATGGGACCCTCATCGGGGCCAATGGAAGAGGCGAAAGAGAAGCGTGTAGCCGTCAAGAAAGAGAAAGTAGACATCAATAATAACGAGATTCCTCTGTTCAACAAAGGAGATGATAAAGAGGATGACTTTGAGGAAGAGCAAGGCGCGGGTCACTATTTGAATGGCAAGATTGAAAATCAGTTCTCTGAAGGTTATATGGGCGGAAGTGGAAGGCATCGCACACCGGTTGTCGCAACAGGTAAATAACCTTAAAACCATCAAGACACAAAAAATCTAAGCAATCAACTTTATATTATACTGTTTATTTAGCGTAATAATTATATTAAATGTATCGCCAACTCTAACGTGCGCAAACGACTCGGAACTATTCATAATTGTAATTCAGTGTTTAATTATAAAAGTCAAAAGTCAGTCGCGAAGCGTCTGGGTAACGTAACTGGTGACCGAAGAGCTGGCGACTTCCTCGCACAACGTTGGGTCACATTGCATTCGTCACATTGGGGTGGTTCACATTGCGATACAACGAGGAAATACCGCCAGCATCCTTGGTACAATGCCTCAAGGGCCTATTTTAGATTTAAGCTAGTAGTCCTCTGAATGTATGTATTGTATGTATTGGAGCGCTGGTGGCCTAGCGGTAAGAGCGTGCGACTTGCAATCCGGAGGTCGCGGGTTCAAACCCCGGCTCGTACCAATGAGTTTTTCGGAACTTATGTACGAAATATCATTTGATATTTACTAGTCGCTTTTCGGTGAAGGAAAACATCGTGAGGAAACCGGACTAATCCCAACAAGGCCTAGTTTACCCTCTGGGTTGGAAGGTCAGATGGCAGTCGCTTGGAACTAGTGCCTATGCCAAATCTTGGGATTAGTTGTCAAGCGGACCCCAGGCTCCCGTGAGCCGTGGTAATATGCCGGGACAACGCGAGGAAGAAGAAGAATCCTCTGTATATATCCATTATGTATATTGTTAATGTATGTAAATAAAAATATCGTCTTTTCAAAGTCAACAGGTTTTGACTAGTGAAATGTTAACTTTCCAGGTAGTGCCACAGGCGCCTGCCCAGTTTTGGCCAAGATCGTGCAGCGTTGCCGCGGAGTCGACCTTCTAGCCGGAGACCGTGGGCAGCTGTTCCTGCCTCTCTGTAGCCTGCACCAGATCTGCTACCTATGTGTACGTAGGCCTGAACACAGCTTGTAGCTTTGTCGTGGTATTCTTACTTGATTGCTAGCAGCCGTGGAATCTGCTACCTCTTCGTAAGTACCCAGTACTGGCCTAGACTGTGGGTAGCTGTTCCTGCCTCTCTGCACTTTGCACCAGATCTGCTACCTATGTGTAAGTACACTACTTAGAAAGTGCTCAGCAGTCCAGCTCTAACCAAGCTCGCGTACGTTTTCGAGTTGTAGTTCAACTGTTCCTGTCTGTTCTCTATCGCCTGTCTGTGAAACCTCTGCTTAAGTAGTTCAAGGAGTGTAGTCCAGAGGATCTACAGCTTTTCCTGCCTCTAGCCTGCACCAAATCTGCTACTTATGTGTAGAAAAGAAAGTGCCTAGAAACCCAGCCCTATTCAAGATCGTGTAGCTCAGGGATTTCTGTCTGGTCGCTAACGGCCGTGGAACCTCTGCTTAAGTAGTCCAGGGAATGTCCAGTCCTGGACAAGATCGTTTTCAGCTTTTCTTGTCTCTATGCAGCCTACATAGGATTGCTATCTCAGTATAAATATGTGTGCAATTCATAAAACAGAATTGGCTATAAATATTGGACACCTAAAGATCTGAGCATAACATCAGTTGTTTGGTTAACAAAAAAGAAAGAAGGTTTTGTAGTACAGTCAGCTGTCCTTCCGTTTGCCAAGATTCTATAGTGTTGGCTTTAATAAACCAACTTTAGCTTTCATGGTTATAGGTGACTTGCATTTTAATCAACTTTCTCTGAGTACCAGCCTAAAAATATTAAACTAATCTAGTCGTAAATTCACAGGGTGAGGCACCACCAACAACCTGTGACCTAGTATTCCTCTCCGAAGCCGACACATCCTGTGAAGGCGACACGGGCTGCCAGCGCGCCGCGCGCTCCGCCCTCATGGCGCTCCGTGAACTGCACGACAGCCTGGCAGATGAGCTGGACGGCGAATGCGAGGCCAGCCCTTGCCTCCCGGCCACTCTCAAACTCAACATCGGATGGCAGCGCGCCTTGCAGCGATAAACAAATTTTAATAAACCCTTGAAAATATGAAGATAGAATGAGCATACCGTTTCCACGAAAATGTTTAACTAGTCGTATTTTTTCTAATTGTCACCTTTATTTTACTAAGTAGTAGTTGATATTCGTTGTCCGTACGGCTCTAACCAGCCATAGAGCTGTACGGGCGTAGGGTAAGACAGATCTAGTTATGATATTTGAAGATCCTCCCGACGACCGTCATCCTATTGTTAGTACGTTACCCACAATTAACTTTTGACTCTTTATCAACGTAACAAAGTTGAATTTAAACTGGCAAATTTTGAAATCCGGTCGTCAGGAGATTATAAGAGATTTCGCTGTGCGAGCTAGTATCGGATACGCTTTCGTTGTTACGTGTGATTTAAATATATATGTATATATTATATCTCTATAAGTATGTTGTTTTTAAAACGTAACTATTTTAAGTAGATGGGAGTTTTAAACTCGTGAGTAAGGAGACACTTGTTTTTTGGGTATGCCATAAGCGTTACGTTTCAAATATAACATACTTATTCAACGTGCATATTTATTTGCTAGATATATTTTGCGAATATATATCTGATATAATTCTATTTATTAGGTATTGTAGAAGTAAAGGGGCAGGACTAGATATAAAATTATTGAGAATCGTCGAGTATTCTGAAGTTGTTAAGGTATTTACACACACTATTTGTGGTTTGGGTATTAAAGTGTGTCGACGTGATGTATTAATTATTATAAATGTATCTTCATATTTTAAAATTATTAAGACGGAAAATTATATTCATTGAATATTATATATAAAATTTCAAATGTCGTATCTTTAATAAGTACGACATTTAACGTGAATTTTGTCTTTAATTTCGCGTTGATTCTATTGAATATTTTCTATGATACTTATTTAATGTAACAAGATATATACATAGTTAGTATAACTAACTGAATTTGAGTCAAAAATAATGCTTTGCTGTGACAGAAAAGGACAAAGCTATTCTATAAGATTCCAGCGCTATTCTAGAAAACTCTCGAGTAGGTAATATCCTACAACAGATGTCGCAAGAGAGGTATTTCGACGTCATTTCAACGCATGTTAGTTGTGAGAGTTTTATTAGCTCCGTGCGCCATCTAGTTCGTTACTGTGAACTAAAAAATTGCCTACAGGTATTGGATACTTAGGACGGTGCGCGTTTTTAGTATGGGATTGGGTATCTGTACTAGTATTATATGATCTGTGGTAATATGTAAGCATTGAAACAGAAACTGAAGTCTCGAAGACTATCAAAGTACGCAATTGGATAAAAAATATTTTTAAAAGTTCTCCGTTTGCAATATCTCTGTCATTCTAGCGTTGACATATTACCCACGTAAAATAAAAGTAAAAATATAGTAAAATACAAAGCGCTTGCGATGAATCAAAGCCCTGTATCGAAAATTCAAACCAAATCCTGCCTGACGGTCTTTGTGAATTGCCGTAGGAACCACCTTAGACTTTACTAGACAATAAATCTTCGGCTTATACACGGCTATTCCGAGTTTTGTAATCGTTAGGTAAAGGCACACGTTTCAAAAGTCTTCCGGTCAAAATTGGCTTCAAATTGTGCCCTACATTATGCCTCTATTCGACATGCTCAAGAATTTCTAAACATAAAGAACATTTGGGATTAATATTCGAAGATACCGGGATCTTAAATCATCATAGATATATTGCTATTTACTGTTAAAGTCTTTGTCTCTGTTATAATGATTTTGGGTGTAATTAAAAAAATAAATTGTTATATTCATGTAATAGTTGTTTTTAAAACGTAACGGTTTTGGTGGGAGTTTTAAACTCGTGAATGCGAAGACACTTGTTATTTTGAATATGCTCATACCGTTACTTTTTCAACACAACATTGTCCTTTATATAGTGTTGGACCCGTTTAGTTTTTATTCGTTATTTTAAAAAGTCGTTCAGATGGGAGTATTAAACTCGTTAATGCGAAGATACTTTATTATTTGAATATGTATACCGTTATATGCTCTCCTGACCGTTTTCGGCCACGGTGACTGCTTCAACTCCTTTGTTGGCGTTCATGTGCTCTCGTGTGGCTGACGTAGCCGTTCTTGTTGGCGAAGACCCGTGCGCACAACGGGCACGAGAGGACACCATCAATATAATTATAGCTGATCACCGCTGGTGGTCGGGCTTTCAGCTCATCCCTCTTGTCGTCCAGATCTGTTCGACGACGGGATTCAAAAACATCCGTATGTTTCTTAATCAAAGATCTCCACCGTATGTATACCGTTACGTCTTAGACTTCACCGTTATACTAAAAAGTTTTACCAATTATCTACCTACAGTGTTACAAATGATACCTTGATTTTATACAACAGAAAAGGTTTTGTGCATGTCTAATAGAGTCAAAACGCCTACCTTTGACTCACTTTCTTTGTAACTTGCATGTTTACCTAGAGTTTACAAGTGTAGAGGGGGATCACGGGAGGTAGATAGATAGATAGATCTTATATAAATAATTCTAAAAATAAGGGTAAAGCAGCATGGATTGTAATAAAAGATAATCTTAACTTAAATATAAATACACCTGAAATTAAAAATATTAAAATTAATGACAAATTATTCGATGACCCTTCAAAAATGTGTGAGATATTTAACGACTTTTACATCAATAATTCCAATATAAATACAAATACTAATAATAAAATTCCAGATATAAAAAGTGTTAATAATAGCATTTTTCTTTCTCCCTTAGATCAGTATGACGTAATAAAAATTATTAAATCTCTAAATGACACTAATTCAACCGGTTATGATGAAATTCCAACAAAGTTATTAAAACAATGTGCAGTCCAAATAGCATCACCTCTCATTTACTTGATTAACTTATCTTTTGAGCAAGGTTGCTTCCCTGACCGCTTAAAATTAAGCATTATAAAACCCCTTTTCAAAAAGGGTGACCCGAGTTTAATAAATAATTATCGACCAATTGCACTAATACCGGTATTATCTAAGGTCTTTGAAAAAGCTTTGTACAATAAAATTAATATTTTTTTCGACAGAGCTAATGTTATCCATCCAAATCAGTTTGGCTTTAGAAAGGGTACTTCTACAACTCATGCTTGCTTTGCTTTAGTCAGACATATTACCCAATCACTTAATGACAACCAGCCTATCTTAGCAGTGTTCCTAGATATGAGCAAAGCCTTTGATAGCGTCTGCCACAAAATTCTATTAAGTAAACTAGAAAAATATGGCATTAGGGGAAAAGCTAATGACTGGCTTAAAAGTTATCTGTCTGAACGAAAACAATACACAGAAATTACTAAAATAGTTCAGAAAAAGAAAATTACCTACAAGTCACTATCAAAAACAAATAATTGTGGCGTCCCTCAAGGAAGCATACTCGGTCCACTGTTATTTTTAGCATATATCAATGACTTGCCAAACATACTAAAACATACATGCGTATTGTTTGCAGATGACGCAACCCTAATTATAAAGTCTACCAATAATAGTGACCTAGAAACGGAAGCCATTAATGAACTGCATACCACGGCTAGATGGTTGGAAAATAACTGTCTTAAATTAAATTTGGCTAAGACTAAAATTATAAAATTTAGAACTCGTAACTCTACGCATATTAACCTTAATGTTAATTGTAACAATTTTAATGTAGAACTTGTAGATTCAACCACGTTTCTTGGTATTACTCTAGATGAACATTTAAATTGGAGAGCACACGTTGAAAATGTATGTTCCAGATTGGATAGATTTGTTTTTGCCTTGCGACGGCTTAGATCTATAGCATCAAGAGAAGCTGCAATGTCAGCCTATCATGGTTATGTCGCCTCAATTTTGCGTTACGGACTTATCATTTGGGGTAATAGTACTGATATCCAAAGAGCATTTGTGACCCAAAAAGCTTGTATCAGGGCGGTAAACGGAAGTGAATATCTCGCCCACTGTAAACCAATATTTCAAGAACTCAAAATTTTACCATTGCCTTGTCAATACATTTTAGAAATCACCAAATTTGTTAAAAAACACCCTCAGCTTTTCCCACTTCATGATGAAGTTATAAATAAGCAAAGGCCCAGCAGGAAGCCACTTCAGCTTTATCAACCTGCGCAAAAGCTAAAAGTCTCCAAGTCAAATGCTTGCAATATGGCTGTTAAAATATTTAATAGAGTCCCAGATGACCTCAAAACTCTACCGGTATGTCAATTTGAAAAAAAATGTTTCAGTGGTTGCTTGGTAAATGTTATTACTCTGTTGATGAATTTTTAAATTGATATTTATAATGAATTGTTAATTAATTTTGCTAATCTTATACTGACTTTGAATTTTAATGTTTAATTTAACTCCTCATGTTAATATTTCTACGCCGATGCATGCCGGCAGAATATGCTGATCTAATACATTCTACTAACCAACAGTGTATGTACCATATTCTTGGAAATAAAGTATTGAATTGAAAAATTGAATAGAATTAATCAATGTAATTTATCATGTAGTAGACGGTGGTTACCGGTCATTTTAAACAACTTGAATGTTATCACCTTTATTCGTAAAATGTTCAAGTATTAAACACGTGAATATAAATGGTTTTCAATAACGAATTTTGTTTTATTAGCTCACATTTTGGATACCTATGTGCATGAGAAAGACTAAGCAATAATCTTAAATATTATATGGGGCTAGATTGAACACAGACTCTTTAAGGAGTAGTGGGTCTGTGAGCTGTAACCTAGCCAACCCTAATATCTCAGCCATTTTACCAAAAAAAAAGTGAAAAACCTGCTCACAAATTTTACGCGAATAGGGTTGTTTCCATCTACAAATCTCAGGGTCGAATTGTATCCCAATAAATTCTTTTGGATTATAAGAACATGTTAAACTACTTTTAGGGGACCTGTAATGACCATATTTTTGTAAATATTGAATTTTAAAATATCTTTTGGCACACGTCACGTGACCAACTCGAAACGTTATTGAAGATTCTGATGACGTCACAACTCTCGGATTGACACTGTTGACAGTTAGGCGATAAATAATCAAAATAATGTCAGTTGACAGTTCGTATCTTCTACGTGTGTATGTAGTTATGTGTCAAACCGTAAACTGTGACGTCACACAGTTTTCAAAGAGCGTTTTGGGCGCGAAAGCATCTGTCAAAATATATTTTGTTAAATTAACATATTTAAAGCCGTTTTTAGTATAAAAGTTGAATTTCAGGGCAACTTTTAGTTAATATAGAACGTGATACAAGCGTTTCGAAAAATTGGAAACAACCCTATTGGTTGAGAAATACAACCTGTAGAGGTAAACACCCCTACGGGCGTAGGCCTGGAAATCAAATTTTACATAATCTGAGGCCTCTGCCCTCGCCTAGGCCTCCAGCGATATCAACTTGCGCCCCCTAGTTCATTGGCTGGCTACGCCCTTGAACACCCCATCACACAAACAAAAGCATATTAGCCCAAGCTGAAACGATAACCTTCGAACAGTGATACTTTTGTTATGTCATACACATTAAACATTAAGTGCACTGTGCATTATGTGCAAACATAATAGACATAAATGTAATTTAATCCAGCCACGTAGAGATAGCCAAAGATATCTGCTATTGATAACGCGATAAGAACAGCGCCGATACATCGATAACATAGCGTCCACACTTCACGACAACATCATTAATATAACGCGTGTGAACAAACTTAAAAAAAGTTTAAACCTGTGAAAAAGAAATAACTACGTTATAAATTTACAAAAGAGATGACTGAAATACGCGAAACTGATGTAAATGATAAAGGATTTGACAATCCGGCGGCCACCGAAGGTAATTAATTCAAACTTATCAATAACAATTAATACTCGTATGTTGTTGATAACCTCTAGCGGTCCACTGTTCGAGAAAAATTTCCAGTGAACCTTATGGTTATGTCATTTGGAAAAAAATACAAATATGAATCGAAAAAAAAACATATAATGATCTAACCTACCTACTTACAAAATTTCACAAGAATCGCTAGAGAAACCTGTAGAAGAGAACAGCTCGGACAGACATACAATAGTCATTTTACGATACAAGTGCGGAAAGTAGGAAATTCGCAACGAGTGATGATTAATTAGGAGTTGCAAATCACCTATTCGCATGCGTATACGAGTAGTTCAACGTTTTACAGTACATATGGCCCTTTAATTTTCATCATAGGCACGAAAACTGCGGGAAAGTAGCACTATATGTACTTTAAAAGAGGCTGAGGCTTACACGATCAATTCTAGGATTGAATTTGTTTTAACATTTAATAAAAAACAACAATTTTGTTCCAACGCTCCATTGAAAAAGGATTTAGGTGAATTTCGTTGAAGTTAAATAAGTACTTATATTAGGACCATGAAATACTAGAGGATAAGTTTCTAACATAGTGTAATATCATGAACTATATTTTTGATATTTCAGATGACGGGTCAAATTTGAGGCCGGATTTAGTAATCAGTGTGCAACCACGACAAAACGGTAGGTACTTTTATTGTGTCTAATCAACTTCCATTCTCTTTGAACCATTTTATTAAGTAATTAATTAGAAAAAAAAACCTTAAATAAGTATGCTTCCTAGGGGCAAATCAAATGGTTTACAGCAGTAATTATAAAATTTCAGGAAATAAACATTTTAAACATGTTTTCTTTTAATTATTGTATATAAACAAGGCTTCTTTAAAAGAAAGTGGATTTGTCAATTTACCGTTTTCGTTTCATAAATCAACTTCACGTACCTACTTACTAAAAACATAATTTTTTTCCAAATATTTCCACCCGATGAGATAAGATTTGCCTACGCCCCCTTTTAGTCCAATAGTTCAGTCTTCAGTCCTCTTAGTCCCGTCGTTCGAGCATTAAGAAGAGAAGCTAAATTGACTGTTTTAATAGATCAGTACACTATTCCTAATCCTCAGACTCCCGCGTCGAGCTCCCGATGTCAACATGTTTTGTCGATCCCTTTTTACTGAGGATCGAGACCACTTGGTTTGCCAATTCCTGTGATTTGTCTCAGTCGGTCTCAGTCTCCCGTAGCCCTCACCACTTGATGAAGTTTATAAACTCATACTTAAATCCCTTAATCCTCAGAGTCCCGCGCCGAGCTGCCGGTGTCGACGTTAGATTGGCGCTCTACACCACGAGGACAATTCATACCAGTTCATGGACTAGATTTTCTCATCGGTGTGTCTACGCTACAGATCCAACAAACGGTAGAGCTGGATGATTGTGAGTACCGTTGAATTGTTTTATTGTATGGGAGCTTTGATAGGTGACTGCTGAATGGCGTCGATCAGTCCGCCAATCCTGGTTGGTGTAAATGCCCCTTAGAGAAGGTCCTATAAGTGTTGAAGATCTTCACCTAATCCTAGCCACTTATAGTTATCTCGGCAACAAGCTGATGCCAGATTTCTCTGTCTTAGTTAGCGAAATTTTGGACTGTCGATCCAACATATTTGTGCAGCTGTTTATTTGTCCCTTCACAGTGATTTCAAGAGTTGACTCCGAAAACCGCTACATAGTCCGGGTACCAAACGGCGAATCGCTATACCTGGCCAGCGAGGTATCAAGCCAGACGCAACGATGTCTGTGCGGATCTGGTCGTGCCTTCGTGATGCATCTCCATGACAACACGAGGCAGGAGGCATTGCAGATGCAAAGGCGGCTTGCAGCTGCGTCGTGTTGCTTCCCTTGCAGATTACAGGTACATGTTAGACTTTTTTTCAATTGAGTTATTCCGGTCATTTTACAATCGCTATACCTGGCCAAAGTGGCCAGTGAGGTATCAAGCCATAGGCAATAACGATGTTTTATACGGCGCAGGACGTGCTTTTGTAATGCATACATGCATGCGTGAAAGACGAGGCAGGAGGCAATGCAGATGCAGAGGTGGTTAGCTGATGCACCCTGTTGCTTCTCTTATAGATTACAGGCAAAATTTAGACATTTCAGTTGGGCAATCTTAGTAATTTCACAATATATGTAGGCAACGAAGCTCGGAGCTTTGAGCTGGAGTCAGTAAATGGGTGATATTCCATATAAATCCTTTGTAAACCCAATATTGCCAGAAAGGCCTTTTGGGAGACTCAGTCGTGAGCGGTTCAGGGTGATTCCATACTCTTGAAAATGTATTATAAGCACGCATTAAAATAAAGATTGACTACCTAATTACACTATTCTCCATTCTATAAACTTTCAGTTTGCTCCTCGTATCTGTCTCCAGGAAATGAAAGTGATAACTCCTCCCGGAGACTACATTGGTCGCGTCCAACAGCAGTGCACGTGGGTGGTACCGTTCTACCTGGTGAGAGACGCCAACGACCAGGTCATATTCGCTGTTGAGGGTCCGGCTGTCATGAAGCGAAGCGCGCTCATGCTTTCAGAGTTCAAGGTAATGTGGATTCAATGCGTTATCTAACTGCTCCGGGAAATTAAAGTGATAACTGATAAGTGATAACTCCTCCCCGGGGACTACATGGGTCGCGGCAGCAATGGTCGTGGGTCCATTCTACCTGGTGAGAGACGCCAACGACCGGTCATATTCGCTGTTGAGGGACCAGCGCTTATGCTTTCAGAGTTCAAGATAATGTGACTTCAGTTGTATTTTTTATTACATCGGTACTTACCAAACTACTGGTATGTAACGCAGAAGACTATTTTTAGGAACAGTCATCCCTTTTTAATAAAAGGTCATAAGTGCAATGCTTTAACCTGCTCTCTCGTGAGCGATGAACGATAGTGCGACACAGGTCCCCCGTTACGCCCCGCGCGTGCGACGGAACGCATGTAACCCAAACGGGCAGACACGTGCGGGCACACTTCGGGTGTAGCGGGGGACCTATTGGGCTTAGCACCGACTTCAAATACAGGAAATCGTATGCTACTACCAATACTTTATTGCAGTTCCTGGGTGTTTTTAAGGCGGTTTTTTCATTTAAAAATAATTCGTCATATGAAATTGTGAAACCATTGACGCGCAATGCTTCTCTTGCAAATTTACTCCTTAAAGGTTTTTTGCGTATTTTTTTTTACGCACTTAAGCTGAAAGCACCTCTTTCCTTACATGTACTTTGCTTCAAGTGATATTCTCACGGCTCTTTTGACAAAATGTCCTATGATTAAGATCAGTCATAAGATTACTTGTCACCTTAAAACTACCTGTCTTATTTTTCAGATAATGACAGGTGATTCGCTCCGAGAGGTGGGGAAGATCGCCCACGGTTGGGACCGCGAGCTAGTCAGCTTCACGACCACTCTCTCTATACCGCACAACGCAGTTCAACCGCGGCATAAGGCGCTGCTGCTAGCTGCTTCGTTCCTCCTGGTACGTTCAAAGTAGAGGTGGGGAAGGTCGCCCTCGGCTGGGACCGCCAGTTAACTTTACGACCACTCTCTCTATACCGCACAACGCGGTCCAACCGCGGCATAAGGCGCTGCTGCTGACTGCTTCATTCCTCCTGGTATGTTCACACACACAAACGCATGATACGCAGTTTAAATGAACTTCAAACCTTCAAGAAAAGAGCGTACTCCCATCTTAAAGGCCGGCATTACTTACAACCCCTCTGGAGTTACTGGTGTCCCGTGGCGATGGTAATCGCTTACCATCAGGCGACTCATCTGCTCGTTTACCTCCTATATCATTAAAAATAGGGATCAATCCAGGCACGATCATATTTGACAGTATGTATTGTTAGCTATAACCGATCTTGTGGCGGCTTTAGAACCGCACGGCAACCGACAACATATGCACTTTTCTAAAGCTTCTAAACCGATCTTGGAATTAAACATCTTTGGAAATTCAGACTGCAATCACTGCATAAAAAATAAAGCCAGCGCCAATTGCTTACATTAGGTTGCCAAGCTAATCCACCAGGTCCTTTAAGCATGACTCACGACCGGCCCGGAGCCGGGCCAGGGCATCCGACACTTCGTTTTCTTCAGATCACCGATCACCCGTCATTGTGCGGTCTCCTCCCTGCTGGTATGTTGGAAGTTTATATATAACATAGTATAACAGGTGGAACTTACGCGAGGGCCGAAGGGAGGGGTAGACCCTAACCTACCGCATAACCCCGATAAAATACTGACGCAAGTAACTCGACGGGACTCCTTTTTAGGGTTCCGTAGCCAAATGGCAAAAAACGGAACCCTTATAGATTCGTCATGTCCGTCTGTCTGTCCGTTTATGTCACAGCCACTTTTCTCCGAAACTATAAGAACTATACTGTTCAAACTTGGTAAGTAGATATGTATTCTATGAACCGCATTAAGATTTTTACACAAAAATAGAAAAAAAATACAATAAATTTAGGGGGTTCCCCATACTTAGAACTGAAACTCAAAAAAAATTTTTTCATCAAACCCATACGTGTGGGGTATCTATGGATAGGTCTTATATTGAGGTTTATAAATATTAAAGAGTATGTTTCACAAAGTCTGAGTTACGTATTGGATGGCTAATTAACAAATAAATTAACTGCTAGACAAAATGTCCTGCAAAACTTCTTTAGCACTTTATCTACCTACCAGTTAGGCTTTTTTGAAGATTGTGAAATGCCAACAATGACTTTATTGGTCCGATAAGTGGCAAGTAGCTTATTCAGGACTTTACTAGGACATATGTGAAACAGACCCTAACTAAAGCCTTAATATACGGACTCGAATCCAGGCCAGGCCATAATTGTAAAGAAAAAAAGGTTATAGATATCACCACTACGAGTTATAGGGAGCGTGCATGAACTGTAGGAGGCAGCACAGGAGCCGTCAGATTTTTGGCGCGAGGCGTAAATGTGATGTTTTTTATTCCGATGTAGCCCACAAGATGGCAGAACCTACTATGCACAAGAAAGCACGTGACGTGTAAATGTGCATGTTTATGGTTCCGATTCAGACCACAAGATGGCAGACCCTCCAACGCGCACGGTCCCTATAGATCTTGACGATGAAGAATATTTTCTTGTACATTTTTAAACATGAAATAAAATACAAGCAAATATGTATATAAACTGTGTCTAGTATTTTTTTTAATTAAAATTACCGTTTTCTTGTTTCAGGAATACACATATTTTGAAAGAGCAAAATCGAGTTGTCTTCGGTGTAATTGTTTGTAACAGATTTTTTTAGTACACTATTATTATATTTGTTGTGTTTTTTATACTGCTTTATAAATACAATATTGGAAATTGTATTTTTATTACATACCTACCACCTACTGTACTTAAGCTTTCATATGTATGTAGTGGTCAAAAGGTTAACTAGTGGGTTCTAACCTCGATTGTGCTGTATAAAACAGAAAACATCGTATTCGGATAAATTTCTCAAATACCCATGACTAAAAATTCGGTCAGGATCTTTAATCAGGAAAAATATGGCAAATACAAACATTGTAAATAGCTCATCTAGATTTAAGTAAAATTACATTGTACGCCTGACAGGCAAATTATAGCGACACTACCGAAATATCTATTATAACCTGTACACCTATAATTATGCAATAAATGATATCTTATCTTATCTTATCTTAACATGCTCATGTAAAATGAAAATTGGTCACTCCGCAGTCTCCGCACCCGTTGGAACCTACAAAGAGCATAATATAATCACTACGTGGGGACCTCGGTCTGCACTGACTTAGACTTGATTTTTTACGTGACAAAGGGAGCGTGCATGAACTGTAGGAGGCAGCACAGGAGCCGTCAGATTTTTGGCGCGAGGCGTAAATGTGATGTTTATTGTTCCGATGTAGCCCACAAGATGGCAGAACCGACTATGCACAAGAAAACACGTGACGTGTTAATGTGCATGTTTATTGTTCCGATTCAGGCCACAAGATGGCAGACCCTCCAACGCGCACGATCCCTATATGCTCTTTGTACGGAAGGTGGAGATAAGGAACGAAATCTCCATGTACCAAAAAGTGTCATCAAAAAACTTTAAATAGGTGGCGCTACAATACCTAGAGTACTTGAACAAAAAAATCAAATCATAGACAGCGGAATTCACTCCGTCAATAACGCCTAGGTTCTTAGCTACTCTAGCGCTACTCTGGAGAGATTTGGAACTATTATTTATAGCTGACAGCTGGACACTTTTGCAACAGTTCTACCATAAGAGATGCCACTCCTATAGCTCTTTGTGCGCAAGTTACACAAGTGCCTCAAATAACGTCACATTCAAGTCACATTTATTCTAATATGTTTTAATTTTAATCACATAGGTCTCTTTTCTAATAAAAAAAGGTTTGTATTCAAAGTTGATGATTAAACTGCCCTTCATCCTTGTCACATTTTGACTTATGTCGTATTGTCAACAGCAAGTTTCGTATCACTATATTATTTTGAAATATAATATTTTTTACAACTTTGTACAACTTTACTGAAATGGAAATGAATTAATACGTGATATACTGACCGTATTGGAAACAATGTTTGAACCGCCATATTGCGAGTTGCCTGAAACGATTAAGCGAGAAACATTGCCTTACTACGAATACTATTTGGGTGAGAAGGATAGGTATGACAGGAGACATGGTGTTGGGCAGAACTGCTGGACGGGTGCTGAGGTGAATATTGGAATATACCTTCATAATATGCCCAAATTTAAACTGGTACACTATAGGTTCATAGATCATTCTTTAAAAAATATGGCTGTGGTCTGATTGCCGCGGCTTATACCAAATGTATGAAAAGAGTCGTGACAATCAGACCCAACCGCAGACATATTCTCAGAGAATGACTCAGGTACTGTACAACTACCCAACTATATAGTCCAATACAACAACTATACCCACAAGTTCAACACCTAATTAAGTACCAATACAGATGTTATTTTTAATTTTCTGGATATCCGAGTAGTGCGTTGGGCCCGCTACGAGATGACCCCAACAGTGCAATTGGCATATATAGTTTCCTTTTCTTTTTACCAGCACGATAGCAAAAAGTGTCCGGAAAATTGATAAATTCAATAACCCCATTTTAGGATTCTGTAGTCGACTATTTAGGAACCTTTATATTCTGCTATGTCCGACTGTCTGACCGTATGTCTGCTTGCGGTAATCAATAGTCCTTAGTACTAGACAACTTCAATTTGGAACTTGCTAGTTATATCAACTAACTTTAAGATGATTATTGTGAAAGTAAAATAAACATTTTGATTTTTTTTTTATTTTTTTTTTGATCAATAAGAATCTAGAAAAAGGCTCAAAAAACAAAAGGGCTAAAGTGTCTGGTTTTTGGCGGACGGGCTACTACGTAACACTACACTGAGCATTGCCCAACATGCTCTTGGCCGGTCTTTATTCGTATTATTACAGTTTAATAGTTATTCATAAAATTCCAGTCCATCGAATGGCATTGCGGCCGCTTCGTCCGCGACACGATGCACGGGCCCGGCGAATACCGCTGTCGGTTTAAGGGCAGAGCAGGTCTGTTCCTTACATACGAGGGAAGATTGTACGTGAACCGCATGCATGGGTACGGGGTCATGTCGTACCCGGACGGGAAAGTGTTCACTGTGAGTAGATATAGTTGAAGAATATTATCTGCACACATGAAAGCTATCGCTAATGGCTCTTTTACAATAAGTTACTTACCTAATAAAACTATTATCATCCGGTCTTTTTTATAATGTACTTTAGTTAAAAGACTTTTGTACGTTTTAATTTCTAAGTTTTCGTACTTTTCAATGAATACAGCGGTTCCTAACCTGGGGTAATTACCCCCGTGGGGGTAAAACTGGTATTTCACGGCGGTAATAAGCTTAATTAAAGATAACAAAGATTAGACCTATAAGAAAGACTATTGATGATTATTGAGAGGAGGGATAAAATCAGGATCATTAGTTAGTCTTAGGGGTCACAGGACTCAAAAGGTTAGGAACCACTGAATTACTACTACTATTTCACTGGCTCAGTGACCCAAACAGGATCTTGGCCTCTGACACAAGAGACCGCCACTCTGCGCTATCCTGCGCCACTTCGCGTCAGTTGCACATTATTAGCACATTTCAATTAATAATTTAATCAATTCAATAATAGATTAAATCTAAAGAACCATGCGTCATAATGATCTAGATAGGGCCTGATTTAGTGAAGGGCAACCGGGGCTACAGCCCCGGGACCTCCACAAAAGAGGGCCCCCCACAATAGAGACTTCAGAAAATTGACCATTATATGTGGAAAATAATTTGGGGCCAGGGGGCCTCCACTCCTTTGTTGCCCCGAGGTCTCCAGACCTCTAAATCCGGCATTGGATCTAGAAACCAACGTGGCCAGATATTAGGTCTAAATAAATACTTCATTCTGTTCTATTAGTACGAAATGGAATTCTATAGCAAAACATTGATATTAATTTCAGAGTAAATACAATCTCTTCGACACAGATGACAGGTTTCATTTACATAATAACGTAGGTTATGTATCAATGCATATTATCCCAGAAAAACTATCATTATTCGTATTATATGGATGGCAAAAAAAGTAACAGTAGATACTAGTTATCCGATTCTATATATACATTCGTGACCTATGTATACAAGTCTTCATCAGGGTTTATTCAACAACGACGTCCGCTACGGCCCCGGCGTCGAGTCCTTCGCGGACGTCACCGCCAACGTCGGCCTCTGGCGTAGCACGAAGTTAGTCCGCCTAGCGTGGCGGCCGCTGCCCCCTGTGGCCCCTGAACTCGTGGCCTGGCCGGGAGGCCGAGCGCTCGTGGATCCACATCGGGTTGTGATGCAGACTACTTTCAAAACTGTTAGTTTTTTTATTACTTTCTGCTATCTGCTGCTAAAAAGCAAAGGGAAATCAAAGACATATAATAGGTATTTCTCTATCCCTTAAAAAGTGTCCTAAGAAATAAAGGATGTAATAACTTCTATTACATGAAACACGTAGCAAAATGCGACTAGGAAAAAGCATGTTGGCTCTAAGATAGTTTACTTTTTTATCCTAGATTGACAAAGTGAACAAAGCAGTAGAATTCTTGAAACAACACGGCTCAGATCCAGTGTCAGCAACAGAAAACTGGACTCGGCTGTACCCCAAACACTGCACGGACGTCGAGAGCCGACTGTGTCACGTCGAGCTTTTTGATTACGAGTATTATGACGGGAAGGTGTATTCGCTGAAGGAATATGACAGTGCTCAAAATGATGAGGTTAGATCTATGATCTTCCAAAAAGTACTTCTTTTACAATTTCGCTCCGGATAGTCGTGATCATTCATTCATTAGGTGGTGTGTCAGTATTTATATGTGGGTAGATTAAGATGTAGGGTAGGTTGCAGCGGCATGCGAGAAAATAATAAATCAGTCTATACTCAGCTATGGTGGTTTCATTATACAATTCATAACACTTAACATGGCGCAGCCGGAAAAAAGACTTATATAATGTAAAATTATAGATAAAGTGTAAAAACTCTGTTCGGTTATAAGTAAACTTGTGTGTCGTTATTAATAAATAAGTATTGTGAAAGTGAGGATCGTTTATCGCCACAATGGAGTCAGTGCTGCATCCGCCATTACCGTTCAAATTTGAGAACAATTTAGTGAACGTTACATCGGGAAATTTATGCAAAGAATGGGATAAATGGAAAAAAGCCTTTTTAATTTATTACGAAGCTTGTGAAATCGCGAAAAAACCACAAAAGGTTCAAATTAACATTTTACTGCATATAATAGGTGATAAGTGCCGCGAGGTATATGACCAGTTTAGCGAAGAGTCAAAAACTGTAGATGAGTTGTTAAAGAAGTTAGACGAATTTTTTGAACCCAAAAAGAACCTCGCCGTAGAGAGACACAAATTCTTCACACGGAACCAGCAGGAGTTCGAATCTATTGAACAGTATGTCTTTGAATTAAATGTGATGGCGGCAAAGTGTGAGTTTAAAGATCTGTGCAGTGACCTCGTGAGGGATCGGTTAATATGCGGTATTCAGGAGACAAGCTTGCGGGAACGACTTCTACGAGAAAGTGACTTGACGCTGCAAAAAGCTATAGAAATATGTAGGCTAGCCGAAATATCCCGTGCTCAAGCTGGTCACATAAAGCAGGACAATGTGGAACATCATGTGCATGAAATCAAAACTAAGCAAAAAATAGCGATGGAACGTCAAGGTCAACCGAGCTGTTGTTATAGACAAGAACATGAGGATACAGAGGATAAGGCGGTGCATGCGGTCAGCGCGAACAATCGCGGGCGCCGCCGCCGTGGATCGTGGCGCGGAGGGCGCCCCGGACAGGCACACGCAGCTCCCGGGCACGACAACCTGCCAGCGGCGCGCGGCAATTGGCAGCGGTCGTCACAAACCAACAGGACTGGCGGCCATAGCTGTTCGAGATGTGGGTCTACACATAAAAGATTCCAGTGTCCAGCATTTGGTCAGCTGTGTGACAGGTGCCATGGACGAAATCACTACTCGAGAATGTGTCGCGTGTATGAAATAAGAGGGGAATCCACCGATGAGGTAAATAATAAATTTAATAATGATAATGAGTGGTCTGTAACTGTATCCATTAACAATAAGAATATTATGTTTGAACTGGACACGGGAGCTGAGGTAAATGTTTTGCCAGAAAGGTACTTAAAAATATTAGGAATAGATAGGCATTCCCTTAGTACAACCGCGGTAAAAATATATGGTTATTCACAAGACTTGATACCCATTGCGGGTAAATGTAATCTAAAAGTTGTGTATAAAAATAATACTTACATTTTGGAGTTTATTGTAGCTGAGCTCAAGTCAAGTCCAATAATTGGTAGATACTCTTGTAGAGAAATGTGCTTAGTACAAAGAGTCCATGAGCTGTCTATAGGTAGGTCAAATAACGCCACCTCTGTATTGGATGAGTACCCCGACGTTTTTGACGGTATGGGGTGTCTACCAGGAGAATACAAAATACAATTACAAGACCATGCTCAACCGGTTATTCATGCCCCTAGAAAATTGGCAATTGTGCTAGTAGAACAGGTTAAAAATAAATTGAAAGAAATGCAGGATCAAGGCATCATCGCAAAAGTTGAAGGACCCACCGACTGGGTAAATAGCATGACTGTTGTTAAAAAACCGAACGGAGACCTGCGAATATGCCTTGACCCGAAGGATTTAAATAAAGTAATTAAGCGAGAGCATTTTAAATTGCCCACTTTAGATGAAATAACTTCAAGTCTAGCGGGGGCAAAGTACTTTAGCACTCTTGATGCCAAGCAAGGTTTTTGGCAAGTTAAGTTGAGCCAAGCTAGTAGTGACCTTTGCACTTTTAATTCCGCCTTTGGTAGGTACAAATTCCTACGCATGCCGTATGGAATTTCCTCCGCGTCTGAAATCTTCCATAGGAAATTATATGAACATTTTGACGACATAGAAGGAGTAAAATTATTCATAGATGATCTGTTAATTTATGCCGATACTAAAGCATTACATGACATTAGACTAAGGAAAGTGTTACAAAGGTGTAGGGAAATAAATATAAAACTAAACAAAGAAAAGTGCAAAATAGGCTTATCAGAGATAAAATACTTGGGCCATAAGATTACGCAACACGGAGTGAGTCCCGATGACTCACGCACTAGTGCTATAATGAACATGCCTACTCCTGCGAGTGTCAAGGACTTGGAGAGGTTTCTCGGATTAATCACATATGTAGGCAACTTTGTACCTAACCTCTCTGAAAAAACTTATGTATTACGCGAGTTATTAAAGAAAGACGTACACTGGCACTGGGAACCAAGGCATGATAATTGTTTTAATGCTTTAAAAAAATGCTTATGTAGTCCTCCAGTTCTGCAATATTATGATGTTAAAAAACCGGTGACGATTTCAGTAGACGCGAGTAAGAACGGACTAGGTGGATGCTTACTTCAAAATGGTTTACCCGTTTGTTATGTATCTAAATCTCTGACAAAAACAGAACAAGCCTACGCACAGATCGAAAAGGAATTATACGCCTGTGTTTTCGCTTGTGAAAAGTTTTATACATACATATATGGAAAAAATGATGTTACAATCGAAACTGATCATAAACCATTAGTAAGCATAATTAAAAAACCGTTAGTTAATACGCCCGCTCGATTACAGAGGATGTTGCTAAGATTACAGCCGTACACTTTTAATTTAATATACAAGCCTGGTAGATACTTATATATAGCCGATGCGTTATCTCGTGCGGTGCAGGCCGGCGCGGGCGGCGATGACAACACACGGGCGAGCGACCTCGACGTGCGCGCGCAGGTGTGCGCCATCTCGGCAAGCAACCCGCTCACTGATACGCACTTCTTACAAATACAAAAATGCACGCAAGATGATGCTGAATTGAAAGAGCTAACTAAAACTATAAAAAGAGGATGGCCAGATCATAAAAAAGATGTTAGTGATACATTAAAACCCTATTATGCATATCAAAATGAATTATCAGTTGCTTATGGAATTGTTTGGAGGGGAGATCGTGTTGTCATACCTAAATGCATGCGATCAGAAATTATGAAACGCGCACATAGTAGCCACTTAGGAATAGAAAAATGTAAACTAAGAGCGCGCGATATCATGTTTTGGCCCCATATGAACTCACAGTTGCAAGATTACCTTTCGCATTGTCAAGCTTGTTTGACATTTAGAAAACAAAACGTCAAGCAAACATTAATGCAGCACGAACCTCCAAACAGAGCCTGGTTAAAATTAGGCATAGATATATTTCATTTTAATGGGAAATCTTATCTGATAGTAATTGACTACTATAGCAAATTTGTAGAAGTAGTCAAGGTCAAATCTATTTGTTCTGGTGTTGTCATTAAAAAATTAAAAGAAATATTTAGACGTCAAGGCATACCGGAAGTGATAATTTCGGATAATGGGCCTGAGTTTGCTTCATCTGAATTTAAAACATTTTCTAAAGAGTGGTTTTTCCAACATGTTACCTCCTCCCCCCACTACCACCAGTCAAATGGTCAGGTGGAGCGAGCAGTTCAAATCATCAAAAAAATGTTAAAGAAAACCACATTCAATCAATCTGATTTTAACATAGCTTTGTTAGAATATTTAAATACCCCGCTTGACAATAATTTGCCTTCACCTGCTGAACTATTGAATAACAGGAAACTGCGTAGTTTTTTACCATGTTCTCCAAGATTACTAGCTCCTAAAATCCCGCGAAATGTCGAACAGTACCTAAAACTGCGTCAAAGTAAACAAAAACATTATTACGATAAAGGTGCTAAGCACCTGCGAGAATTCCAAGTAGGTGATAAGGTTAAGGTAAGAATAAACAATGAATGGCAAAACGGAACTGTACATGGTATTGTAGGGCCGCGGTCATATCTTATAAAAATGATGTCTGGTAGAATTCTAAGACGTAATCGTAGACAGCTGATCGCTGACTCACCACAGCGCTCAGATCAACCTGCAATATGTACCTATGACGATATAAATATAACGGTGCCATGTGCGTCGCAGCCTACCATCAGCTCCCGGGGTCTTAGTCCTAACCGCGAGCAAATGAATTCCGCAAATAATACTAATTATTATGTTACTCGCTTTGGCAGGATGGTGAGACCTCCTGATCGGTGGACCTACCCTGTACCTGAACCTCGTCGCAACTAGATTAAGTACCTATTCAGATGGTAAACAATGAAAATTATGTTCGCATGATTAAGATGAAAAGAATAAAGTGTAGTCTTTGTGATTAAATTAGAAAACAGCGTAAATAAAAAAAAAGTTTAAATTAAATGTGATAAAAATAATAAGCACAATTATTCGTATATGATTTTATAAATGTGGAATGAATTTAAATTTAGATAGATACCTACACTTGCATGTGTAAGTTTATTTCTTATCTTGTATAAAAAAAAAAAAAAAAAAAAACAAAATATATACATATATAAATAAATACATGCATATAATTAATTTAATTAATGTATTATTCAAAGGAAGGAGATGGTATGAATAATGAAAATAATAATAGGAAAATACCTAAGTATATGTAATTTGCATGCTCTATAGTGTGTATATTCACTCTCACTCTTAAGTCTGTGTAATTGTTTTCTTTGTTTTTTCAAAGGGGAGTTGTCAGTATTTATATGTGGGTAGATTAAGATGTAGGGTAGGTTGCAGCGGCATGCGAGAAAATAATAAATCAGTCTATACTCAGCTATGGTGGTTTCATTATACAATTCATAACACTTAACAACCACACAAAGCACTATAATTTTTCTCTTATGGCCGCTTTACTTGTATATATATGACTTATTGGTGTAGATTTCATACATCGATTAATTTCATTTAACAACTACACCTTATAATATTAAGTCCCCCGCCGCGTCTGTCTGCCTGTTTATTCGCGATAAACTCAAAAACTACTGAATTGATTTTCATGCGGTTTTTACCTATCAATAGAGTGATTCTCGAAGAAGGTTTCGGTGTATAATTTGCTAACCCTTGCAAAGCTGGGTCGAGCCGCTAGTCTGTAATGAGACAATGTAGGATTTAAGACATCATATACTACCATATGTGCACAAACAAATGCGATCATAACATCGATACATCTTATACGATGATACCTAAGATGATACAAAGGCCTTTGATGATGATGATACCGTACGAAATTTTTGAAAAGCTAATAGATCCAGACCTTGAGAAGTAATTTAGTATCATAAGATGAGCCATGTAACATTCAGAACATATGTTAAGACATCTTAACCCTTAATTTAGCAACGTCCAAAATACTGGACATAACCTTTAACCCTCCTTTTGTGTTTTTTTCTTAACCAGAATCATTGCTACTATTGAGCGCCGATTAGGTTTGAACTCACGACCTTGCGTGTTTTCTGTCTATTTAAGGATGAGAGATTTTTGATACAGGAATCGGTCTTATCTGTACACTTCCTTGTATTTCTGCAGGACCTTGAAAAAGAAAGCCAAAACAGTTTGGAATACTCAGGCTCATACTATGCATGGAACAACGATTCAGTAACCATAGACATGATGAAACATTGCTTTAAACATGAAAAACAGAGAAAAGACGTGCATATGGACTTGGTGGCTGTGCTGAGTGGACTAAGGAGTCAATTCAAGCCTCCGGCTATGCATGAATTAGATAGCAGGTTTATCAATATATTTTAATTATCAGATTTTTGGCAGGAGAACATTAAGGCTCTTTTAAATGCGCACGAGCTGAGGGAAACATCCGTTCCATTTCTTGTGTCATTGTTCCAGGCTTGTAACTCCAGGGATGTTCCATGCGCGCTGCCGACCTTTTAAAAACTTGTTCACGCCTTTTTTAAGAACCTACTGTAGTCCCTCGAGAATACCTCGACAGGGAACTACAGAGTGCGCGACTATTTAGATTCCAGGGTGTAAGGGTGAACCTGCGGTCATGGGCAACTAACCAAGATTGTTTGATTGTATTAGATGCGTAAAGTCTAAGGCCCATAACCTAACTAACCTACCTGCCTAATGACCCAGGCGGAGATGGCGGGATGACCTGGACGCATATCTCAACGGCTGGCCGGAGATTGCTCAAAACCGAGACGAATAGAGATACAGGGGAGAGGCATTTGCCCAGGCGTGGGACACCATATACGCTATTAATAGTAATAATAAGTCTAAGTCTAAGACAAATTCATAAATTCATACTTCGAATTTGACAGCAAAAGTTGACGTTTGACAATTAAGTTACCACAAAACAGTAATGGCACCTAGTTTGGCTCAAACTCGGACACGTTGTTTTCTCAGACTTTTCACCTTTTCTAACAATCTTTAAAATCAATGTTGGAATGTTTCAGGACTCTGCTAATGGCCTGTTACTTGGGCCACGTGGCTACCACTACCTACCTGATCAACGAGCGCGGAGTGGACCCGAATGTCACCGACAATGTAGGGAATTCTGCTCTCATGTATGCTACTGTGAGTATTCATTAAAGACAAGATCACGTTTAATACAATTTCCCACGTAATACTTATACTTACACCTTTTTGCCGCCGGTTCCAGGTTTCCATACTTTTTTTTCTTGCTGGCTTGGTTCTACTGTGGCAAAAACTCAAAATTACTATGGCATTTGCCCTGTTTTTATATCCCAAAATCATATTTTATATCCATATCCCCTTTTTCATAAAACTTTATAAGGCTCAATTAAATATTTATGTTTTATCCCTTTCTTACAAATACAAAAGTCAAATTGTCAGATTAAGGCAAACGATTAGTAGCTGATTGAAACTTAAGCGCGTTTATGAATAACGCCATAAGATACTAAAATGGCCAATTATTACCCAATCATCTCAATTTTGTACCTATTTTATATCTACTAACATCATAACTCAATACATTGGCAATTATTCTTTAGTAAGTATATTAGAAACAGAAACAAGGCTAAGAATATAGAAATAACATAGAGCTCTTGTACAGTGCGGAGACCAGGTCACCCTCATAACCTTCCTAGCGGAGGGTGGTGCGAGAGTGAACAGTGCCAACGACTCATGCTGCACTCCTCTGAGCGTGGCCCTGATCAGGCTCCTGTGCGCTAGCAAAGACGTCCCAAGCAACGGGATATTGCAAGCCATCGTACCACCACCGGCTGCTCCTGCTAGTACGTCGCAGAAACAAAGTTCTTCCAATCATTCAACACAATCTACCGTGAACTGTCTTTTTCTTTTGTCATTTAGATACTAGCTAGACGAAGGCAATACACTCTCCTTCATTTAGCTACCTCTGTTACCTTTTCAATCTGTATCATCACCACACGCCAGTCTGATGGTATCATCATTGCATCGTATCATCGTTTTTATAGGCATGCCGATCTTCAGTTAAATTAGATTCCGAAACTAGTTCAATTTGCATGCAAGTTTTACT
The DNA here is from genome assembly GCF_033807575.1 of Cydia pomonella. Lineage (NCBI taxonomy): Eukaryota > Metazoa > Arthropoda > Insecta > Lepidoptera > Tortricidae > Cydia > Cydia pomonella. The sequence continues at coordinate 24,166,629 of NC_084708.1, forward strand.
TTTCATGACTCATCAGTTTTTCCATTTGTGATGAATTATTAATACTTATTGATGAGACGGAACGACTGTTGCGAGTTTTGGCAGTTTCATGATACTAACTATATATTTCAGCCTCCGACCAACCAATAGTATTAGATTGGAATATAACCAGGGAGACACAAGCAGAGCCAACGAAAAACACATTAGGAAAGGTACCGAGCAAGATCACCAAGATGAACATGAAGAATAGATCACTAACATCTGTAAAAGATCTCCCAACTCCTAGTAAAAGAAACATAGACACATTAAAACCAATAGATGAAGATGATCTTGAAAGTAAATTGTATAGAGATGTAAATAATGAATATATAATCAAAGTAACAGATTCACTTGAACCAGTGGCTCAGCCAGTAACATATCTATTTGAGCTCAATAATATGGTTGACGAAATAAATGCAGAACAAGCAAAATTGGTACAACCTGAGAAAAAGGATCCGAAATCGAAGGCATCCAAGGTGCTGAAGGAACCAACTAAGCCGAGTAAAGAAGCGATGTGGCAAAATTCTCAAAAAGACGAAGATGCTTCGATGGCCAGCGCCGAAATCCGTAAAGCAGAAATGTAAGCCCTTTAATCATATAACTAATACAATACAAATAATAAATAAATACAATACAGTTGAAATCCAATATAATACAGACTTTTAAATTTTAAATAACATAGCTATTTTCTCCTTTTTTACCCGACTGCGTCAGAAGGAGGATAATGTTTTTCGACCGTATGTATGTATGTCCATTTCTTTGGCACGCCCTACAGCCCAAACGGCTGGACGGCTTTTGACATATGAGGTGTCGTTGAATTTATGTGAATTGTGGTAGTGACTTAGGCTACATACATTTTGAAAATGGCGCCCGCAAAAGAAAAAAGGGGGAGGGGTTTCTTACTTACCATAGCAATATGGGTATGGGTATCAAATGAAAGCTAGTGAAAAGACCATTTCAAAAATATATGTAACTGTCTAATACTAAAACTAATTTCATTATATAGGTATTGTGATTTGTGACACTTGTTTTGCCCTTTTCAGTTATTTTTTATGCAGTCGGGTGTTTTATAATAATCATTTTATTTGTCGCTGTAGTCCATTGTCTCCCATCCCTGCCAATATTTATTAGATTTTATTTCTCCCCAAGCTTTCCTGATATTCTTTCTTCGCTAATGCTACGTAATAAGTTGTTATTTCGGATAAGCACGGACCTAGATAATAATAGATGTTAACCTTCATGCGGATAAGATGCTCTTCATGCTCTTACTACTACCTTTCCTCTTCTACGGGATTAACGGGATACAGGGCAACGAAGAACATATATTTACTTATTACCGTTTACTGCTTCTATCATACCACACCGATTGAACTTAACGTTAACCACATTTTTTTAGATGTAGTCGAATCAAGTTGACAATTCTCACCCTTCTCGAAAATGGAGCGAAGCCAAGCTTGGTGCGATGTCCGCAACCGGCGCTCGTCATGGCGATCCTGTCCGGGTCCCCGGATTTGGTGGCCCAGTTGATACATTACGGTGCTGATGTTAATGAGGTTTATCCTCAGGTAAGACTTCCTTTAAAATAAATGCAAGCTGGAGCAAAGTCCGTGTAAAAATAGGAACTTATTTGCTCGAATCCGTAGAGCTCGCCCGCAGACTATAATTTAATCTTGTTAAACAGCAATTAATAACCTGTATTTTTACAAGCTTATACTTGCAATGTTTGTATGTATGTAAGTGTGTTAGGGTTAATTCTAGATCAGAGCCCAACTGGGGAAGTACCTCCACCTTACAGAAAACCGCAGCCAAATAACACTAGACTCTACTCTTAGTGTTGTGTTCCTGCCGGTGAGTAAGTTTGCCAGAGCTCAACGTGGGGTGGGGGTGGGGTTTAGGGTCGGCAACGCGCATGTAAAACCCCTGGAGTCGCAGGCGTACATAGGCTACGGAGATTGCTTACCATCAGGCGAGCCGTATGCTTGTTTGCCACCGTCGTAGTATTAAAAAAAAACCTGCAAGCTAAATTAGATCGACTTCCCATTATTTGATTGAGTTCAAACTTCACATACATAATATATTTATTTATTTACTGGAATCACAAATTATATAACATTACAGTTTACACCAATGCGTTACACAGATCCAACACTAAATTAGTGTAAGTTGGATGACAATGCGATATAGTGGTACCTATACTCCCTACCATCGAGCTGGTCAGGACACAGGAGGTGGCTAGGAACTCTGGGATAAAACACGCAACCTAAGGGTCTCCCCAAACTAGTCGACGCCGTTTCGGCAAATCGCGTACGGAAAAAGCTTTATGTCAACGCAATAAGAGCGAATAAGTCGTAAATCGGCTCGGCCCACGCGAAACGACGTCTTTCGACGGGAAAACGGCGTTTTGCCGTAAAGCTGTTCGCATTCGTACGACGCTGTTTGCACCCTACCGCACACGTTCGCATTCATAAATCTCCTTATACCGCCGTACGGTGCCGGAAAGAGTTGAACGGCTCCGATCACGGCCGAGTACTTACGATAAGGACCGGTCAGAGCTGGCGGAAGCCGTTCAGCGTCTTCGACGGCCGAACATAGCTGACGACGGCCGAACAGAGCCGATGACGGCCGAAGTAGCTACTGATGCGTTTGTATTTGTTCATTTGAATAAATTATTACCCACATTAAAATCTGCAATAGATCTGACAACACGGAAGTAATAATGACGGAGGAACATTTAATAATATTAGTCGGTAAATATAAGTGTTTATATGACGTGTCTGACTCTAAGTATAGTGATCAAGTGTGCAAGTAAAATATCCATCATCACAGGTTATTATATAATATGTAACAATTACCAAGGAAAATAATCTTATAGGTCTGTTCAATTTCAAACTCAGGTTGTTACTAACAACCAGTCTCCAAAAATGAGATTTACGATTGCCGATCACCCGCTGTCCTACATCTGTTCGTCGGACTCAACGGCTGTACGTGTGCTGTCTGACGTCTCGACGGCAGAACGGAGCACGGGAGAGCCGACCGACGCTTTACAACTGTTGCGATAGCAAGTCGCAGGCGATCGGGCGTCTCTACGGCCGCAAGGATGATGAGACTGCTAAACGCAGGTGTCCAACCGCGGAGACGGTCGATCGGCTAAATGCGAATAGTGTGGTGTAAAACACTCGGCGAAAGCCGACTCCGCGTCGACTGGTTTGGGGAGACCCTAATTGTTTGGGTTTCTTAGAATTCCACGATGAGTATTAGTTGCCTATGATGAAAGAAGCCTTTTCCGGCTGTACTTGACAAGCAATAAAAAATTTAATAATGAATTTAAAAAAAATACAAAAACTTTTTATTTTTTACAAAGCATTTAAACTACGCGCCACTAGACATAGCAGTGTCCCTGCCGCTAAACCAAACGACTCTGGACTTGGTTCAAACACTGCTGATCGGCGGCGCAAGCGCTGATCATCGGCTGAATATTCCTGCTTCGGAAATGGAAGAGGCAGGGCAGATGATAGAACTGGGCCCGGGGCCGACGTTGCTCCATTATGTCTTGGCGAGGAGAGTGGAAAGCGAATTCGAGGAGGATGTGAGTCTGGCTATACAAATACCCACTCTTTATTGCACATCAGTAGGCACTTCTACTGCTGTATTTTCCATATTTTGTCACTACCAGAGGTAAACAACAGGCTGTCTTATGGCTAAAAAGCGATCTCTTCCAGACAACCTAACACATAATACCTATACATATGCATTGTTCCTTAATCCATTCATCAGATACATAATTACGTAAGCGCTTTAATTGCCAAATACTACGCAATGTTCATCCTACTGTTTCAACTGGTTAGCTCTGTAAAAAAAAGAAATACCTAATCAATGAATACTTATAATGTTAGGTTATAGTGATAAGGGTGAAAAGCGAACCAACCCTCTTTGCATAGAGTATACTATCTCAGAGACAAAACGAAGCATATCATTTACAATCATTCTATTTTTATTCCTAAAATCAATAATAACGAATTATTTTGGAACAGATTAGAAGACAAATCATTCACCTCTTGGTCGAATACGACTGCGACCCTTTAGAGCGATATAACGGACGTTCAGCCCTCGACGAAGCGACTAAAAGCCTGGATCTGCTGGACATCATCATCAAGAATCCCAAAACTAACTTGAATGCTGCCATTGACGATTCTAACCAGACTATTCTGGTCAAGATGTTCCATATACCGTACTTCAAGACACTGGGTAATGTGGAGCGGAGTCAAACGGTTCGTAAATAAATAAATATTATAGGACATTATTACACAAATTGACTAAGTTCCACAGTAAGCGCAATAAGGCTTGTTAAGGTACTTAGACAACGATATATATAATATATAAATTCTTAAATACATAGAAAAAACCCACACCCATGACTCAGGAACAAATATCCGTGCTAATCACACAAATGAAGGCCCTTACCAGGATTTGAACCCGGGACCAGAGTCACTACCCACTAGGCCAGATCAGTCGGCATATCTATATGTCAACTAGCTTCTGGCCGCGACTTTCTGTAGGTGGAATGATGATGATGATGATTGCAAAAACTATCCTATGTCCTTCCCCGAGCCTCAAACAATTTCCATACTACATCTAAACTAACTTATAGATTTATAACTCTACTAGTAACTTTTAGATTTATAATTCTACTAGTAGGGATGTATACCATCGTTGACATAGTTAAGTTAATATTGGTAGATATTGTTTTATCGATGTTAAAGACTACCAATGATTCGTTAAGTGCGTTGCTGTTAGTAGAATATTTATGGTTCGCGGAAGCCACATTAGCAACATGTATGCAATTCACACAATTTCTGAGACGCATGGACACGATCAGGATGTGGCAACTCTAAAATCCCAATTAATTACCCAAAAGTAAAAAAAAGGTGTTAGATAGAAATTCTAGCTGTCGCTGTCGAGATGCTGGTAACGATTTGTTAAATCTTAGAAAGGATAGGACCTAATGGGAAGGGAAAAATGAAAGATTTTCATTAACTTTCTACAGTTGAGAGATGTTTGTTGTTTGTTTTTTTTTTTTTAACCATGCTTTTGTTGAACTTTTATCGTTTTAGCTAACAAACCTTTTATTGTTTGGAGCTGATCCGTTGATTGAGTGTGAATATGAAGGCATCAAATATGAGAATCTATTCGTGATGGTGAAAAAGACGTTATTTGAGATGAATCCATCTGGAGGGTCTAAGTCAAAATTATCCAGCCCACGTAAGTAATAGATGTACCTATTAACATTAAATCCCCTTTTTGTGTAGTTCCCTCTAGGCCACCGTACACTGGACTTTTAGCAGTGTTCCGCAGGTATCGACGCTCAGCGGTTTACTGACAGAACTTGACCTCGTCGAAAACAGTGGGTTGTATTTAGAAGGTGAGGGCCAAACGCAGCCTTGAAGGGAGGCACAATAAAACAGGCTCGAAGACTTGAGTACCTTTAAGTAGAGCTTTCATTTGTCCACCCTTGAGTGGTTGTTTTTCTTTTTCTTCTGGAGCACTTGTTTTCTGCGAGCATAATACACACGAACTGTAGCAACATGTTTATTGCTCATAGATCAGAATATTCTGCTCTGCAGTCCTGCGATTCGGACTGCAATGCAGGAACGTGAATAGGTCAGTCCTAAAAGTAATACCCTTAAATCCACCCACTAACCACCGTTGAGCCTCTTATGCATTTTTTTCTATATACAGTTTTCTCCCAATACTGCATTCAATACTTCATTGTATTAGTCTTCCCACATCACAAATAATTATGATGTAATATTATTAGCCAAAAAAGTGGAAGCAAAACCAAGCTTGTCAAAGGTTAAAAAGCCTGAAACGAAAAAAGTAGATACCTTAGCGTCCGATGATATTGCGAACCTCAAGCAAGCAGTTGACCTGATGACGGAGTGCTCAAGGATCATTTACATCAGGTGGTTACAGACGCAGCTGGCTAAAGAAATCATCGAGGTTATTGACAGGTATAAACATATTCTTTTAGGTGTAAGTATTCTGTAAATCATTATCAAACAGGAATCTATCATCATGATTATAATGGATTTAAGATTTACAAATACATTCCCCACTGATTGACTCTTCAATAGGTAATCTAGAATATATATGGCAATGTATGTTTCCTCTTTAGACAAGGTATCACAAATAATTTTTAAACTCCAGATACAAACACCGACATTGGAGCATGATTATCAAAGAATGTAAGAACAAAAAAGCCGCCGGCCTTTGGATTACTGCTCAACGTTGTTTCGAAATTTGGGGGCGTCTTAAGACCGTTAAAAAGAAAGTTTACCAAGACAGAGTCGTATTATGGAACCTGCTTTGCATTGCCCACTTCTTCCATCTAAGGTCGGTGACGAAATATGGTTTTAACAAAGTGTCTGCTGCCGAAAAACATGAGTCTGAGTCTTATGCGAATGATATCTTAAAAGAGAATAAGAAGAGCCCAATAGTGCCATTGAAGAGATATGTTCAGCCAGAGCTCTTTGTTAAGGCGGTAAGACAGAATTATTCTTATTCCTTGATGATTTTCCGACTGTTTGCTTTTTGAGATTTCTAATAAATTCATACTTTGACGTATCCATGCTGATTCAAGAAAACTATCTGTATTTTATTATTAAATTTCAGGATGCCAAATTCAACGTGTGCTTTGAATGCTTCTTGCCCCTCACCGAGGACCGAATCCTGTGCAAATCCTGCAAATTTGTGTCTTTTTGCAATCTAGCCTGTTTAAAAGAGAGCATTGAAAAGAGCAACGGCCACGGCTGCAATGATTATCTCATTCTTAAATACTTCCCGGAACCACTGGAGAGTAAGTTGAATTTATTTACTTATTCGGACTGCGGACATACTATGCATAAGTTTTGTTTCGTTAAATATTTGAATTATTATTTTTATTTTTTTCAGCCATTTATGACGACGAACCTGTACAAAACGAACCGTCCGTTATAAAATAAATATAATTTGTTTGTCTTACATGAGTACTTACCTAGTAATCATTAATTATATTATTTTGTCTAGTAAACTTATCACTAAATCTTTTATTTATTAAAGTAATATAGCGATAAACGAAATATCGGAAAAAAGTAACTAGCGTTGCCTTGTTAGCGCTAGAAAAATTTCTAGGTCTAGAAATCATAGAATGATTCAATTATTTAACTAATAATTATTTTTATAAGCAGGCAGGCAGTTACGACAACTGATGTTCCCTGTATCCAGCAATCTTCGAAATAATATCATTGTTACGTAGTTAACAGTATACATGTGTATGAGCTTGTCCAAGTTCTGTTTGAAGTGGTTTCCACTGCGAGACCTGAAATTATCATATTTTTGCGTACGATAATGCTCTTTCGAACGTAAATCGTACCGGAGCCCAAATGATTGTATAATGTACAATAATTATCGTACGCCTGGCAACACTGATCAGGCCGCGTAGCCAACGTTACAATCGTTAACGCTCCGTAGCGTAGGGTAGTCATCTCTCTCTATCACTCTTCCCTATTAGTGCGACTGCGACAGTTGCGTTTCGTTCGCCACGGAGCGTGAACGATAGGCACGTTGGCTACGCGGGTAGACCTTTTAGTGCTGTCAATCAATTACAACTTTTTTTAGATTTATTTTCATAACCATGGAATGTATACAAAGTCACCCAAAATCTTAGGGTCCGGTACGACCGTCTGCTAGGACTATTGCATGGGACCGTGCGCGTAATGTCCCCTCCAGACTATTTGCATGTATCGAAAAAATATAGGCGCTTTATTTCTCCTGTCACAGATGAGCGAAAATAGTTTGTAACGTGGAGTCTAGCAAGTTCGCGCTTCGCATCTCCTTTGACGCGGAATATCAGCATTGTAAATAATACTTTCTCTCTTATTGCCTAATATATCGTATAATATAAATGTATCGTTCGTTCATAAAAATGTTCAATGTTTGATATAATTGCATATGAACGATTTTTTACATTTAATTTTTCATTTTCATTTGTTTCGTTGTAAAATCATGTAGATAAAATCTAAAAGGTGTTAAACAAGTAATAATGTCAGTCCATGACGCCCTGCTAGGGCACACAACATACTTATAACTAATTAAATTAGGCCAAAACAAAACAAAAATATTAAAATAAAAATAATTAAAACCAAATAATTTAAATTAAAGTAGAAATAACGCAAAAATCAATAAATGTATAAAATAAATCAAATCAATCATTAATTAAAACAAATTCAGTCAAAGTAAATTTAGTAACTATTGCAGTCCAATTACTTAAAATAATATTCAATTACGTTTATAATAAATTATTATCATTTAGGAAATCTTTTACAGAGTAATAACATTTTTCTATTAATAATGTTTCTAGCTTGTTTTTAAATACAGCGTGTCGAGGTTCTTGTTTAATGGAATTTGGGATCTTATTAGTAATTACAATACAATTGTAGTGTGGGCTATTTTTATACATTTGTAAATTGCATTTTGGGACCAAGAGTTTATTTCTGTACTGCTCTCTAGTTCTCTGCTTATCTTGCTTCACTTCGAATAAGTGGGGGTTTTCACGAACAAAGGGGGCACATCGTAGTATATAAATAGAGGGCAATGTCAATAATCCATACTGAATAAAATATTGGCTACAACTGTTTGGAAAACGCACATGTGCAAGGACGCGGACACACTTTTTTTGCATTACAAACAGTTGTTTCGCTTCGGTGCTACCCCCTTTCAAATATTGCTATGGATATGGTGATATTTGGCGAAACGGAAAAATACTGTTGCTCGGACCCGACGTCGGGCCTGATAAAGTGTGGATCATGGTGGATGTAAATGGCACTTATCGGCGAGCCAATTTCATTTTGGGTCTCACCACACCACATGATTTAATTGACAATGTGATCAGATTGTGCAAAAAATTGTCACGTCTGGATAATACTTTGATAACAATTATGCTTTTCGGCAACATTGTTTTTTTACAATGGCAATACATTTGACATCTGTCACGAAATCAAGATTGCTATGCTCGGGAAATGGCGGGGCTTTGTCGTTGTAAACAAATTTCTTAAAAGCGTGCATCGGTTTTACTTTTCGAGGAATATTAATACTATAGAAATGGCATCAGCAGCAAAAAAGCCTAAACTTTCTCAGCCTTCAATATCTGGTTCAGAATCAAAGACCTCAATTGATGATTTTTTGAAAAGTCTGCAATCCAAACGCGAAGAGACCGCCAAGTCGATTTTAGAATATAAATTCAACAAAAAGCGTCTTAGGATAATATCTCAGGAGCAGATGGTGCCTGACGACTGCGAGGGCATCGTGTACTGGATGTCTAGAGACAGTAGGGTGCAGGACAACTGGGCTTTTCTGTTTGCACAGAAGCTTGCATTGAAGAACGAAGTACCGCTCCACGTGTGTTTTTGTTTGATTGCGAAGTACTTAGACGCGTCTGTGAGGCAGTTTGACTTTCTTATCAAAGGTAAGTACTTTTTATTTATTGTTGTGATCATTTTGTATAAAAATAGGTAGTTATAAAAGCTATTTAAGTTAAAAAACATGAAGCATATTTAAAGTGTCTGAAACGACATGGTTTTAGCCAGTACCATCAACCAGTTGATTGTCAATCCGTAAACTTTACTGCAAAGACATAAATGGTCAGCTGCTAATTACCTATCTTAAAAGTTGGCATTTACTGTGTGAAATGTTAAGTAATTAATTTTTATAAATCTATTCAAAAGACCATTTAATTGAAATAAAGTAAAAAATAAAACATAATGTCCCAAAACTCATTTCAGGCTTAAAGACAGTAGCAGAACAGTGCAAGGAACTCGACATATCCTTCCATCTGCTAGAAGGAGACGGCGGGGATGTCCTACCACAATGGGTGATTGACCACAAGATTGGGGCGGTGGTGTGTGACTTCAACCCACTGAGGACACCCTTGGGGTGGCTAGAGAAGGCCAAGAAGGGGTTGAAGAAAGATGTGCATTTGATTCAGGTATTTATCATTCAATTGAACATTCATACAACAACCATCGGAACATGGAACAGATGGCTAGTGTCCAACCAAAGTGTAGGTTTCATCATAAAAATGATTCAACCAAAGGTCCAGTTTTAGTCAAAAATTCATTAGTATTAAGATTATTGCCATGACCTAACAGGTACAGACAAGTATAAAAATATGGGTGTACACATCTTACTCAAAAATATGTCCCATAGCATCTTATTCCAGTGTAATAAGAGCGTAGCACCATATATATGAGACGATTTATGCGATACATATTTTTGCACTTGACTGTACATACATATGTACTGACTTTATAATGTTTTAAAACCATCTTACGTAAAAATGAACATGGATTCAATAAAATATATGAATATGAATAAAACCAAACCTTTTAGCCATGCCCAAACTGACACCCTTGGACAGGAGCTTCCCTTGGTCATATTTGTGTAAGTCTCACTAAATACTGGCACATCATTTTCCTTTCATCACAATGAGGACCTCACCTCCTATTTTTTTTTAGGTCTACCTTACTAAGTCATAAAAATTTACAGACAATTGTGAATGTTGTACTATTCTTGAGAGATACCCAAAAAGTTAGGTATACAGGCCTGAAACTCTTCAATACATTATTTTATATAGCATATTTCTTATCAGTAGCATACACCACCGAAAAATTGTGCTAAATAAAATGCTAAACAATAATAATTATATCGGTAATATTCTTGCCTTTCTGTTGATTGTGCTTAGACTGTAACACATTTTATTCACCGTTACCAGGTGGATGCTCACAACATAGTCCCATGCTGGGTAGCCTCGGACAAGCAGGAGTACTCGGCGCGGACCATTCGGAACAAGATCAACTCCAAGCTGGATGAATACTTAACCCAGTTCCCACCGGTTATCAAGCACCCTTACAAAAGCAAATTTAAACCTGAGGTGATTATCTGTTCCTTATTAGGTTACGTATTCGAAGAGGGGAGCGAATAATGCTACCATAGCTTTCGCGTGGAAACCGCGGGATGGAAGCCGTGGCTCCGGGTGTCCTGTACACTCTTGGCAACGGTCTGTCCTAAGAGAGTTACGAGCGGTCGGGATAAGCTGGAGCGAGGCCAGAAGACGAGCTGAAGATAGGAAGGCGTGGCGCGAGCTTGTGAAGGCCCTTTGCACCTCTGGGGTGCTTTAGGACAATAACATTAGGTCAATATGGATAAGTGAGGCTGGCCTAACTATAACACAAGTAGCAAATAAACAAAATCGCAATAAACATACTTACTGACCAATTTCAGCAGTCTTCGGGTTTTAAAATAGATATATATAGTCCTCCTCATCGTTTTCGATGACGGCGACCCCAAATAAACACATTATGGACGTTGTCTAGCGTGAGCCCTAATGTGGCTGGCCAGGCCGAACTTGGTCTTAAATACTCTATTGCACGCGTGACAATAAAGTTGGCCAGCTGCGTTGAACGTGTACACGTAGGAGGGCTTAGGTCTCTCTTTCCGTAACTGGCGTTTTATTTCTAGGCTAGTGAGGCGGTTATCTTCGAATGTTTTGACACCGTTATGGATGGTAGAACGCCAAGAAGACCTCCTTCCAGCAAGCTCCTCCCAACGCTCAGGGTCGATGGCGCAAGCGCTCAGATGCCGTTTGAGCACGTCCTTGTAGCGCAGGTGCTGACCACCGTGCTTCCGCTTACCCACCGCCAACTCAGAGTAGAGCAGAGCTTTAGGCAAGCGGTGGTCATCCATTCGAAGGACGTGCCCGCACCATCTGAGCTGCCGCTGCATTAGTAAGGCCTCCATGCCATACATTCCGGAACGACGCAGGACCTCAGAGTTGGGAACATGGTCCTGCCACTTGATCCTGAGTATAGACCGCAGACACCTCAGGTGGTAAGTGTCCAGTTTCTTTATGTCTGTTTTGTAGAGGCACCATGTCTCTGCTCCATATAAAAGGACGGGGATGATTAGCGCCCTGTAGACGCTAATTTTTGTCTCGAGCTTGAGATCATGGGACCTCCAGACGCGATCTGTGAGTCGTCCGAAATTAGCAGCGGCGTTGGCGATACGTGAAGGTATCTCCGAGGCCAGGGTGTTATCACGCCGGATAGTGCTCCCAAGATATTTAAAGTGTGAGACCTCATCCAGAGGTCTCCCATCCAGATTCAGCGCCGCTGGGTCAGCCTCTCCTCCTCTTGGCGGTTGCTTGAGAATTTGAGTCTTGGAAGCACTAATAACGAGACCAAATTGTTGACATGAGTTATGTAGTGCGTCAACGTAGCCTTGGAGATGCGCCATGCTGTCGGACATGAGGCATATGTCATCAGCGTAAAGAATCTCCAAAATGGAGATCCTTTGAACTTTGGACTTCGCTCTAAACCTCGAAATGTCAAACACACCCTTCTCAGTTCTGACATATAGCTGAATACGGTTTCCACAATACTGCAGTGCATCTCTCATGACCACTGAAAAATATATTGCGAAGAGTGTGGGTGCTAGAACACATCCCTGCTTTACACCACTTGTAATTTGGATCTCCTCGGAGAGTTCGTTTTCGTGCCGAACCTGGGCTTTCATACCAATGTGAAATTGGCGAATCAGGTTGACGAACTTCTTCGGGTAGCCAAATTTACAGAGAACAATCCAGAGAGCCTCGCGTGGAACTCTATCAAAAGCCTTTTCCAAATCCACAAAGCACATGTAGAGAGGCCGTTGGTGCTCAAGGCTTTTTTCTTGGATTTGCCTCACGACAGCGATTGCGTCAATGGTTCCTCTACTAGGACGGAATCCACACTGACTCTCCGGGAGATGTTTTTCGGCTAAGTCACTTAAACACCCGTTAATGATGTGTGCAAGAATTTTACCGGCACTGGAGAGAAGCGATATGCCTCTATATGAGCTACAGTCGGAGACATCTCCTTTGCCTTTGTACAGCTTGCAGATAACTGCATCTCTCCAGGCCTGCGGCACTTGTTCCGTGTTCCACACTCTTAAGACCAGACGATATAGTCTGTTGGCAATGTGTTTCCCACTGTATTTGTAAATTTCAGCAGGGAGATCATCCATGCCGGGGGCCTTAGAATTTTTGAGACGCTTAACTGCTGCCACAAATTCTTCGTAAGTTGGTGGGTCGTCTAGATCTTGTCTTATAGGGAGTTCTTCCAGCGAGTTTATATAAGACAAGTTCGCACTGAGCGCATCAGGGTTCAGAACATCATTAAAATGTTCTGCCCACCGCTTCAATACGGCATTTTTATCCGTAAGTCGAGTTAACTTGTCTTTTGAATAAAGTGGGGCCGTTTTTCTGACACGAGGGCCGAAAATGGCTTGTATTCCTTCAAAGAACTTCCCGCTTTGATGTGTGTCGGCGTAATGCTGTAATTCAGTAGCCTTTTTTTTTCCACCACTTATCTTTTAGTTCGCGTACTTTGGATCTCAGTTTGTATTGTGTTTCCTTTTTGCTGCAAGCAACCGCTGACTTTGAGTTCAATTCATGCCTGTACTTTTCAACGAGGATTCTTACGTCACTATCTGATGCATCAAACCAGTCCTGATCTTTCTTATATGGCTTACCAATGGTCTCCAACGCACAGGCATGAAGGTTTTGTGAAAAGCACTGCCACTCATCATTTGTATTAGGAAACTCAGTCTGCGGAGCGAGTTCAGCAAATTTTGAGTCAATTAAAATAGAACATAAGTTTCTAAGCTACGATCTTCTTTTCTAATCCTGGCTATTTATTTATTTAATCGTATGGCATAACATAATACAGAAGCATATAATATCGAAAAATTATTAAATGTCAACACAAAACCCAGTCAGCTATTTGATGGCTTCGTCGCACAGGGAGATCAGGTCTTCTGGAGGACCGGCAGTATAGCGCAATATGGGGCAGTCTACAATTATGTGCTGGATAGTCTGGGTTTCAGCATCGCAAGCGCAAGCGAGTCCACCCATATGCAGTGGCGCAACGTCCGTGGCCGGTACAAAGCCTTTTGAGTTTGCAACTCGAGGGACAACGGTTACTCGCGTCCGCAGGATGCCCTGCATGTGTCCCCTGGGTGGTGCTAAAGAGTAATCAACTTTGGCTGCTGCACTGCACTTTGTACTAAGAGCCTCGCAGCAAGTTAACAGAAGCGAATACTATCCTGGCTATGAAAAGCAATGAACCTGGACCTGCCCTGCCATAAAAACAGCAAAAAAAAACCTAAGTTTAGCTTTTACCATTTAGGTTAAAAAAAACACAAAGATACCCCTGGGATGAACAACAATTTATAGTTAATTGACCCAAATATTATTTTATGCGCAGCCTATCGACTGGGAGCAAGCCATAGAATCCCGCGAAGCCGATAAATCCGTAGGCCCGGTGGACTGGGCCGCGCCGGGCTACCACGCCGCAGTCAAAATGCTGAAGAGCTTCCTCGACAAGCGGCTCGCGATATTCGCGACCAAGCGAAACGATCCAACGCTGGACGCACTTAGCAATCTCTCACCTTGGTTCCATTTTGGTAAATATACTTTGAAGGTTATGAAATGCTTCATTTTAGCTTTTCGATCATTGACATATATATCTAAGGACGGGCCTTACGGGCACTAAGAATGGTGCTAGTTCAGTGGTGTCACTCTCGTATTCGAGCCAATCGTGCAGTCTAACGGAACTAGTTGCGACCAATCGCGCGCGTGATGCGAACTCATCAACCAATCGCGTTGCGGCGTTAGACTGAAGATTGGCTCGAAATCGTGTGCGTGACACCGCTGTACTGGCCCCATTATTATTGTCCGTAAGGCCCGTTCTCAGATATGTCAATGTTTTAGATAATTTACTGGCTGGGTAGTTGATGCAACTGTGAATACGATAGATCTAGCTCACTTTTGCCAACTACGTCCGCCAAAATTACGCAAATTCACAGTAATGCCTTACAGAAAACCGCAGCCAAATAACACTAGAACCCTACTAGCTCAACAAGGCTGCAGTGTTAAATCCTCTGGAGTCGCAGGCGTACATAAGCTATGGAGACTGCTTACCATCAGGCGGGTATGCCTGTTTGCCACCAATGTAGTATAAAAAAAAATAGTATAATGTCTCATAGCAAAATCTTTACTTTAAAATATCGTCTATTGTTAAACTTTGTTTCCCTTTTTGCTGACACCTGATGATGTTTTGTGGTGCGGGGACAAACGCTTGACAGCTTTTTTTTCTATTTATTTAGAAACGAACAGTCATACACAATTTTTGATCAATACTTAAAGACAAAAAATAGACCTATAGTTTCATATGTAGAAATAAAATATAAACAGGTCCGTGGCTATTACAAAAAACAAAAAGACTTAAATCTGTATTTGACGACCGGTCTGGCCTAGTGGGTAGTGACCCTGCCTACGATGCCGATGGTCCCGGGTTCAAATCCTGGTAAGGGCATTTATTCGTGTGACGAGCATGGATATTTGTTCCTGAGTCATGGGTGTTTTCTATGTATTTAAGTATTTATAAATATTTATATATTATATATATCGTTGTCTAAGTACCCTCAACACAAGCCTTATTGAGCTTACTGTGGGACTTAGTCAATTTGTATAATAATGTCCATTAATATTTATTTATTTATTTTATTTTACATCTTTTCCAGCTGACGTGTTGCCATCCTGAAAAAATCTCTAACTTATAATATTTTATATCTAATTTCAGGCCAAATCTCCGTCCAAAGAGTAGCCCTCTGCGTTCAAGAGTACAAGAAGAAACACACGGAGAGCGTCAACGCGTTCCTAGAGGAGGCCATCGTGCGCCGCGAGCTGGCCGACAACTTCTGCTTCTATAACGAGCACTACGACCGCGTGCAGGGCGCGCACAGCTGGGCGGCCAAGACTTTAGACGACCACAGGTAATATTAGGGAAAATTCTGCCAATACACTTCAATACATTCACTTTCCATCAGGTGTGACTAGAGCCAATCGCCGATCAGTTTTTAATAAAAAAAATCGGACAAGTGCGAGTCGGACTCGCCCACCGAGGGTTCAGTACTTTTTAATATTTGTTGTTATACCGGCAACAGAAATACATCATCTGTGATAATTTCAACTGTCTAGCTATCACGGTTCATGAGATACAGCCTGGTGGCAGACGGACGGACGGATGGACAGCGGAGTCTTAGTAATAGGGTTCCGTTTTGCCCCCTAAAAAAAAATATCAGTTTGACAACACTCCTCCTTTCGGTCATTCTCGGCTCCGTTCGGCTCAGCATTGCTCCGGGCAATTATTAGGGTTGGCACAACTTGATGTCCTTTTGCGAGCACGACCACAGGTAATACAATGACTTGAATTTTGACAACCCTAAATAGCCGAGAGGGATAGCATGATTCGTCCTTGAGTCGCTGTCAAACTTCGGTTTTATAGGAAGTGTCAGCTCTGTACGGTAGTATAGTCGTTAGATTTGTAGCTGGCCCTCAACGGCTTATCCATTGTCTATTGTTAACTGAAACGGCGCGTGCCACTACCTGCAAAAAAAAGGGCCCGGTCACTTTAACCGGTTATTTAATTACAACTCCTATGGTAATTGAAATAAGATTCAAAATGAACAAATGGAAAAATAATATGCAAGTTCTTGTGTGGTCCCTATACGGTTACTGAGTGCCGGCGAGTCGAACGCTACCGAACCAGCCTAAAATGTGTCCTCGATATGCGTAACAAAGGCGCGTTATCGGAGAGCGCACCTACACTGGTTTTTTTAAACGTTGGACTAGCCCGCGCTCAGGTGCCTATTAGAATTATACGACCCTTTTTTGCAGGTATCTGTCAAGCCAACTTACTCAGTAGAAAACGTTGCAAATTTGTTCAATTCAACCCTACACGGGAACTCAGAAGGCTCACAGGTAACATTTGAAAGATAAAAAGTCTTTATTCTTCAATCTAGGCATATTACTATGCAGTTATGAATGTAAAAACTACCACCAGTTCTAACCCTACACCACAGCTCCGAGAAGACCTTTAACCCACAACTTATATGTTACAGAAAAGACAAAAGATCTCACATCTACACCCTCGAAGAACTATCCCAGGCCAAAACCCACGACGACCTCTGGAACTCCGCGCAGATACAACTCAACAAGGAAGGCAAGATGCACGGCTTCCTGCGCATGTACTGGGCTAAGAAGATTCTAGAATGGACGCCCAGCCCAGAAGATGCGCTCAAGTATGCGATATACTTGAACGATCATTACAGCATCGATGGACGGGATCCTAGTGGATATGTCGGTGAGTTTAATTAAATGATATGGTCGTTTCAGAACACATATATGTCAACGATTAACTTCGCGGCCTACTTTTTAACCGTCGAATCGACTTTGCCGTCCATTTTTAGGGTTCCGTAGTCAACTAGGAACCCTTATAGTTTCGTCATGTCCGTCTGTCTGTCTGTCTGTCCGAGGCTTTGCTCCGTGGTCGTTAGTGCTAGAAAGCTGAAATTTGGCATGGATATATAAATCAATAAAGCCGAGAAGTCGTACAATAAAATCTAAAAATTTAATTTTTTTTAGGGTACCTTCCCTACACGTAAAGTGGGGCTGAACATTTTTTTTTTTGCTTCAACCCTACAGTGTGGGATATTGTTGGAAAGGTCTTTCAAAACTAATAGGGGTTTTCAACAAACATTTCTTGATAAAGTGAATATATTCGGAGATAATTGCTCCGAAAGGAAAAAAAAATGTGTCCCCCCCCCCTCTAACTTTTGAACCATAGGTCCAAAAAATATGAAAAAAATCTTGGAAGTAGAGCTTAAGAAAGACATTAAATGAAAACTATCGCGGATATGATCAGTTTAGTTGTTTTTGAGTTATCGCAAAAAGTTTCCTCTTCATAGTAAAAAGACGTACACCAACAGTTCATCCCTTGGTTAACAATCTACCATACTTTAAGCTCCAGTTTAGCTTATTGTGACGGAAGAGTAACTACGGAGCCCTACTCTGAGCATGGCCCGACATGCTCTTGGCCGGTTTTATTGAGAAAAGAATACGAGTATTAGTATTGTACTGTCGCAGGCTGCATGTGGTCCATCTGCGGCACGCACGACCAGGGCTGGGCCGAGCGCGCCGTGTTCGGCAAGGTGCGGTACATGAACTACGACGGCTGCAGGAGGAAGTTCCCCGTGCCCGCCTTCGTGGCGAGGTACGGAGGAAAGGTTCACAAATATGTGCCTAAAAAGTAGGCAGGGTGTTACCAGAACTGCTGTCAGTCACTAAAACAAATGTACTTTGCCGTAAAAATCATCATGGATGTCTTTTTATAGGTTTTCAGGCATTTTTTCCTAAGCTGAAACAGAGACACTTTCCGCTTACTCACGGCCTGATGCGAACTTTAAAATACATCAAATATTAAGTCTACATACGATATGGATCGGATGTCAATGTCAAAAGCGACGTTTCTTCAAACAAAAACGTCTTTTTACAAGCTTTTATTTACTTTCACCTGCCCTTTGTCTGTTTGTAATCAAATCTTGCAAGTTAAATTTGACCCACTTCCCGGTTTCCGATTGGGCTAAAAATTTGCATACATATGTAAGTCGGGTGACGATGCAATATTATGGTACAGTCAGCGTCAAATACTTTGTAGCAACCAAAGTAGCCAAATAGTTCGGTACACCATATATTTAGTATGGTGTACCGAACTATTTGGCCACTTTCACTGCTACAAAGTATTTGACGCTGACTGTACCATCGAGCTGATCTGATGATGGAGACAAGAGGTGGACGTAGGAACTCTCTAATAAAACAACGCAACCTAATTGTGTTTGGGGTTTTTAGAATTGGCTCGATGAGTATTAGTTGTCTGTGGAAAGAAAGGTACAGTCAGCGATAAAAGCTTGTACCAAAAATGACAATTTTGCCAAAAACTTATTATTTTACACTGACATATCTGATCCATATCGTATCTAGACCTAATATTTGACGTATCTTAAAGTTTGAATCGGGCTGTCAGTCAATACAGCAGATTGTATCGGTAAAAATTGTATTGTAAATGACGATCCCTTTCCAGTTCTTTTTCCACAATTTCATTCATTTCATTTATCAGCTAGATCTAGGAATAACGTTTGGCAAAATCCGGTACATGAACTATGAGGAGTATGAAGGCTGCAAGAAGAAGTTCACTGTACCCGCTTTTGTCGCGAGGTATGGAGAAAAAAAAAATAAGTGCCCAAAAAGTAGGCCTAAACAATGTATGTTCAGCCAAATTGATTATGGCATCGTCGAAATCTCCACTCAAAAATAACATTACCAGAGAGCGCCATCTACGATTAACTTTTACCAGTCTTCCCCATTATGTCATTAAATACTAAATAATAATTTTAGATCCATTAACTTCTCGAAGATTGGTGTAGCTACAGGAAAATCAAAATCAATCATTATTATTGAAGTAATCCTATAGCAAAGAGAATTAAGAAGACCAAGACTGCTCACTCTATACAACGGTTTTGTTACCATAAATACTATTATTTTCGTAGTCTACATCTAGCGTCAAGTAGCGGAACTCTCAGTACTGCTACTCGACGATAGATGTCGCGGCAAACAAAAAGTCTAATGCAGGAATCGGAACCGGTTTTTTGCAAAAGATCGAAATAACCATATATTTCGGTTTATTTTATACTCAAAATGTAGGACTCAGTTGTGTTTTTAGATAACGACTTCGTATTATTAGATTGCCCGATTAGGAATGAAATAATTAACAAAGAACGAAAAAATACCGTTTTCGTTCCCATACAAAAAATACCGGTTTCCGATCCCTGGTCTAATGCTCAACGATTTACCGCTAATATTATAACCAGCGTAACCGGAACTCTATTTACAACTCCTACGCTTACTCTGGTTATAATATTAGCTGAAAATCGTTGAGCATTAGACTTTTTGTTTGCCGCGACATCTATTGTCGAGTAGCAGTACTGAGAGTTCCGCTACTTGACGCTAGATGTAGACGACTTGGGACCGTGCGCTCTGGAGGGTCTGCCATCTGCTCACTTCACGCCGAAGCAAGTGCTGCCATCTACCGTTCTCGTACGTTTTCTTGTACATAGTACGTTCTGCCATCTTGTGGGCTACATTGGAAGCATTAACTTCACATTTACACCTCGCGCCTAAAATCTAACGTCTCCTGTGCTGCCCCCTACAGTTAATGCGCGCTCTCTATAAATAATAATATTGGGAGAAAGCGCGCCAAGGCTCCTAATTCAGAATTTCATCCAAAGTTTAGCTAGAGTACATATTAAGATTAAACGATTGTGATTTAAAAATAAAGATAGTTTTTTAACGGTTTTTGATTAAGTGTCGAATCGAATCTCGTACGTTTTGTGTCAATTCTTTATGCATGAGTCTCTTTCACCGATTTGGTTGTTAAAAGAGTTACGGTACTGTTACACATGCTCTAAAATAGCATGCTAAAAAGCGTGCTACTGAGTATGCTCAATACGAGCATGCTTATGGGCAGTTTACATTTGCTAGCAATGAGCATGCTAGTTTTAACGGTTTACTACTACAATACTAGCATGCTCAATAAGCAAACCTGTTCACACGCGCTAAAAGCACGCCCCCCTTCACCCGCGCTGCAGGTAGCATGACCAAAAATCGCTGATATTTGAGCAAACTCAAAATGGGCATGCTCATTATTAGCAATGTTTAGACACACATGCTACTAAGTAGCAATTGCTCAATAGTAGTATGCTTTCGTGCTAGTAATCAGCATGTGTAACAGTACCTTTAAGATGTGAATGTTTATAGATATAAGACTAGCATGCTAAGTTAACGCTTTGTAAGGCATAGGGGTGTCAGAAATGATACAAAATTTAACTCTATCACTTTGAAGTAAAGTTCAAAATCGGGTGGGAATATCCGGTCATTCGCCGATGGTCTAGAACGCAAAATGACTACTGTAATATTTTGTTTATATCGCTATTAGTCTACATCGCAAACGGTCATCGCAAAATGACCACAACATTTTATATAGGTAGGTTAGGTTCGTTAGGTATCTTCAAATGGCCGAAGGCCAAACAGTACAGAATAGGAGATAAAACGGGAAAAATTATGTGGGCATTTTGCGTTATAGTCCGTTAGAGCGGTAGACTATAACCGATGTAGGTAAAATATTACACTAGTCATTTTGCGTTCTAGACTTAAAAATAGTACTTTAATTTATTAACATAAATTCTTTTAACAAGCTTTTATTTAACTTGCCCTGTTAGCAGTATACACCGATTTAAGACACTTTTCCTATACTGTGCTGTTAAGTGTGTAGCAAAGAGAATTAGAAATAGAGGTGGATTTACAAAGTTTTTTTTTTAGCCACAATAAATTTACTGCCATCTTTCGACACATTAAAACTTTTAGAACGCCATTTGACTTTGATCCTTATTCTTTCACTGATATATGTTAGATTTGTTAAATATCAAAAAGGCGCCATCTAATAGACGAAAAGCCAAAGGCATGCCAGCATCATTTCGAGTGACGGTGCCATAACCTTTAGGTTGTGCCTGGTAAGATGGCATTTGATATTTAACAAATTTAACACATATCAATGAAAGAATAAGGTCCAAAGTTAAATGGCGTTCTAAAAGTTTTAATCACGTGTCGAAAGATGGCAGTAAATTAACGTGGGTACAAAGTTTTCTTTGACAATACACCTCTATTTCGAATTCTCTTTGGTATGTAGGTATGTATGTTTGTGTGGATCAAATCTTGGAAGCTTTTGCCCACTTCCCGGTTTCCGATTGAGCTGAAATTTTGCATACATAAGTAAGTCGGGCGACAATGCAATGTTATGGTACCATCAAGCTGATTTGATGATGGAGTCAGAAATTGGCTGTAATAAAACAACGCAACCTGGGGCCATTTCTTGAACGTCTAATACAGACTATTATTAGTCCACGAACTGTCAAATCGTATGGATTACCATGGCAACACTCTAATGTAAGGACTTAATTATTGAAACAACGACATATTGGAAGTGTCTTTTATTTGTAAAGCGCTGTCTCACTCTTACCTTATTGTTTATACATATCTCTATTCTTGTTACTCTAACGGTGTTATTAAATATCGAATGAGACTACTATGGTTCGACCTAATAATCGACTTTGCCCTTACACTAATAATATTAGACTAATAACGTTCAAGAAATGGGCCCCTGTTGTTTGATAGACAGTTAACAGTGTAGGCGATGGTTCTTAGGATAAAAAAAAAATGTAAGCAACATGTGTCACGTGTCTTTAATTAGGTGAATACTCAAGCGATCTTATTGTATAACTTTTCATTTATAAGTATTTTTTATATTGCACCTGTTTGCAAACCTAAATAAAAATATATAAACCCAATTCTAATTGGGGATTTTAGAATTTTCTCGATGAGTATTAGTTGCCTGTGGAAAGAAAAGTACAGTGAGCGATAAAAACTTGTACCAAAAATTATTTTTAATGTATTTTTTAACATCACAATATACACATACAGACCCCTCGTGTAGAGCTTGACAGGCCTATTCGAACGTGCACTGACATCAAACCGATATGAGAGTGATATTGGAATCATATCAGTTATCATCCGCGCGGGCATCTCGCTCGCACTATTACTTGTTAGGTCCTGTTAGGACAAGTCTGAGCGAAATGAACGCGCGAAACACACAACGGATATGATTCCGATATCGGTTTGATGTCAGCGTACGTTCGAATTGGCCTGTGAGTGACTTCGAAAATCAGCTTACACTCGAGTTATATTATCACTTTCTTCAACGAATAATAGTATCAATATTTTTTTTTTACTAAGATTTAAGAAACCTGTGCGCAAGGCTTGGAAACCGGTTAAATTTCCAAACCATTATCATGTACTTGGCGCAAAATCTTTTAATTTCAGTTGTGTCCGTAAAGCCGTTATATTTAGAAGATCATTTCCATAAAGTTCTTGCCGGATTAACCGGTTTAGAAGAATAAAAACCGGTTTACGCGGCACACCACCAAGCCCGCGGCCGTCTCGTCGCTTGTCGAATAAACCGGTTTATTTAGGTTACAATAAAGTTCGTTCGCGTTTTGATAAAAGTTCTGAGTAAAACCAAAATAAATCGGTATATACCGCTATTTTTACAACCGGTTCCGAACCTTGCGTGTACGAACACGCACCATTACAAATTAAAAAAAAAACAACGGGTTGCACTCCGGGAGTGCCGGCAGAAGTGAAAACTTGAATATCAACGTTGTGCATTTTTGATTTTTTGGAATGGTTAGGGAATAATTTTGCACGAATTGCTATAATTATCAGTAGAAAAGTACTATCATTTATGTGATAAAATACAATATTCATTGCAAGCGCCCTGCGCCGCTTAAACGAAACGGCAGGCGCATACATTTTCGCCGCGCGGTGGAAAGAGAGGGGATATTTCCTCTCCTACGCCGCGCCGGCGGCTGTCAATGATTGTATTCTTTGCTTCAATGACATTGTAACGGTTTTTCGATCAGGTTACGTGTCCGTCTTACGAATTTTCAATCTGTCGGTCACGTAACCTGTCGCGAGTTTAACATTTTTTCCCCATCACAAAAAGTGCACAGCGCCGCTAAAGTAGTTTTCACTTGAAAAAGTATTTATGTTTCATTTGTTAAGTTTTTATTCAATTTGTTTTATATTTTTGTTTTATCTGTATAGTCGTGTCATCCACGATGACGCGCAGATTAACCTTTTCAACGCTTTCTCCCTCGCATCAAAATGTGGCATACACGCCAATATGTCAAATATTGAGAAACGAATTTAAACCTTATCTGTCAACAGTAAAATTGCTTTGACAGCGTCTGCCATGACCTCTTTAGTGGTCGTTGGCGTGGTAGGCACGACAGCACACGACCACTTTAGTGGCTCTTGGCGTTCAAAAGGTTAATCAAATCTAACCTATAATAACACGACAATACAAGTCAAGGCATGCGTCTTCCTGAATGACACGATCTATGCCATGTTTCTTAATTACAAAATAGATTGCGTTCTATTTATTTTCATATAATCGCAAGTGTAATATGAAATCGAAAGTACAAACTAACGTACCTGAGTACCTACCTATAATTCTCCGATCAATAAAGTATTGTTTTACATTTTATATATTATGCTTTTGTTTTATTTACGGTCACGTTCCGTGATTGTTGTTATATAGGGTCCTAGCTAAATTGGTTGTTTAAAACTTACGCTATGGAATGTCCAATTTAGCTAGAACCAATGGCTCAACTCGACAATCACGGAGCGTGACTATACATATCGATAACCCGTTTCGTATAAAATAATTCGTGTCATCCACGATGACGCGCAGATTTCTCAATTCTAACTTTTAATAACATGACCACCTATAGATCCCTTTCCCACTTACGTCCAGTTTTTTGCAGTATCTAGGAAGAACAGTGTCCTGCAAACAGAATGCTCGTGTGAACGTTAACAGGTTATTCCCACTAGTTACCACCAAGTTGGTACCAGTGGTAACTACTGGTAAAAGGTGGGATTATTTTTCCCAGTAACCACCAAAATTTAGTTGCGTTCAATTCTAACAAAAACAGTATAAATATATAGCGCTTTAATCAATAACGAATGAAAAGTCGAATTAATTATAAGTTACCTAATGAGTTATAACTATTATAAGTCGATTACAGTTTGAGTAAACTGCCTTAAAAGTGATCAAAAATAGTATTTGACTAATTTCTTTGTTCGTTCGTATAATTGTGACGTTATTTATTTAAACGGACCTAATTGTCGATGGCGCTTATAAGCGCCGCTTACGCCATTATCAGCGATGCTCCTATATAAATACAACATTTTACGCACTTGCAGGTTTTAATATTTTTTACCACTTTTAAAACAGTTAACTGAGACATAAATCGATTTATAAGGATTATTCCCACTAGTTATCACCAAGTTGTTACCTAACTAGTTAACTTTACCACTGGTAACTGTTTTTATTAGTATCGAACGCTAACCAAATTTTGGTGGTAACTACTGGGGGAAAAAATCCCAGTAGTTACCACTGGTAACATGTTGGTTGTAACTAGTGGGAATAACCCATTTATAATTATTTTTAAAGCACTCTATATTTATACTATTTTGATGGTAACTACTGGGGAAATAAATTCCCAGTAGTTACCACCAACTCGGTTTGGTACCAGTTACTAGTGGTAAAAGGTGGGAAAAAAATTCTCAGTAGTTACCACTGTTAATAACTCAGTAGTAATAATAATAAATAAATATTATAGGACATTATTACACAAATTGATTAAGTCCCACAGTAAGCTCAATAAAGCTTGTGTTGAGGGTACTTAGACAACGATATATATAATATATAAATATTTATAAAAACTTAAATACATAGAAAACACCCATGACTCAGGAACAAATATCCATGCTCATCACACGAATAAATGCCCTTACCAGGATTTGAACCCGGGACCATCGGCTTCGTAGGCAGGGTCACTACCCACTAGGCCAAACTGGTCGTCAAAGTAGTAACTAGTGGGAATAACCCTATTAGCACGAATACTACTAAAACGGGATCATGCAAAAACTGGACGTAAGTGGGAAAGAGCTCTAAGTATGCCGACTTTTCACCACATCAGCTCGTAAAGGATCTATTTATTCTTCAAGAGCGACGAAGTAATTTAATGCTAATTTCGAGTTGTGCAAATTGTGATAAATATTTAATAACGTTCAATTCGATTTCATTT
This sequence comes from Cydia pomonella, assembly GCF_033807575.1. NCBI lineage: Eukaryota > Metazoa > Arthropoda > Insecta > Lepidoptera > Tortricidae > Cydia > Cydia pomonella. The sequence goes on from NC_084708.1 coordinate 24,192,378, forward strand.
CTTCCAGGCATTGGTGTAGTGAATTATTTTGTGTTTCACTCTGTGGCAATTGTTTATACCTGGTGCCTTAAACTTGAAACCCTAACAACACTCAAGATTTCACTTTTCGAACCACTCGCTACGCTCGTAATTCAATTTTGGAATCTTTCGCTTGCTCGGGTACCCACATTAGCACGAGGGATTATAATTTTGCCCCCTTGTAAAACTAATAATTATTTAAGTTTTGGGTATTTCAATCGTCTGATAATTCAATTATCAGGGTTAGGGTTGGATGAATTACTTATCAATAAAAATAAGTGATAAATGAAACATGTTTTGCTTATAAATATTTTTATTTAAGAATGCCGACTGTACCGTAGTTACATGATCATACATTTCAATAATCTTCATAAAATTAGAAATAGAAAAATAATATCAAACTGCATTTTTCATTGAATTTTCGTGTCAAGTCGTCAAACTAGATCTTTCTGTATTTCATATAGTTAATTGATTATTTGCTAACTGGATTGCTATGCCCAGGGTTTCAAGTAACATTTAGAGTACAATCGTTTATCAATACAAAAAGCACACAATTTATAACAAATTGCTTGTCAAAGATATCAATTGTCTAGTGAAACACAAAAAACCATCAAGATTTTTCTATATTATGTCTCGTTTTTTATTATAAATCATAAAGTGTCTACAAATATAGTATTTAAGTAAAAAATATCATGAAGTCACCACAATTACGGAAAATCAGAAATAAACATGTCACAGACTGTTTTATTTTATTTTATTATGGGCATTGAAATTTATTATGATTTGAAAGTATTTACCCGAGGATTGCTCACTGAACACAAATCGTGGCTCTTCTAACATATTATTCCACTAATACACAGTACGTGGGACCTTTTACGTACAAACATCTTATATAAGGCTCCCATTAAATTTCATAGAAAACTCGAGATTTAACGGAGATTATAACCTTATTTTAACCTTCTGTGTGGTCGGATATATTTGGTTAAATTTGACCATGTAAGAGTTTATTTAATTCCAATTTTTTAAGGATAAATTCAAACAAAGATAGAGTATATTCCAAGGTGAACGCTGTTATAACTGTCGCAAGTTTAGTCATCAGCAAAAAGAATGTTTTTACAATTTTGATGTTTAATTTCAGAATAATCCCTAGTTATTTCGATGAAGTCTACGCCTATAACCGACAAAGTACATTATACAATTTTAAGTCGATTCAAACACTCAAAAGGTTAAACATGGTTATAACCTCAAAAAAAGGAAATAAAGTGTTCAAAAAAGTGTAGTTTTCGTAAGTGTGTGTGTGTGTGGACACAGAGCTGGATCAGCTGTTACTGCACACAGCAGGAGTTCTTGTGACCGTTCTTCTTGAGGCGGGACTTGGGCCGGTACTTCTCCAGGTACGACAGCTGCTTCGAGTTGATGGCGCCGCGGCGTTGGCTGCAGGACAACAATGCTTTTATTCATTATCTATGGCATTTTAGAAGTAAAAGAACGGACCAAGTTTAGTCTGCACAGACTTTGCAGTGACAGACTTGACACAGTGTGGAGTGTCTCAATAAAGTGAATAACGACTTTAAGTCTAATAAGACCTAGATAATCGTTTGTCTATCTGTGATTTTGACAGAGTCCTTAACATTATCAACAAAAAATTAAAAGCAATTTTCCTGGGCAAAAATAATTAAGAAAAAGCGGATTCGACATTTAAAACATAAAATACTTATTGAAAACATAGTTTAACATGTCATATCATGTCAGACATTTAAAATATGACATTCAAAACTGAAATCAAAGTAACACATTCGTTCAAGAGCAAATACCAAGGTTCTAAAACTTGAAAACGATAACGTATTGTATAATACTAAGTATCAATTATCAGTGAAGAGCCGGTGTGTGTGACTGTAGACACGTAATTCTCTTTATTCGTATGTACCTATTTATTTGTATGATATATACATATAGAGGATAAACCAGGAGGATTTTTAATGGTTCATAGTTAAAATGAAATACACCGCTACGTATGTCTAGGTACTGTAGCAGGATGCCACTCACTCTCGGATGGTCTCGACGGCCTCCTCGTACTTCATGCCGAGCTCGATGAGCGCGATGGCGACCATGACCGGCGCCCGGCCGAGCCCCGCCACGCAGTGCACCGCTACGTATGTCTAGGTACTGCAGCAGGATGCTACTCACTCTCGGATGGTCTCGACGGCCTCCTCGTACTTCATGCCGAGCTCGATGAGCGCGATGGCGACCATGACCGGCGCCCGGCCGAGCCCCGCCACGCAGTGCACCGCTACGTATGTCTAGGTACTGCAGCAGGATGCTACTCACTCTCGGATGGTCTCGACGGCCTCCTCGTACTTCATGCCGAGCTCGATGAGCGCGATGGCGACCATGACCGGCGCCCGGCCGAGCCCCGCCACGCAGTGCACCGCTACGTATGTCTAGGTACTGCAGCAGGATGCTACTCACTCTCGGATGGTCTCGACGGCCTCCTCGTACTTCATGCCGAGCTCGATGAGCGCGATGGCGACCATGACCGGCGCCCGGCCGAGCCCCGCCACGCAGTGCACCGCTACGTATGTCTAGGTACTGCAGCAGGATGCTACTCACTCTCGGATGGTCTCGACGGCCTCCTCGTACTTCATGCCGAGCTCGATGAGCGCGATGGCGACCATGACCGGCGCCCGGCCGAGCCCCGCCACGCAGTGCACCGCTACGTATGTCTAGGTACTGCAGCAGGATGCTACTCACTCTCGGATGGTCTCGACGGCCTCCTCGTACTTCATGCCGAGCTCGATGAGCGCGATGGCGACCATGACCGGCGCCCGGCCGAGCCCCGCCACGCAGTGCACCGCTACGCCCGCTTCTGGCTTGTTTTGGGCCCTGGAAATAATATATCATAGGTTATTGGAGTGTTTAACCCTTTACCAGGCTAAGGGATATATACTTCCCACATGCGGCTCTTCAAACATGTGTTCTATTTTCGATGAGTAAGACTGACATTCGATTGTCATTTTTTAACTGTCAGCCTGGTAAAGGGTTAATACATTATTTTAGCGAGACTAGAATGTCCTACTCACTTTTACAAAGACTATTATATTGACTGAAGTCAATCTGCATAAGAACGAGATACGTGGAGAAATACTCTCTTACTCCACATTGACCTCGATATTGAGCAGTTTCTGATAACAAGACCACAAAAATGTAGTATCCATTATAGGGTCAGATTTGGGTATCGAATCCTGTGGGGCAGGCGAGCTTGCAAGACTTGTCTCAAGCCAATTAGGTTGAAAAAACAAGCTCTAAAGAGTTTAAACTATACGTATGTTGATCTCGTTTCTACAGGACGAGGAGCAAAAATGGTATCTAAATAATATCAGTCGTATTTCGTTCGTACTTGTCCGTACATGTATCGCTGCGAGCGACTGCCAACATCTAGATATTATTCTGATGTCACAATATAAGTTTGTATTGGCCTCAAAATAGTTGTTGACGACAACACTTTTTTTCCGATATGTATAGGAAAGTAGGCCTTACAGAAAACAGCAGCCAAATAACACTAGACCCTACTCATAGTGTTGTGTTCCTGCCGGTGAGTAAGGTTGAAAGCTCAACGGGGGGGGGGGGGGGGGGGGGGGTGTTTAAGGGTCGGCAACGTGCATGTGGAAGTGCACGGAGACTGCTTACCATCAGACGGGCCGTATGCTTGTTTGCCACCGACGTAGTATAAAAAAAAAGGTATATATAAGATACACCCTCAATACATTCAGATAATTCCGGAAGTCGAAAACCGAAGTCCGTAAGGGTCTAATAAGAAAAAAATATTATGAAATTTCGGGTGTTTTCGTCCGATTTTTGAAAGTATCCGACACGAAATTGCTGGAACCTATACTCCATATTCTCAACTATAAACCGATAGTAGAACTTGCAAATATTTATCAATACCTCAATGGTTTACGTGTGTGGGAGGTTTCAGCCCACATTCAATGTAAGACAATCAAATAATGCCCGTTAATCTTGGACAGGAATGTTACAAGGACAGATAAAATTATACTGGATTGTGTCGTAAATTGCATAGCACAAGTAGTGATTCAAAGTTATTGCATTCATTTTGCTGCGGTACGGTATAATAAGTACTCTATGTACCTATTCTTATCCAATAAAGTACTATGTTTTTTTCTTATACTAATTATATATTACCATTATCACTATACCGAAGTCCAATAGACAAAGTAAATAATGAAAACAAATAATGACGATTTTGTTGGCATTTGACATATAATTGAGATTGATTAAGAAAAATGATTTCACTTAAATTAACTAACATATATTTTAACAAAAAATTGCGTTAGTGTCGTGGAATACTCGGTTCGAACGAAGTATATCATTATTGATAAACGTGCTATATAATTGTTTAACAAATACATAAAAAAACTTAATCGACAAAATAATCTCGAATCTGCTTACAAAATATCACAAATCTGTTCAGAAATGCGACTTAAAAGCAGGGAGAACAACCAAACATAAACAAATATTTTTGTACAAGCTGAAACTGATATGCTTTGTACGTGCTTCACAATAACTTAATGAATAAAAAATATGAATTTCAAGAGCAAAAAAATACAGAAAGTAATACTGGATACACGTCCGGAGATCGAACCCGGATCGTCGCTGTTACCACCTGTTTCGAAGCGCCTGTTTGCCAACTGCGCCACTATTAGGATATACTTATATCGGTGAAATTAGGCTACTTATTCTTGAGAAACAATTTAAACAAAAGAGGGCTGTGATGGAAAAATCTAACACTTTTTTCACCTAGCCCCCAACCGCCAACCATCCGATACGGAGCTTCGTTCCAAAAATTGATATATAATTTGCTGATAAGATCATGATTGGCGTCGTCAGTCCGTGATTGATTACGAATTATTGAAGGTAAATTGGTTTGTTTACGTTATTTGCAATTTCTATTGGAATCCACTTTACGCATTACATCGCATAGAATTTAAAATCAATAGTGATGGGTAAGAATATGAAAGTGTAACCGATAGGGTTATTCCCACTAGTTACCACCAATTTGGTACCAGTGGTAACTACTGGGATTTTTTTTCCCACCTTTTACCACTGGGTTTTTTTTCCAGTAGTTACCACCAAAATTTGGTTAGCGTTCAATACTAATAAAAACAGTTTAAATATAGAGTGCTTAACAATACAATACAAACCAAGTTACCAGTGGTAAAAGGTGGGAAAAAAAACCCAGTAGTTACCACTGGTAACAACTTGGTGGTAACTAGTGGGAATAACCCAACCAATAAGCTTGACACGGTTGGTGCTACGACAATGTTGGTGGGGTTAGTATCAGATATAAAAGCAAAGGATCTAACACAGGTCCTTGTGACACTCCAGTTTTTTTTTTTCAGATTTATGACTTATGACGTTATGCTATATTATAAATAGGGTTAAAACAGGATCGGATATTCCATAATAATGCCATATATCAATAACCATTTGATTGCCGAAGTAATGACTGTGATCATTGAGGGTAGACAGAGTCAAATGCCTTACTGTAGTCACAAGGAAATAATTTGCTGGTTTTTTACTTATCGCGCAGGATCTCGTCCATGACGTTGATGAACGGGAAGGTGCCATTGTCCTACCTAGGCCAGGTCGCGAACCTCGATGTTCTGTCCCTCTCGCACTTGTGTTACAAGCTTGTTATACAGTGACGGCCTAAGACCTGGTTGTTACTTACTTATCGCGCAGGATCTCGAACCACTCGTCCACGACGTTGGCGGGCGGGAAGGTTCCGTCGTCGTAGGCCAAGTCGCGGACCTCGATGTTCTCGGCCTTGAGCGGGCCAACGTCGTAGCTGGGCTCGCAGACGCGGACCACGACGCATACGTTGTGCTTGCGCAGCTCCTGTGTAAGATACAACGTAATTTATGGCTTGTTAACGATTAGTACTTTATGTGATTGTTAGATAATGAAAGGCATTATAATACGAGTGTGGGTTTATGAAAAGAGCTAAAAGAGAGATACACTGCTTTATAAGCTTTTTATGATATTTTCAGGAACCGCATGTTACGACCGCCATCGCGGCATTTGATGACAGTAGTTTAAAATAACACTTGCACAGTCTGGGCTATCATAATTGCTGCCAACTTAGCTTGGTTTAGTTCTAGTCATTTCTTATATGGCATCACTAAAGTTTGAGAAGGGAGATAAAAACAAATGCCTTTTCTAGGAATCTTCCACGTCCACAAGACGTCATATGAAATTATCAAGATATTTCATTCAATCAAAAACTAGACAGGCTATAAATTTAAAACATCGTAAACATTAACTTGAAAATAAACAAATCATCTGTTTACGATTTGATGCAGGTCAAAATGTTAGCTCTTATAATACCATAATAGATAGGTAAAGTTGTAAAGTTCCCTCTAATGCAATAAACATTGCGAACGCAATCGTGCACTAGTGCAAAGGTCAGGTGATAAGTTCCTAGAATTACCTGTAGGTACGACTGGATGGTGACGTCAGAGGGGCGGTCCGTGATCAGGAACCGCATTCCCTTGTACTCGATTAGCGAGGGCGCCGGCCGGATATCCTTTTGCTTCATGATTGGTCTTGGTCTTCCTCGCTACGGTCAACACTGGTGTTCACTTCACTTCGGTCCGTCCGACAACAGACAAATTGTCACTCTATTTCCACACAACACACGGCAGTTTCGTGACTTTTATTTAGAAAGGGTCCTATTATATCAAGATAACCACCCGCATGGATGTCGCTTTCACCCACTAGCGCACATTCGGAGACGGTTAAACTAAAGTTCAAAATGTGGAATGAAACTTAAAGAAATTACTCGAACATAAAGTCGCTCCGGACTGAATGATATGCTCCGATTTGCGATGGCTTCAGAATTTAAGGTAGCTGAAACAAAACACAGTGTTATTAGTTTGACGTAAACAAGAGCTAGGAACTCAAGTGGGATAAAAAATGTGTGCGAAAATAGACACAGATTCGTTAGATCATGTGAGTGGTCGGCGGCGGCGGGTATATGACTGAATGCTGATCTATTGCCAACACCGCGTCATTTGTTAGCACTGGATCGGTACACATCAAATTGATAACAGGGATAGTAAACAACACTACATCGTGTTTATTTTAATAAATACCTGTGTATTTTAAGCGATATTTCACGAGCGCGACAAAGTAAACACACTCGAACGGATTGTCTTGGTCAGGGCACGATAAAGAAGCCTTGAATCTAAATGAATACACATTTAATCCGTGTAATTAACTAATTCACCGGGTGCCAAAAACTAAGCAATGTCGCGCTAAATTCCTGTGATTAGCTACGTTCGACGACCTAGTGTTATCTCTAATGAGAGTAATGAGTCATCAAAATAAACATGGGGCAGACATTACTGAAAGCGTATAACGTTTAATTGGTAGTAGTGCTTCGGGTATTTTCACATTGGTAGGTAGTTTGACCGGCGATCCTTCAATAGCATCTTATAATAAACCAAAGGACGTATACTCGGCTCTAACGGACGTATAAAGGATGTAACTTTTGCTTCTTTAAGAAGTAAAGAAACTGAAAACAACCACACCGCCGCGATTTTCTTCTATCGCTGTATTTCGGTGCGGCAGCAAAATTTAAGACATCTGCTTGTACATCTAAAAATTCTTAAATCACTGGTCTAATCTGCCAGTGTGAAAAAGCCTTTCGGACCTTTGGCGGTAGAGCCCCTTGGGAAATAAGTTACCTAGTAGATGCGCTATAAAAGCGAGGGATCTGGTCGTAAAAGCCACAGTAACCAGCTAAATGTACGTCACATGTTCATCAGAGGCATTGTTGACTGTAATTTTGTTCTGTATACATATTTAATAGAAAATATAAGAGCCAGGTACTCTAGTCAGTAGAGAGGTGATTAAACTAAGGGATTATCTTACGATGTTTAACTATTATGAGTGGGAATGTGTTGTGGAATGTACTGGGGAACATTTGTCATAAATGCTTAGTTGTTGGAAGTTTATTGAGTGTTTTTCTTGAGCTAAATTAGAAAACGTCCGCCATTCATAGTACTAGAGTTCGTTAATGGATATTTGTCATGAAGCTCCAGGAGTTTACTATGTAGGTACACGTGTGGCATAAAATGTGTGAGTTTATAGTACGTGCATGTTTTGTTTGTTGTAAAGTACTTGAGAGACGTAATAGACTCTTGTCCTTTGTTTGTCATAAAATGTTCATGGTTTAGTTGTCATAGCAGTTATGGACACGTTCAAATTATGATTAGGCTTAGGCTCATTGTTTGTGGCTCACAGCGGGCTATCACTGTCAGTAAGCGCCCAGCGCGCTACGGCAGTTAAGTAGGTTCGCCTCTTTTAGGTCAAGGAAAGAAAATATCAGTTCAGGGCTTTTTTAGGATAGGATATTACATGGACTGTCATAAAAATGTTGGAGTATTGATGGTTGTAAAGAAACCTAGTTTCCTCCTGAGTTGGAATAACCCTGGGCCCCTAAGTATAGAACTGCCATCACCATCAGTCGCAGCCGCATGGATGTAAGGAAACTGTCCTAACTCTGGGTTAGCAGAACCTCGGGTTCCTTTAGGATAAAACTGAGAAAGCACTAAGTTCAGAATCTTACCTGGACTGTCATAAAGATGGGGTACAGACTTGCTCCCGGCTGCATGGGTCTCAGCTCGGCGGTCCGCCGCTAGTTTATTTGTGTTGGGCCTGGCAGTACTCCGCGCTGTCCAAGCGGAACTCCATCAATGTCGCCACAGAAAGAATATCCAGCTGGAACAAGAAAAAAATGGAGGTTAGGCATAATCAACTATAGCCAGACGTGGAGCTACATAACAGCTGTAACGTGGCTTGCCAATTAATCCTATCCAGGGCCTAAGCATCCCTGTTTTCATGTAGCCGCTCCCAGGGTTTTTCTTGCACCGTCTACCTTGCAGGTATATAGCATGTCTCGATCTGTTTACAAATATCATTCGGAAAAAATATAAAACATATCGACGTATTCGACGTAACATGAAAGAGATGGGCTTGAACTATTCACTAACGGACACTAAAAGACGATACGGCAAAACACATAAAAACATCTTGGATGGGCCATTGTGTTTCATTTTTTCAAACATTCGTGCTCATCAAACCACCGGGGCAACGACCTCTGCAGTCAGGGTCAATATTAACTATGCTAACTAAATCAAAACACAATAACTCGTACATTTTCAGGCCGTGATCACCCCCGGCTCAGCATAGACCTCTCGCCTCGTGTCAACAATGAAACAATTGCTCGTAAAACAAAAGACATTATGCAAAGCTATTGTCCGATTCATCAATCCAAGCATATCGAATTGAAAGTAAAGGTTTTGATCACGAATTATTTCATAAAAAATATTGCATTCGAACACAATGTAACTCACTCAATGACTGGTTGTGCGTATTCCTTTAAAAAAAGTTCTATTTTATTTATACACTAATTAGCACATTACGAAAACACTGAACATCACGACACTTATGCACCAACTGCGGCACAACGGTGAAGAGAGCCAAAACCACAGAGTCCAAGAATTCACTAGCCCTAAAAGAAATTGGCATCTTCAGTTGAAGAGTGACTGAATCAGTACGTTAGGATGGAGTAAAACAAAATGAAAATGAGCACAACACGATAAAGACGACGGATTATGAGAACGCCGCGAGGTCGACTCAAAAATTCACGGCGCAACAGATTTTGGCAGCTGCCCCACAACGTGGGATTCTGGCTTCGCGTCATATGTTTACATTTAAATACTCAATCGTGATGGACGAAGTTATTCCGATAGGGAAAAGTCAAAGTATTCACAGGAATTTGCTTATTTATCCACTTTAGATTATATCGAGGAAAACGAACGGCTTAGGACGAGGCCAGGCGGAAAACTGGATTGGGACGAGTTTTAATCAAAATTGTGGTGAATTGCCTAAGGCCTTTTAGGTTAAATATAAACAAGTGGGAAATGTTACGCTGAAGCAACAAGAGAAAAGAAATTTAATTATAATTGGCTATTTTAAAATTAAGATCCCAGGAATAAGGTATTAATCGAAATCCAAGAATAACTGGGAGACGCGTATAAATTCGGCAATAGCAAATTTATTTCTGAAAATGCTACAACATTCGTGGGATTAAGACAGTACTTAAGCTTTAGATGGAGGAACAAGTTCCCTTGCAAAGAAACGGGGAAACTTGAGGAAAGGGAATAAATAAAACTGAAGAAACAAGTACAAAACGGAATATTGCGGACTATTGGAATCTGCCAAAGAGAATTCTAAAAAGCCCTGAATCGTTAGACGCGACCTGACGGTCGATAAACTCCAGACTACACACGTGTCCAGACGTTTTAGACTAATATTTATAATGTCTCGCCGAACTCTGTCTAGACATTTAGAGAACAATTAAAGTGCGCTTAGTGACATCGCCCCCTTTACCTAAAAGATGCCAATGAACGCGTGGAACGAAGGTCTATCAATAACATTGGCAATGTTCATGGAGAGACAATGCATGGATGTGTTAAGTACATGTTTTCACATTTATAGTCCACACGTGGCAAACAACCGCAACAAGGACATTCTAACCACAACAAACAACTTCGCAAACACAACACCGCGATTGTCTACAATTTTTTTAATAGACAGAGTAAATTCGATGAAGGCACGCAACATTGCTAATCCAAAAGACATTTGATAGAATTGGGTTGGCCTTAATCGAAAATTGATGGCAAAGTCGTTCTAAATATACAAAAGACAGAACTGTTGCGAATTGTTTCTGATCATGACGCAGGCATAGTTATACATATAAGCATATGGTTAGGCATAGCTGTTTGCGTTCCGCATACAGCGTCCTGCGAGGTCGCCAAGCCTAGTAATTGTTTGCAACTAGCCACTGACTTAATTATCTGAACTAAAATAGCAGTCAGGAAATAAGCAGCGATAATTTATGTTCTTATTCTTCCAACAAATTCTATTTGAAGTTTTGTTAAAAATAGCTATAATTTCTCGTGAAAATTCTTATCTAATTTGAATCCCGTTAGTACAATAATTCTCCGATGATAGTATAGGCATTAGTATTTAACTTTAATTCAAATATTTGTGATTTCATGCAAGCTTATAAATAAAAAAACCGGCCAAGAGCATGTCGGGCCACGCTCAGTGTAGGGTTCCGTAGTTACTCTTCCGTCACAATAAGCTAAACTGGAGCTTAAAGTATAGTAAATTGTTAACCAAGGGATGAAACGGTACCTTTCACCCGAGTTAAACAAATAGGCAAATTTGCATAATCAGTATCTAATTAAAGTAAGTCTTTTTACTATGAAGGGAAAACTTTTTGCGATAACTCAAAAACAGCTAAACTGATCATGTCCGCTATAGTTTTCATTTAATGTCTTTCTTAAGCTCTACTTCCACGATTTTTTTCATATTTTTTGGACCTACGGTTCAAAAGTTAGAGGGGGGGGCCACATTTTTTTTTTTCTTTCGGAGCGATTATCTTCGAATTTATTCACTTTATCAAAAAATGTTTCTTGAAAACCCCTATTAGTTTTGAAAGACCTTTCCAACTATACCCCACACTCTAGGGTTGAAGCGAAAAAAAAAATTCACCCCCACTTTACGTGTTGGGGAGGTACCCTAAAAAAAATTAAATTTTTAGATTTTATTGTACGACTTTGTCGGCTTTATTGATTTATATATCCATGCCAAATTTCAGCTTTCTAGCACTAACGACCACGGAGCAAAGCCTCGGACAGACGGACAGACTGACAGGCAGACAAACGGACATGGCGAAACTATAAGGGTTCCGTTTTATGCCATTTGGCTACGGAACCCTAATAAAAAAGCCTCTTTATTTCCTTAATTTTACACACGCGCGTCATTCCCTATCATACGAATATCGATGAAAGTACGTAACTATAGTTTGATCATTTGTATATAATTCATGTCATAAAAGCCTAACATCCTATTTCAGTTAGCAACACAAGGATACTTCTATTATCAGACAACAAAAAAATTGGTTTTTGTCACATATTCGCCAATCTTCTATGAAATTTCAATCACGTCAGAGATAGCTGTTTATCATATCGTATAGGATTAGGCTATCGGACGAAGTATCACGGCTCAGGCGTGTGTTTTATTAACAATGTGGTCACATATCTATCTGCATACACGCATCGAAGGTCATGTAGAGATAAACTAAATCTGTTATCAATTTCATAACACGATAAAATGCAATTTTTCGTCAGAACTCAGCAACGGGGTAAAAAGCTGTATCCTCCTGCTAAGTACAAAGAAAAATTAAAAACTCAGAACAAAAATTTGCGTAACCAAAACCTATATCTTCCATCTATGATTGCGATATCTGTACCAAAGACGTAGAATAATAAAGAGTAATAATAGTATTAATATAATTGTAATTCTGTATAGATGTCACGTCAACAAACACGAATTTTCATTTTAACATCCTGAATTGCGCAGCGAATTCAGAAAACACGAAAAACATATTACGCAGTCCATTTGCAGGTAAACGTCATAATGACGGTATGAAATATGCGACATTGCCGGCTGTGGGCAAAACAACGAACATGCAGCGTCCGGTAAAACTTGCAGCTTTTCGGTGCACTGCTACCTAAATTGCCTGATGTAAATGAAGATTTAACAAGTTCGTATTGCATCATTAAAACATGTTACTCAGCTGGTGATTTGCATAAAGCATAACTCAGCGGTAAATCAAAACAAATATTTGGATTACTTATTACGTTATTGACTTATTATATAGTATGCAGTGTTTAACAGAATGCAGTGTATTCGGAGATTTCGATATGTTTATGAATGATTTTTATTATTATTATTATTTGGAGCCTGTCGTGTCCCACTGCTGGGAAAAGGCCTCCCCCCAATCTCTCCACTGATCTCTGTCCAGAGCTATGTCTGGCCACTCCTTCAAGAAGGAGTCCAGTTCATGAATGATTTATAAAATTTAATTCTTGCTCAAGTAGGTACTGTTAGGTCAACCTGATATTAGCGTGATAAATAAAAAAATAAGTTGACTGTTGACAGCAAACAAGAGGAAATGAGATAAGGAGAGCACAAATATTTTTACCTTGGGTGTTTACGGGTGGCGCCAATAAGTCAGGCACATAAAATCTAAAGAAAAAATATTAAAGATAACGATATAAATAGTTAACCATTTTCATTCAATTTAAACACTAAAATGTATGCCTGCTTCAGATTTTTGCGATAACGTATCGTCAAATAAAAACCACAACTAACGTTCAAACGGATCCAAATAATGGTTTCAGTTTCGTCGAAATACAGGTTTTATTGGTTAATGTACTTATTTACTAATATCGATAACTAGTTATTATATAATGATTGATGTAGCTGTGTGCATAAATAGACTATGCTTGCATTGATACGAGTATACTGAGGAAGTAGTTAATAGTTATTTTTATTTATGATACTATTGCAGAATAAATTAAATTACGTGTATTGTACGTTTTACAGTACATACGGTCCTTTAAATTTTAGACATAGGCACACGGAAAGTGCTAAATCCCGCATGCATCATATGTACTATAAAACGTTGTACAATAAACGTGCGAATAGGTAATTAGCAACTCATGTCGGTTTAAAACACTCTCTCCCTCTTATTTTATCACCACTCGCTGCAAATTTTCTACTTTTTCGCACTTGTATCGTAAATAACTAAAGCAATGTTTGAATTCCAGTAAACTGTTAATCATTAGAAGATAACAATAACAATGCCGAAATCTAAAACGGCGAAGTATTCGTAGCTATCTATGCCCCTATATCTAGCAACAATCCACAAGGTCTATTACTTTCGTTATTACAAGCCGCCCGTCAAGTTGGCACGGGCTCTTCCTGCTCCATTAATTTGATGATGTTAACGATAAAATTGCCGCTTGCAAGCGACGCCTAACGGTTAGAACACTTTAACCCTCCAGAAATTAATATTGCTTATAGAATACAATTTCCTGTTTATATAGATAACGCGAAACGCGATGTATGTCGTTTTTAAAAAAACGCGTTGCAACTTTTGCAAGCTTCAATTATCTATCAGTCTTGATTTGTCATTTTGACTAAATAACGGGAGGATAGAATAATTAATAGAATAATTGAAACATACTATAACAAAGAAAGTATTAAAAGAAAAACAATAGTCTTTATATTATCTAATAAGGACCATGTAGAACAATTAAATGCCAATATGAACGCAACAAGGATGGTATTACAAACAGACGTTTGATACGAGAAGATAAAGAGGTCAGCAATTTTACAAGAAAACATGATGAATTTGCATTCATCATAGCTAGTTAACAGTCATATGTTAAGAAAACCAGTAGAATACAATATTCTTGTTATATTCCTATCTATAAAGTTAAATCTCACGATAAAGACATTACCAAGAACATTAACGGATAAGCATACACTACTTATCTTGTCAATGGTAATCCGATTCCAGTACAAGTCAAACAGTGTTTTATGATATCCCCACTTGTAGAATAAACATGCCGGTGATTCAAGGCAAGTTTGCACAACCATAACAATTATTGAACAATGAAATACCTAATTACCAGTGACGTGTCATAAGATATGTACTATACTCTATCCACGTTAACGAGCTAGTATAACGGTCTCTCTTTTGCACGTTTGTATGCAGATGAAAAGGACAAAAAAAGGCAGTGGGCGTAAACAATGGTACCTCGCTGTCCGGCCCGGCTTACATGCCGTCGCTCGGAATATTTATTTTTATATTCCTTATGGTTATAATCATACATCGGGGTTTCTGGTGCGAGAATATTAAATAATTACCAAACTACGAGTATGAATTAAAAATAGGTAGTAAGCACTAAAACTGCTTAGAAATGTTAAAATAGTAGGTATCGGTTTTTGGTTATTACCCTTTTTTTTTGGCTAATGTCAAACATTAGCACGGCACCAAAAACCCCGATGTATGGTTAATATTTATATTTATTTTATATTCTTTTTGGTTTATTTTAAAGGACCAACTGAATATTTATGATCAATAGTGAAATAACGAATTGGCGGACTTAAATTTAATGCTTAAGGCACCATAAGTATGTATATTAATATTACGGAATTCAAAGTTACAAAACTAAAACTATCTATTGATCATAAATATGAAATTAAAAAATAGTTACTGGATAGTCACAATATTTAACTAAATAGGTATCTGGCTACATATAACAGTATTAATAAAACCAGGTGTTTGTTAATAAAAATATTTCATCCATCTCCGAGGCACTAGAATCATTTTCTAAATTTATTATAAATCTATCCAGCGGTTCGACTATACTCATTTTTGTTTCTACCACTTCTATTACGTGCTTGATGCATTTCTTCCATGACTCAGCATTTACTTTAGAAATACCTTCCCGGAGTAACTGTTTCACTTCCGCTAGTTTGAAAGTTTTATTATTGTTGGCTACGTAACCCTTGACTTGCGACCAAATCATCTCTATCGGATTCAATTCGCAGTGATAAGGGGGTAATCGTAGCACTGTCTTATTTCTTTGTTTCGCTATTTCATCTACAACAAACGCCTCATACCTATTTTTATGAGCTCTTACAATATTCAATAAATCTTTTTTGTTCATATTAATTGTAAATAAGTTCCTTTCCTTTAACCAATCAATGATTTCATTCTTTCGTGATTGTGTGTTGGGTACCTTTTCTATTTTTCTTGAATGGTATGGGGCGTTATCTAGAACAATTACAGAGCCATCTGGAATCTTATCAAGCACCTGCGTGAACCATTCTTCAAATACCTCCGCGTTCATGTCTTGATGATAATTTCCTTTGTTCTTTGATTCAAACACTAATAGGCCGCCTTCAACAAATCCGTCTTCACTTCCAATGTGTGTTACGATTAGCCGCTTACCCTTGCCTGCAAAAATAAATTATTTTTTTATTTATTCTATTTATCTTGTTAAGTTATTACAAGAACGATAACTCACCTGATGGATTTCTCAAGCCAGAAGATAAACCATTTATCATAGCATGTCTTGCATTTTGGATCGTCGAGTCAAGCCAAATTAAGCTTTTAGTGTGACCCTCGTTTACCCACGTTTCATCCAAGTAGAAAATCTTTTTTCCCGCTGCTCTCGCTTCCTTCACACTTTTTGAATAATTTCGCCTCCAATATTGTAGATCTTTTCGATCATTCATAAGACTATTGCGACTTCTTTTAATAAACTTGAATCCAATATGTCTTAATAACTTGTGAAGTGTAGACCGCTTATAATTTTCTAGAGTTGTATCGCTGTTGACCACGTTCAAAATTTTGGTTAGTGTCGGGATTTCATTCCGTGAAAAAAACTCGTGCACTATTCTTCGCAATGCGTTTTAAGTAAAGCTGTCCATTGTGTTTAGCACAGTTTTGCGCTGTCTTTCTTTTTTAGGTGATAAAAGGACATTATTCGTTTTTTTTTCTTTCACAATTTTGTACACTGATACCCAATGGATACCTAATGACGACGCAACAGCCTTCGCAATTTCATTGTGTGAGGCATCTGGAGTCTCTCTTATAAAAGTGTCATACAAATTGCATATCATCACTTTTTCATGTGACAAAAAATGCTGCCTCCGCCTTTTCTTAGGCGCGATTGGTGAATTTGCCATTTTAGTTCGCCAAAAATCAGTCCAAAACACTAGCCGAGTCACACAGTAGACAGTCCAATAATACACAAGCCGAGTCACACAGTATGCAGGAAAGTCCAGTAAACAAGCCGAGTCGCCAAGTAAGCAGAACATATTCCAGTAAACAAGCCGAGTCACAGATCAATCGGGGAACAATAGAATGGAGAGCACTTTAACGCGTCCGCACCGTACAAAAAATAGAGTGAACTGTCATGTAAACTGACCCGTTGCAATTGCATCGCCCTTATCGCTGACCATTCACGTGCTGTCTGAGTTTTCTGGTACTAGCTCGTTAACGTGGATAGAGTATAGTTAGTGAACTCGTTTACGTAGATAAATATGTGAATTCGACTGGCCATGAGACGGATGACATTGGCTTTGGACGCGGTTGAGGACAAAATTCATTTAATATAGATGATGTAACAGTAACTAGTTAATATAAACAGTATACTACAGGTCAAAATCAATTCGTTGGCAACAGTTATACCTTGAAGAATTGACCGGCATAGCAACAGCAAACAAAAATTCGTGCAATTGCTATTTGGCAAAAATAGCAATCTATAAAGGTGAAAATAAAGAATGTTCAGTTGCTGGTAGAGCAGGAAAGTGGAGCGAATATAAAGCCCGTCACAGACGGAGCGATAATAAACCAAAAAAGATAGCAAGACATCTTACGATGTATTTGATTTTGAGTCCATACACGAAACAATAATATATAGAGATAGAGATCTTTATGTGCATACCAGTTTGAATTGGGTGTAGCAAAACATGTTGTTCACAATATCTACCTTAGATAGTAATTATTACAAATTTTCTAATTATTACAATATTTTTTCAGTTATAACAAATAACATAGATAGCTTCTTTTGATTGACCGTAGTTCTGTAGAAAGCGACCAACATTTTATTTTTGTTAAAGTAACTTACATTATAACAAGTGGATTTGATCGCTTTTGCATTGATAAAAAAAATTACTTGGTCGTTTTCTGCATAACTACGGTCAATTATAACTATATTTTTTACCTATGAACTAGAATGTACTATACCTATTAAAGTATTATATTTAAAGTACAAGTTACATATTACCATCTTCCATAAATTCAGCTATTGAATAGAAACATTTATCCACCAGCATATATTTTAGACGGTTTATGAAATTTGAATCTGTTTGTTCGGGTTTTTAAATATGTGGTATTTTGTTATATTACGGTATCTTACAGCAAGGCATCTTGAGATACCTTGCTATATATAGTATATTACGATATATTTTGGTATCTTACGGTAAATTAATATGTCGGTATTATCGCTCCGTCTGCGACGGGCTTAAAACAATCGTCAAGAGACCTAAAAACTTCGTTAAAGTAAAACTTGTTGTGCAATTCGTTTAATGTACCACACCCTCGCAAACAATACTCTAGGTATTTGCCCTGTGTAATTTACAGAACATGCGAGACCAGACACATTACGGGTAGTTTAGTTGTTTAGACTACTTACGCTGATTAAAGCAAATAATACTATAAACTAGGATCTACGTCATTATGCACGTGACTAAGTACGTAACAAATGTGCGAACATGTAGGTATCTAATGAGTATCGAATTCAACTACGTCAACGTGAACACTGTTCACAGCGAAAGTGTGGGACAATAACACTGATAAGAATTGCGTGCGAGTGCAGAATTAGACGTGTGAATGGGATATTTTAAAAGCCAACACCTGTTGCTTTCAGAAAAGCGAACTAAACTGAACGAGGACGCAAACTAAGAAAAACTTGCACTTAAAACAAGTGAGGAAACTAAAACAACCTCACAATTACCTGACCACCTATTTTGACCATATCCAGCAGAAACACTCGACACTTTAGTCACTACACGGCACAGTAAGAATTCGGCGCGCCGAAATCGTGTCAGCGAAACGGGCCACGCAAACGATGACACAAATAACAGCACTTACATGTATCTGGCGCTCGTTTAATAGTTATTGAAACACAAAATAGTTAATGTGGGGAATTTAGCACACGCAACAGAAGCTGTCGTTTTAGACAGTTGGCGAGGTTAGGCGTTCACATCGCAGCGGTGACGTGCGGGCGGCGGTTGTGCACAGACTGCCGCCGAGTGGCCGCGGCCGCCGGCGCCCCACGACGCGACGTCACGCGGGGGCGTTGGCGTCAGCCGCCCGACGTGCCCGAGCCGACGCCGACACCCGCACGCGGGCCGCTATTAAAAATGGGAGAAACTTTTCGCAAGTTTGTAATGAATCACGAATTGAGGATTTTGATTCTTCCAATGTCATTAGAACATTTCTAGGTCAGACTGAAAATAAATTGATATTCTACGCCAATTTTATTAAGAACCATAACTTTACAGAAATAATAAAGTAGGTACAACCAAAACCCTGAATGGCCGATCACAATCGAATAAATTAAGCAAAATCATGGCTGATGAAAAGTAAACCCAATAAGTACCAAGAAACCTCTTCTAAAACCAAAACTTTCTCAAATCCTTAAACAAATATCGAGGTAATTGTTAGGTTATACGTACCAAAAGAAATCAAAATGAATAAGCACCAACCATCACAGTCCGATAACTCCTGATCGCAAACCGATAAGGACTGAACTGAATGCGTACAGTTGGCGACACGCAACTCAATATGCATCGCTGTTGACAGACCCAGCGACTAAACATTATAATGCTTTTCTGAAGACTAAACTTCTATAAAGGCATTGTTATCCAAGTTTTGACTGGTCAGGTGACACCGTCTGGCTTCAGAGTAAATTTATTGAATTCAATGTGAAACTTGGCGTTGGGTTTCCAAAGATCGATTGGGTTAGTATTAAATTTTATTACGTATTCAAATATGGTACTATAATAGCATTCTTGACGTTCATACTTACTTGAAACCATATATTTGCCATCGAGTTCAAAAATGCTGCTGCTGCTAATTAGTACTATTGTTTGCGATTTTTTTTAATGTTGCGGTTAATGAGAGTTCACCGACATGATAAAAAAATAAACACGAATTCGTTTTGTTCATTTTGCTAAATTATATAAATGACCAGTGATTCTAAAAATACCAGGATAAATTTGCCAAAGCGACAAGTATAAAACGCTCAGTGCCGTAATTGCTGAAGTTATTTCAGCTTCTCTAATTAACACATTTAACGTTACTGCCAAATTGACCGCAGTGTTAACAAGCGACATCGTCGCATTATGATTTCAGCTACACCATCTTATCATGATATTTTACGATTATTACTCTAGCTAGACGAGTAGGTTTTATATCTTAGAAGATATAAATTTCGAATGAAGACTCAGACACCAACATAACAGAAAACTATTTTAATCAAATAGAAATATATTCTGGAAAGAATCCGTAATGGATAGATTGCAAAGGGAATACACTACAGCGCCTTCGCAAGTATATTTAGATTCAATACAAATGAGTTCAGAGGGGCCTTCCCAGAGATTGAAGAAAATAACGTTAAAGGCAGCCGTTTATAACACGGAAAGAGCTCATAACGAAATACAAAAATGTTTCCTCGAGGCACTCGTTTACGAAATTCTCGTCACGAACAAGCGAGTGGCGCATTATGAGCCTATGTCTTATAGCGGAAGCAAGCTTTCCCCTCATACAGCAGCCCACGTATTTGTCCATAGCACGTCAGGATAAAGTTAGATCCGCCCACACTGTATATGGGCTAATTTTCCGCTCGGGTTCAAATTAAATGCTCTAGAAACTCCTACGGAAAATTTCCATTACACTACCAGATTGAAAGTGCAGATTTAATTTCGCTTTCGCCTATTTCCCATTTAGATTCATAACAGAAATGTCTTGGGATATGAAAGATAAAGCCAAAGCTTATCGCTTAGTCGAGATTAAACGACGCAGTTAATGAGCGATGTACTCAATTTACAAGACGGATAATGATTTCATCAAATAATAACGCGTGATATCGTGCACACGTCTGTGGTCTAATGCGCAATATAATGCAGACGTCGTCGTTTGGACCAACCACCCAAGAACAAAGGTGAGGGGCACACGTGTAAGTGGCAAATGCAATCCTCGCCCAGGGACAAAAAGTTACGAGCAAGGTTGCGGAAAAGGCCAAACTGCCTTTACTGTCTCCCGTTCCAAGGTTCGGGAAATATGAGCCCAATTAAATGAACAACAAACAGACTTCGATGTAATTTGCTTTTTGTTACTTAATGGTTTCTCAAAGATAGCAAAAAGTGAGAGAGTTTTTAAACAAGACCTCTTCAAGCTCAACGAGGCAAAGTGGCCACTTAGTCTCTAGTGGGCTGTTATTGACGCGATACAGTTAACGGTATCATTACCCAATAAAGCGAACAGAAATTTAAATACAAAGGAATAAATTTGGCGCCGCAAATAGATCAGAACAAAGATAGGAGAAATTCTTTCATACTGGCATTTAAGGGTTCCAGGTTGTATTTTGTATATAGTTTCTTGAAGGGCAAGTTATTTTTAAACTGCGTGGGTAGAGTGTGTCCTGAACTCTGGTTCACATTCACGTGTTTTAGACACGTGGCAGTGAAACGAGCGTCGCTTGCATTACAATCGTCCCAGTATTGTTTTCCAATTCTGGGCAACGTGATTATATGAAACACCATTGGCTTGGGGAACTTCGAGCAACCTTGATACAACGTGACGGGTACGCGTGAGTTTGATGGAGTAGACGGGAAATTGTTTCCAAGTTGAAATAATTCTGCAAAGTACAGTAAGGATCCTTGACCTTGAAGATCTGAAGTGACGTTTACGCAAGGTACTTTGTTTGGCTTTGAATTATTGCTTTTGAGATGTTAGGAAAAACAGCGACATTTAAAAATGCTTTTTACAAGCAATTACTTAAAATAAGACTGCAATGAACCTTTTCCTTAGAGATCTGGCGTTGCTAGAAGCAAAGATGGCTTTGCATCATCTTTCCAAGGTTTTTGTTTAGTGTCAAATACAACACAACGACACACCACAATACTAACATATAAATGAATTTGCTCTGAAGAATCTTGCCCGTCTCTATCTAGAATTACGTTACGCAAGGACTCTGACTTGAATAGTTATTATTCTTGGGTAAGAACTCAATAACAAATACCAATCTTTTACTTGATGAAAACATAACAAAGCACTTCGAAGAACCTTCCCCTTGAATTCCTAGGTTGCGTATGGTTATTCCTATAGAGATCTAAGAGCAGAAACATTGTCAAATAGAAAACCTCTACAAATAATCAATACTAATGAATAACACGTCCGGCATTGTCTCGACTCTAATAGTCGTTGCCGAAGGTCGACACATCAGCCCTATGACATAGCAACGCAGTTTTTATCATAGACATTACGAATGTTATCGTTTCCTCGTAGACCAGCGGTTGAACAAAAATGGGTTTCGATAATATTAAAGTTTTTTCTTTTTTGATATGTCATTGGGAGTATGTTAAATAATACTTTGGTAAAAAGTTAGAAATTTTAAGGTTGAGCTTTCGGTTATATTTAAATATTTTAATTTTTGCTAATAACTAAGTAAATATAGAATTAAAGTTACAGAAAACTTTAGCATATCGAATAACACTTCAATTTATGTACAATTTTCAGTTTTTAGAAATCTGGAACAGCTGCTTTCTGGTAAACGTAAAAACACGAGTTATTTTGTAAATATAGAATTAGAGTTGCTGATATTGCAAAATTACGATATTATCGATCAATTTAGTATTCTAGTAAAAAGTTAGACATGTAGACAATGTGCTTGTCTAGATATTGATTTCAGGTTAAGCAGTATAGCTAATATTGAATTAAAGTTTGTAGAGTTAATAATAATCGATCATCAACAATGATCTCAGTTACTAAACAAAAATTTAGAAATATAAAATCACGGCGACACTCATTACTGATATGTATGCATTCCTTGCTTATATAAATACGTTACGTTTCAAACGCGCGGCAAGTTTGCGCGCGCCGCGCGCTGTGGCAGGAGGCAGCGAACAACGGTAGTGGGGAGCGGGGTGCCCTTGACTGCGTCTACGGTCCATCAAAAAAATTCCTAAAGCGTGTTTTAAATTAATAGCAATAGATAATTGTTATTTTGTTGTTACTATAATAGGTATTGCCCGCGGTTTCGTATTATTTATGTATAGGTATTTATTTATTTAAACTTTATTGCACAAACAAAAAAAAACACAAATGGCGGACTTAATGCCAAAAGGCATTCTCTACCAGTCAACCATTGGGTCAAATAGAGACAAAAAAAAACACATTCTCATACAGATGACCACCCTTCCTTGTACCATTTTAAAAGCCAGTAGCAGCTTTTCATTCCCGATTTTTTTCAGATGTTTGGACTTGGTATTTTCCTCGCGATAGTTATTTGTTTTAAGGGGAATGTTGTTGTTAACCGCTAATGCTAATATTGATAACCGATAGTTATATAGAGATACGTTATAAGGTATATGCACCCTCATGTTATTTATTTCTGATAAGAAATAAATGTAAGACAAAATTCACAGTGATACATTTCAAGTAGGTTGCCTTGTAAGATTGCGTACGGATAGTTTTTTTGTTTGTTATTTCATCGTATGATATATCAAATGAAAGCTTATTTGAAAGTTGCCGTATTAAAAAAGTTGGTCCAGTTAATGGTCGCCTAGATTAACCGATTTTTATATAAAATGTAGGCAACCATGGACTGGACCAACTTGTTAAACAGGCAACCTAGTACAGTTAGTAATATAGTACCTGGGCGACCGAGCTTTGCTCGGTTATAACTATTTATTGTAATATTTCTCTTATTACATAGGTCATTTTTTTTTACTAAATTAAACTTGTGTAAAACAATAAAAATTAAAAAATAATATATAAACTTGAACATATAAAAAAAAACAAAAGTTAGTCACCGGGCGAGATTCGAACCCGTAACACTCGTTTAGCAGTCCGCGTCTTAACCCGCTGGACCAGACGGACAGTGGCCGGCAACACGAAATTAGTGACCATATTCTGCGTCGAAAGAAAAACGCATGAAAACTCGAAAACACGCGTTTTCCCAAACATAAGACTAATCTAGATAGATTGTATACCCCCAAAAACCCCTATATACCAAATTTCAGCGAAATCGTTAGAGCCGTTTCCGAGATCACAGAAATATAATTATATATATATATACAAGAATTGCTCGTTTAAAGGTATGAGATAAAATAACTTTTCTTTTGATATATCATGTGACGTTTTCGTTTACACACTAAAAGCACAGTGTAAAAAGTAACAGTGGGCCGACGCCTTTGATGTTTGCGTAAATGCCGACACCGCTCAAGGTCTCCGTACCTACCTAGGGTTATCACAGACTTACACAACTGCCCAAAAGAGGATGAAAGTGTTTTTAGTTTTCATGTTGTATGATGTATGTGTACTAATTTTACAAATGACGTCCATTTTGGAAATAAAGATGGCGGACGTCACTTTTTTGAAAAAGTCGTCATGGGTGTTGTTTTCTGGGTTTTTAGGGGTGTGGATTTCAAAAATGGCATCTATTTTGAAAATAAATATGGCGGACGCTACTTTTTGAAATGGGTGTCGATGTGTGTAGCCGTGATATCAACCACCTTTAATTCTAAAATGGTCTCTATTTTTGAAATCTGCACCAACAAGACCCGCCAAAATTGACGTCATTTTTGTAATTGGAACCCCGAGGAACCTCGGAGATGACACCCATATCCATTTTTAAGAAAAATTAATGTCCGCCATCTTGGATTTCAAAATGAACGTCATATTCGTAATCGGAACCCCGAGGAACCTCGGAGATGACACCCATATCGATTTTTAAGAAAAATTAATGTCCGCCATCTTGGATTTCAAAATAGACGTCATTTTCGTAATCGGAATCCCGAGGAACCTCGGATATGACACCCATATCGACTTACGAAAAAATAATTTCCGCCATCTTGGATTTCAAAATGAACGTCATTTTCGTAATCGGATCCCCGAGGAACCTCGGAGATGACACCCATATCGATTTTTAAGAAAAAATAATGTTCGCCATCTTGGATTGCAAAATGGACGTCATTTTCGTAATCGAAACCTCGAAGAACCTCGGAGATGACACCCATACCGATTTTTAAGAAAAATGAATGTCCGCCATCTTGGGTTCCATAATGGATGTCATTTTCGTAATCGGCACCCTGAGGACTTTCAAAAATAATGAAAACATCAAATAATAGATGATACATATACAAACAGAAGCAAGAAACAATTTCTTGCTTTTTAAAGTCTTAAACTACTCATAATTTCTTAAAATAAGTTATAAAACATGTCCGCCATTTTGAATTTGAAAATTGATATCATAATTATGATATATTTTTGTTTACACTGAGACAAATAATTAGCACATGTCGTATGAAATATTTTAATTGTGTGTGTTTTTTTTATTTATTTTTATACTACGTCGGTGGCAAACAAGCATACGGCCTGCCTGATGGTAAGCAGTATCCGTAGCCTATGTAAGCCTGCAACTCCAGAGGAGTTACATGCGCGTTGCCGACCCTAACACCCTCCCACCCCTCGTTGAGCTCTGGCAACCTTACTCACCGGCAGGAACACAACACTATGAGTAGGGTCTAGTGTTATTTGGCTGCGATTTTCTGTAAGGTGGAGGTACTTCCCCAGTTGGGTTCTGCTCTAGATCTGGAATGACATCCGCTGTGCTGTGCCCTACCACACAGAGCCAGATGACATTTACAATGCCCATACCTCTCTTATAATGCCTGTGCTAAAAATGTGATTGCGAACTACCTGCAATAACTATACAGTACCTGGGCGACCGAGCTTTGCTCGGTTATAATTAACTATTTATTGTAATATGGTGGTGTATAGGTGATAATATTAACTACATTCTTTTACTAAATTAAACTTGTCTAAAACAATAAAAATTAAAAAATTATGTATAAAATTGAACATATAAAAAAAAACAAAAGTTAGTCACCAGGCGAGATTCGAACCCGTAACACTCGTTTAGCAGTCCGCGTCTTAACCTGCTGGACCAGACGGACAGTGGCCGGCAACACGAAATTAGCGACCATATTCTGCGTCGAAAGAAAAACGCATGAAAACTCGAAAACACGCGTTTTCCCAAACATAAGACTAATCTAGATCGATTGTTTACCCCCAAAAACCCCCATATACCAAATTTCAGCAAAATCGTTAGAGCCGTTTCCGAGATCCCGGAAATATATATATACAAGAATTGCTCGTTTAAAGGTATAAGATAATTAGGCATTAAAACACTCGTGTGATCTTTTTAAGAAACTCACTTCGTTCGTTTCCTAAGCCCACACTCGTGTATTTTAATGCCTTTTATTATGTAGCAGTAACATAAACTACTAATATATGTTGAAAGTAAGTACAGGCGGCTAACACAATGGTACCAAAAGACAAAAGTTTTGAAAATGTAATTTTCATCATCGTCACTTGGCTGTACATTTGAGGGCCTATCGCGAACCACGTTCGACGTGTTACCTCTCTGTCGCACTTGTAAATTCGTACGTAAGTATGACAGGGAGGCAACACGTCGAACGTGGTTCGCGGTAAGCCCTCTGATGCCACCTCCATTAGTCTTTTGTACGCAGGTATAGCCTTCGACTCAATGTATAATCTACACTTTTTATGGAAACGTAGTTCCTCCTTCCCGTAGAAATATTTAACTTTCCCATCACCAAGAAAGATTATTTGCTCGCAGTTATTAACTGCTCAATTCCTCGTTTTTTCTCTGTTACTAAGTCAGTACAGTACACATATCAAACATTTTTCACTCATTTTGAAGTCATAATAACTTTTATTCTATAATTAAATTCATGTAATGTCCGCATCTAATTTATGTGCACGATAAACAAACAAATGAATGATTTGAAAGAAAAGACAAACAGCGCTTGCGAAGCTGAGCGGGGGGCGCGGGCGGGGCGAGGTATCTATCGCTCACTAGGTCGGCTACGATAGGCTCCCGCGCGCCGAGCCGACATGTTGACGGACCAGCGCGGCGTGGTTATGAATTTCGCGCCTTTTTAAGTTGATTTTACTATTACAATGCAAGCTACACACAGATATTTCTACCTTTCCATAAAATGGCTGCATATATTATTTTATAGTAATAGACTTATCTCTACGGACTTTAATTCAATATTAGATCTTACAGGACAAAAAACGCTTATTAATTGTAAAGCACATATCCTATTCTTCTAATTTTTTGCTTTGCCTATTAACTTAAGAATTTAGATATGATATTGTGGATTTTTCAAACTTTAATTCAATATTGACAAAATAATAAGCTAATTTGAGTTTGACAAAGTAGCACGTTGATTTTTTTTCTAAAAATTTGATAGCATAAAGCCTCATACATATTATAAAAGACGATGCTTAAATTTTGTACTTTAATTCAATATTCAAAATTCATCAATAAAAATCGATAAATACCTTATTTATATCTAACGCTCGTTCTAAATTTTCTTCATATATTACAAATATGCTTAAAAATATGTCCCATACCAGATAAACATCACTTTTCACTCTTTAGAATTATCGAAACTTATAGGGCAAAAATCCGGTCCCACTATTGGTCTATCGTGGCCAATCTTGTATAGAAAATTCGTTCCGCAGTGCGATAAAGTACTTTAAATCTAGATCAAGCGATTTGATAATATGACGGTTTAGAAGTATCTAGATTTATAATTTATTATGTTTGACTTGTTTGAGGTTTTAAGATGCAAGGAATAAACCTCAATAATTTTAACATAA
Source organism: Cydia pomonella (assembly GCF_033807575.1). Taxonomy (NCBI): domain Eukaryota; kingdom Metazoa; phylum Arthropoda; class Insecta; order Lepidoptera; family Tortricidae; genus Cydia; species Cydia pomonella. The sequence continues at coordinate 24,219,898 of NC_084708.1, forward strand.
TAGACATACAAGAAGTATCCATATTACTTCTTGTATCTTATACCTTTAAACGAGCAATTCTTGTATATAAATAAATATTATAGGACATTATTACACAAATTGACTAAGTCCCAAGTAAGCTCAATAAGGCTTGTGTTGAGGGTGCTTAGACAACGATATATAAATATATATATTATAAATATTTATAAATACTTAAATACATAGAAAACACCCATGACTCAGGAACAAATATCCATGCTCATCACATGAATAAATGCCCTTACCAGGATTTGAACCCGGGACCATCAGCTTCGTAGGCAGGGTCACTACCCACTAGACCAAACCGGTCGTCAAAATATATATATATATATATATATATACATATATATTTCTGTGATCTCGGAAACGGCTCTAACGATTTCGCTGAAATTTGGTATATGGGGGTTGTTGGGGGTATACAATCGATCTAGATTAGTTTTATGTTTGGGAAAACGCGTGTTTTAGAGTTTTCATGCGTTTTTCTTTCGACGCAGAATATTGTCGCTAATTTCGTGTTGCCGGCCACTGTCCGTCTGGTCTATCGGGTTAAGACGCGGACGGCTAGAAACGAGTGTTACGGGTTCTAATCTCGCCCGGTGACTAACTTTTGTTTTTTTTTTATATATGTTCAAGTTTATATATAATTTTTTAATTTTTATTGTTTTAAACAAGTTTAATTTAGTAAAAAAATGTAGTTAAGATTATCACCTATACACCACCATATTACAATAAATAGTTATAACCGAGCTAAGCTCGGTCGCCCAGGTACTGTCTATTGTGTTACAATACAATAGGTAAAATACACCATTTACAAGAAGTTACCAAGAGTTTTACAATTGGATTCAGTCTGTCAGTTAAAATTATTGCAGGAAAAGGACAAGCAGTCCCGGTTAGGTTCAAAAGAGAAACGTGCCAGATACAATTTTGCATCGAGTAAAGGTGGGGAGCGCTTAGTGCAAATCAACTTTCACAACGCAAATACGTACCGGGTATGTAGACATTTACAACCCAGTCAACCAATCGCAGTGCAACCCACCAGCATTCCCGAAGTATATTCATGGAAATGAGAGACCGTGCAAGCCTCGTCTTCGGTACCGAAACTCATTACCCCAACATGAATTATTCAGAAATTCTCCTTACAACAAAATATTTCCTTCCAGTTTCGCAAACTTTGTTATCTGCAGATCTTCCAACTTTATGGTTACGGGGCAGATTCCTTTAATCGTTCTAGAACTTTTTGCAAATAACTTTCAGGTAAGGTTATTAATAGATGGTAAATTGATCGGCAGTGCCGGTTACGGGTGACAGTAAAATATACGATGCTGAGCCAAGAAGTCGTATCTTCACGAGTCTTAGGACGACATATGGCTTTTTGACTTAGGACAGCAATATAGCGGTATTTACCCACGAATCGCATGACTGACGACCAAGTTTATTTGAATAGATCGATTGGAACGAAGGTTGACGGAATTAGAATCCAGGATAAACATCGTAAAGAGACGTTTGATGTCCCAGCAGTCGTGTCCGTTTTCTTCAGTATTGTTTACTCGTTGGAACGAGTCTAATGGGACGATGAAGCGTTTGCAGCTAATGGCTAGTAGTTTCTTGTAAAAACACGCAAACCGGTGTTTATCTATTGTACCATTTAATAGCGCTACTACCTGTATAAAGATAATTGGGTCGGAGCTTAACTAGTACAAATGTTTCATCACTCGCATACTTTGATCACATTCCTTTTTTTAATATCTTAAAACTCCATTCTCGTTTTTACTTAAAACGAAGTAAAATACGAAGATAGAAATTCTAACGGTGAATTTCGACTGAAAAATTCTTTGAGAATAAAACTGTCGAAGGAAACAAACTTGGAAATCCTAAGAAAGCCATTCAGATCTGTCGGATGTTGGCATTGAAAAGCAACAATCCAATATCGGCATCCCAGTAGCGCTTCGCAATAAGTCAAGCTGTGCAAATTCATCTCGAAAGAGTCGGAAGGATCGTAAGATGCAGTGTTTCCTGTGTTACCACCCTAGCCTCCCCTTAGCCGGCTTACTAGGCGTAAGTTTACCTGCCATTTTTCAACATCGCATCCTGGCAAATTTTGACCACATAGGATATACTAATTTCACTTCAATATATTTTATTTATCATAAAGCCGTACCGTAAAATTTGTAGATGTGGGTGTTACTCCCAACTTGTGTCATGGAATAGTATAGTGCAATTGTTACAAATAAAGTTCACAATCGTACAAATAAATATCAGTTCCAGGAATTTTACAGGCTTTTAGTAGAAAAATACCGTATTTTCGTCTTTTCCAACTTTTACCCAGTAACCCTACATGTGGGTGCACCCCATGGGTGAATGCAACGGGAAACAGGTCGCGACCCACTTCGCCGGGATCAATACTCGGTCATCGACTCGCCCTAGCCCGCCCGAGTGTCTGCCACTAAAATTACAGCTTGGAGTTCAAGTTCTTGGAAATTGGGAATTCCTGTCAGTTCGATTTGAGATTAATTGGTTTGGTATAAAGTGTGATGACATGTTGAAGTAGTTTCTAGTCTAAAAGGAATATGTAAACTCGGGAAACCTGAATGATGTGACGTCACAGGTCGAAATTTTCATGTTTTAGTACAACTGAGTATATTGTGAGCGATGACTTTACCGTAAACTATTCTACTACGCCGAATATTCTCTAAGATATTAAATAGCTATAGTATAGATAGAGTATCACTAATTTTAAAGCCAGCAACGTATGATATATTGCATCTTTTTAAACGCTGGAAGATTCAGTGCTGTGATTAGAGTTTACTTACACTACACGTCTAAAAACACTATTGTATTTCTCTAAGGCTTTAGCCCAAAAGGCATCACTTTTAACTCGTAAAGGCCATGAAAATAGGCCAGAAGATCCTTTTATTCATTCTTAGTTTAAAACACCGCAAAACGCGGTATATAATGACCGGAAAATAACACTCGATATTTGGTTGTTACGATAATTGGGACAATAAGCGTGGATCAATTAAAATGTAATTAAAATACCTTTGTGTATTAAGATTGCCACGTCGGTGATAAAGATTGATGATCGTAGAAAGATAAGCGGTATCATACGATATCAAAGGAACTGTTATCTATAAGTGACCAACATTGCGCTTTGACTAAATTAATGTAAAGTATTTCAGGTGATTTTTTTAAATGTTTTTCACACATTTTATTTAGATCCCCATCTGATTCTGCAGCCATTATTTATATCCATATTTTTACACTTGAATGTAAATACAATTATATTTTATACAGGTATTGACTAGCAGAAATTCCAAGAAACAACATAAAATAGCTAAAACTTCGAGTAGAATACCTAGAATTAACATGTCACACATATGACACAACGTTTATGACGTGCGTTGTTACTATGTCAATTGGATGCATTTAGCAAGAGTGTGAATAACATGTTTAAATTTAGAACGTAGTTGTGTTGACTGCAATGAAAGAACGTTGTCATAGAAACTGTAAGAACTCTAAGAAGTAATCAATTAGTAAGGTATGAAATGAATACTATCTAATTAAATATCATACCATTAACAAATATGCAAAGTGTTTTAAGGCTTCCGATAAATCAATCTAGGACTAAACTGAAGATTAATATGGTATCCTAAATCCAAATAGAAGACTATTACTTATCTTTTCACTTTTGCAACGACCATGCAACTGTGAATGACCCAGTTCCCCAATTTTGTTTATTCCAAATTTAGGTTGCTCCAAATTCGAGTGAGCCCTTTGAGTGAGTAAAATTAGGTGATGGTGAATTAAAAAATTGTGTTTGAAAAAACGTAGACGTAAAAGAAACTAAGGTGGGTAAAAGATCTGCGTAGACATCAATGACTAGATGGTCAGATGATATGTATTTAGAGAACGACAAACATAAACTAGATGAGATTAGCACAGTGCCTAGGAAAGAACCGTAATAATTGTCCAGTCATCTTAAGCCAAAAAAGGGTTCAACCTCGAAGTGAAACCCTTAATCTTCATGGGCAATAAAGAGGCATACACCCAGCAGTTGGTGGATATAGGCTGAATAGATACGATAGATTAAACAATCTATTTCAAATAATACGTCTATACAATCTCAAGATACGTCTACGTCTTGACTCGGCTCGAGATTGGGACAGTCTTAAATGCATTTCCAAGCGCCATTTCGACGAGATCCAATTCTAATTACGAGTGAAGTCGAGCAATTAAGCCAAGCGACAAGCACGCTTGTACAGTCGGCATCAAATAGTAGTGGATGATGATGATTTTTCTCTCATTACGGACATAGGGCTCGCAGAAGAATTTTCCATTTGCCGGGATCTTGAGCGGCTACTTCCATTCCAGCTCTTTCCAGCAGAGTCCCCAGTTGAGCAGCCTCCTTCTCAGTAGTGGATGATGCTGTGTAAAATTGTCTCCATTCTCTGATAGTTTTATAAAAAGAGATATCTCTACTAATATTATAAATGCGAAAGTAACAGTTTTTTTTTTCTCCTCACGTTTTAACCGTTGAACCAATTAATTGAAAACTCGAAAATAACTCAGATATTTCGTCAGCAAAAGGTTCACATCACAAGGGTACTTTTACACGTCAACATGGAATTTACATACTGCTTGTACTTGACTTGACTGCACGATTGGCTCGAATTCGTGAGTGACACCACTGAACTAGCACCATTCTTAGTGCCCGTAAGGCCCGTCCTTAGATATATGTCAATTTGTCAATGCGTGGATATAGGAAATTCCCGGGAAAGGTCATAGGATAGTTTTCATTCAAAACTATTTTGCAAATAGGCCTTTCGCATTACAGACAGGCGGTAGTTGTACATACATATTATTATAATCTCCGGTACCATCTCGTTCGCACCATCTCCATATAAAATTTTCGTATATGTGTCGGCGGCCGATCGTGAGAACAGGCAGATCGTGAAACATGAAATTCTTTGTCTCGTATCCTGAGTTTGCCTTTCGGGCATTTGAAGTACCCACACTGAAAAATATATTATCTATCGAGCACACATTAAAGTGATTTTCATTAAGATTAACGGATTTATACAATATCAACAAATGTTTGAAAAACAGTAAAATACAAAACAGTAACGTTAACTGTTTGAACATTTATTTCTAAGTATTGAAAAACGATAAAAACAAACGAACAGTCACTACATTTTAGCTACCCAAAACAGCAAAACTTACTGTCTTTTCGGAACAGTAAAATTTACTGTTTTGTTCAATAGGCTCAAATGGAACTCTATAAAGCATTAAACGTTAAAGCAATTTCAATTGTATTAAATGTTTTTTTTTCTCAGTGTAAGTGTTTTTCTTGTTTAATGTGACTACCGTCAAAATTTTACACAGGAATATTACGATCTGCCTCCGACATATGTATATAATATTAGTAGGGATTAGAAACTTTTTCATCAACTTTATCTACTTTTAAATGCCAATCATATATGTAAAACTGATAAGGAAAAGCAAATACATTTGGCACATGTTTTTAATCCGTTACTATTGTTGCTGACTGTACATCTGCGCAGAATTACGGCAATGGCTTTAGTGTACACTGAGCGAAAAGCAGAGTTAATTTACTTATTAACTAAGGGAAATTGTTGTAGGCAACTTAATCTGTTTTCTATTTTTAATTAAAATGTCTTAGTAATTAATGTGGCCTGCTTAGGGCATAACAGGTTCAGATGTGTCCCGCGAAAAGGTAAAGAAGCTTGGGAATTTCATATCGCAAAACATTGATTTTATCGCATTGACATATATATCTACGGACGGGCCTTACGGACAATAAGAATAGGGCCAGTACAGCGGTGTCACGCACACAAATTCGAGCCAATCTTGCAGTTTAACGCCGCAAAGCGATTGGTTGATGAGTTCGCATCACGCGCGCGATTGGTTGCAACTAGTTCCGTTAGACTGCACGATTGGCTCGAATTCGTGAGTGACACCACTGAACTAGCACCATTCTTAGTGCCCGTAAGGTCCGTCCTTAGATATATTTGTCAATGTTTTATCATAGTTGATGTAACTATTACTTGAAGTCGATATTTGCAATTATATGTAAATCGATACATGCTTTTTTTATTATTGCCCTTACAAATATAACTTTTTTAATATCTACAGAAAGATTTCCCGGACATTTTTGACTAGTATACTTGTTTTGTAGGTAAATTGCTGCCATAACTAAATCTACATGTAAGCTAAGCGACAGCTGCTATTTCACACGCTCCAGTTCTAAATATATTTACCGCGGGGCAAAGATTCAATCAGGTCAGGAAAATCGATACTCAGGTACGAGGTCCATGGAGATGAGTCACGACACAGTTAAGAGACAGTGACAGTAATTTATCTTAGGGCAGTTGGGGGCAACACGGAACGTTCGGGCGTTCTCGGCTCCGTTCGTTCGTTGCTACGAGCAATTATTAGGGTTGGCAAAACTTGGCATGCCTTTGCGTGCAGATAATTACCTGAATTTTGAGAAACCTAAATAGTCGAAAGGTATAGTGCGGATAGTGCCATGCAATAGAAAGGGACAAATGATTTTGTAGGAAGTGTCATTTCAGTACGATAGTACTATTATTTATTCTGTGCTTAGGGGTCTGTATCCGCTTTAAAGTGCAAATGCCACACCTAGGGTATGCACGATGGGAAGATCCGCAGATACGATTGACATTCTTATTAAAAGTTGCATCTTTCATCAAAATAGTTTTCCCGTCAAGTCTTTGATTTAGATTGAAATTCTGATCCTATCTGATAATTCTGAGATCATTTTATTTGGTACTCCCGGTTTAACATACAAATCTGGGACGAAAAGACTGTTGGTTTCAGCTAATTCCAGCTTTTTTGCCCTTATTCTTATGTAAAAAAAAATCAGACAAATTTTGCAGATGGGCTACTCCATACAACCCTACTCTGGTGACGTCACAGGCGTGACGTACTGCGCATGACGTCACGCGCACTGCCGCCCAAAGGCTAGACTTAGGTCATACGGGAGCTAAAAATAACGTAGAGACAATTTTATACCATCTTTAATTAGTCAGACGTCAATGAGTTTGCGTCAGCAATTGGGATTTCACATTGTATCATCAGCATCTAATAGATAGTCAACAGCTTCCTTCTGATAGCCAAAGTGCCCAAATACATAATTCGTAAATCGACACACCTTCGTTACTATAGAAACAAGGTTGTGAACCGTCGCCGCCCAAAAGCTAGACTTTTAAGACAGGCTAATAAAACTAATAGATAGCGAGGAGAACATTTTATATTATCTCTAATTACTTAGACGTCAATGGGTTTGCGTGATTTGCGTCAGCTATTGCGATTTCTCGTCGCTGATGAGGTAGAAAATTGAATCATGGCTGACATGTTATTGTTTTTTTACGCAATAATAAAACAGCTTCTGCTGAACTTGTGGATGATGAACCAATGAGCCTCACATAGGGAATGCTCCTGGTAATTTGTATGGCGAGAATTTGTGAATTCCCGGTTACGTGACTGATTTTGTATAAATAACCTGTATTCTAATCTCAGTCAAAAGTTTGTACTGGTTTTTCTATATTCCATTATCCCTTTCTAACCAACACAAAGAATTTCCCGAATTAAGTAGTCCAGCCGAGTTCAGTCTGCAAGAAAACAGGGAATGCATAAAAAAGTTAGATGAATCGAGAATCCTCCTTCGGAAATTTTAAATCGATTCAGATGTTCACACGCCATAATATACATCGTATTATGCAACGGTGCTCAAAATTATTTGCCAACTACCTAAATATCGATTGATAAGGTCCAGATGGAAGTCAAGAAAAACAGAATCCCCATATTAACTTATGTAGAGTTCTTCCAAATTCCATAAAATAACTAGACCTTTGTTTCACCACATTGAATTTGCAACGAATGAAACATGGTGCAATCCTTGCTAAACCAGTGGGCGTGACTCAGAAACGTTCTAGAACCTACCTCGTAAATGGGGCAATGTGATTCTATTTATGTCGAGTATCGAACTGTTTGACTATAGTTACTACACTTTTATACGCCATTATAGGCTTCTTTTCGCTGTCAAATATAGCGTTTCGGTAGAGTTACAGATTGCGTTACTATAATGTACAAGTACAAGATGTATGCTTAAACATCTACATCGCGCTTATGAAATTTCCAACTGTCTTTTGGCTTCGGTCTATAGATACAACGCGTGGAAAGAGATCTCTCTCTTGCTCTTTCTATTTGACAGTCGATCTAAAGACTTTAGGGGTGCTTGCGTAAGCAAGCAACAAGATGTTACTGCTAGTTGCTGACATTTCGTATGTTTTCGAAGTTTTTATATGTACGTCAAGACTCCTGATTAACACACAGCGCATCCTTTGGAGCTCTGACAACTTTACTCATCTCTAAGAACGTATTTACGTTCTAAGCAGAAAGTCGGATCTGTCTTGTACTTCGTTAGTAGTGTTTCGGCCATTACCGAACAAGCAATTATTAAAATGACCTAGATTATCAGGACCGTTCTCTTCTTCCAATAACAGACAAGAGCGTACGCCACACCCTCAAACTGTGTCATCATCAGATTAGCCTCCTGTCGCCCGCTGTTGGCCTCTCTTCAAATACGCCACTTGTCCCGGTCCTGGGCTAATCTCATCCGGGCGTGGCCGGCATTCTTTAAATGTAATCCATTCATCGAGTTAATGAACGCAAGATGTCCTTTTGTCTTTAAGCGGTTACCAATCTGTTAACATTTTGGTTCATCTATGGTGTATGCGACTCTAAGTATCACGCAAGTAGTTGATGCAAGTTGCTGACCTTTTGTGCAATGGAACTGGTTCCCAGTTGTAGGTAATAGGCGCTGACATCCGTGCGGTAAAACGTGCAGTTCCCGTTCCCTTCAATTTGACTCACGTAAAAATGTTGGCCATATTTCTCTTGTTCATGACCGTGGCACGATTTTGCGATCAAGCAATGACAATGACCCGGATTCTTAGGACTGATCTGATTCCAATCAAATATAGAGTTCCATAACCTTAAAAGCTAAAGCTAACCTCTGTAAATGTGTGGTTACTCAAAAGACCAAGACATACTGGTAGCACGTATTCGACTGTGGAAGCATTGAGAATGTTCTGACCCCCTTTACCTGCAGTGGACGAGAATAGAACCGTCGCATGGCAACCCGCAAATAGACGGGACGCGACCTAATGGTAGACTGCGATTTGTTGTCTATGACCCATTTTGATCAAGTACATATTTAACCAACAATTTAATAGGCCTTACGAAGTTGCAACAAGGTTTGCGAAAAGTCAGGCAACACTCAACAGTGTCGAGCAGCGGCAACCGCGAATATTACAATTTGAAGATCATGTCTAAGTCTGCGTTTCTACGAGCATCACTCGAATAATGGAAGGTGGAAGAGATGTAGATAGCTGATCTTTTGATATAAATGCTTGCGGTTGCATTAAATATTTAATGATACTCGAAGAATTTTGACTACGTTATCTGTCGCATTGTCGCTTTGAAAACTGAACAACCGGTAATAACTTAAATATACAGACGGAATGTAACACGACTGCAATTTGTATGGGAACTGCACGCCGATTGCACGCTAACTGCACAGTCGGTCGGGTAGGAAGCAATTTCAACGGTTTCTTACTTTTCCAGCACCAGTGACTAACACAGAGTTTACTAATACAACACGAAAACGTCGGCAAAAACCATAAACAATACTCAATAACAACGATTAGAACGTGCAAACGGGAAAACCTAGAGTCATGAGCTCATGAGCCAGGACGATAGCACTTGAAAACTAGGTTACATATATATAAACCGCGATCAATCATCTAATATCAGGCGTTCAGGGGCCGCGAAACTTCTAAGAACCAACAGTAATAGAAGTAATCAGGTTCAGAGAGTTCAAAGATCACCAATGTTAATTTGGTCAGTAGACCGAGGACGCGAAGAAAGCTGTTTCCCGACCCCTGATCTATAGGTACGTGTAGATTTTTTTTTGGTACTATCTTTAGAGCTGACTGTACTTTTCTTTCTACATGCAACGAATACTCGAGACAATTCTAATAACCCAAAATACAATTAGGTTGCGTTGTTTTATCACAGAGTTCCTATGGCCACCTCCTATCTCAGATCAGCCCGATGGTGCCATTATATTGTCACCCGACTTACATGTACTTATATGCAAATTTTCAGCTTCATCGGAAACCGGGTGAAATTTAACTTGCAAGATTTGATTACAGACAGATGAGACAGATGAAACTAAATAAATGCTTATAAAAAATACATTACAACTTCTAGAATAAGAAAACCTAGACATAAACCACCTGCGCCTGAGACCCAGAAACGGTTGTTTTGGTTTTAAATTTGGAGCCGTTACTCAAACAAAGTGTATAATAGATTGTAGAATATGTACAAATACTGTACGAAGGCTCTAAAGAGGATAGCAATTGTGCGTTGCAACAACATATCAACATTTCGCAGTCAGTTAAGTATAAAAATAATTTGTAAGGAGGTAACGCAGAGATCGATAGTAAAATATTATTAAATAAAGAATGTAAGGTAATTCTCAAAAATCGATATAAACTAACATGAAATACTCTGTGGTAAAACGATAAAAACTCAGGGATTAGACCCGAACGGTAAACTCCATTATCCATAGCACTCCAAAACGAGGTTAAATCTTTCATCAATCATCGATATAAAGGCAGACTACGATGGCCTGCGATTGGAGACCTAAAAATAAAATCTTTTGTAAAAGTATTTGTCTGCAGCAAAAAAATTAACCCTAATTTCAGAAAGACCGAACGGTAAACAACATTACGCACTTATAACAAGGAGGTTAGATCATTCACGTCATCAATCATCGGCATAGAAAGCGTGAGATTGGCTGTCCTAAGAAACCCTGCCCTAAAAATACTTCGGAGCAACGACCCTTGGTTTTTATACTGAACGGCTCGTAATATTATAAAATGATATACTTAAAATGTTTTTGACAAAAATGTTTGCTTTCATCGCGAACATCTATGAATACAGTCGATTCTAACGAGTCGAAACTTAATGAGATTGTTTCGTTTTAATTCATCAGAAGCAAATGGTGATTCCTATACTTCCATAAACCGGTATGTAGTTTTATTGATCATCGATAAATCCAGCACGATAATCCTGACACAGGACTCTAAATTGGAGTAATGACCCTTGGTTTTACTTTTTATACCGAACTGTTGGGAGTATCATAATAGTATTTTATGCAACAGTTGTATAAGAAGGGTCAAAAAAGGCGAGTGGCGTGAGTTACAATGTGAGCCGGAGCCGAAGGCGTAGGCGAACATTGTAAAGGAATACGCCATGAGAATTTTTTGACCTACTTATACAACGTTGCATACAATATTTTTCCTACGAGTCAACAAAAATAAATCTTAATTTAGGTAAACAAATTACAGCAAAAGTATATAGCCAAGACGCGCGAGCATACCTTGTTACGCGCCCGGCCCGCCCCGGGCCGCGGCCGGCCGGTCGGCGACACCTCCTCGTAACTCATGAGGCCCTGGTACTTGCTACTTACTAAATTAATTTTTTGGACAGTTTTTTCTCAATTTTGGCCACCGTAGCCTACGGAGACTAACAAGCAACGCTAAGCGGTCTTCGTAGTCTATGGGTGTTGCTATATTACGGGTGTCACATGCGTGTTTCTGACTTATGAAGTAATTATTTTTACTATGCAACCAAATGAATATTTTGTAAGTTGGCATCAATGCACTTAGTTTAAAACTGTATTCGTTTTGGTTTTGTTAGGTTGGTAGCCATTAATCGCAGTAACATTATAGCTTATAAAAGCACAAGAGCTTTTATGAGGAATAGACAATATAGACTATTCTTGAAATCTTTTATATATGTTCTTATATTCGTGTTAATGAATGCATAAATGACAGATAACAGTAGAGGAGTAGGAAAAATATTATAATTTTATGACAGTATAAAACAAATAAGTGTTCCGCGAACCAATTCAGTACGGAAACGGAACACTAAAACAATTAGAACCGAACGGCAGACCTCATGCTTTAAAACGAGATAACTTTCATCAGTCATCACCGTCATCGGTGTAACAAGTACAGTTGCCATCAGATATATCGGCGCGGCCAAGGTTTAATTATCTGGACAAAGCCTCTACTATCACGGCGTTAGGCGGTTATAACACCGCTCTGCACTTTAAAGGCGGCGTCCGCCGCGTCCGGTGCCGCGGCTTTAATCTTCATTTGTATGCAAAAACCGCATAGTATATCACACTGGCTCTGATTCTCTGTGCGAAAGTGCGAATATAAATAAATTAATATTAATAAATATTAATGGACAATATTACACAAATTGACTAAGTCCCACAGTAAGCTCAATAAGGCTTGTGTTGAGGGTACTTAGACAACGATATATATAATATATAAATATTTATAAATACTTAAATACATAGAAAACACCCATGACTCAGGAACAAATATCCATGCTCATCACACGAATAAATTCCCTTACCAGGATTTGAACCCGGGACCATCGGCGTCGTAGGCAGGGTCACTACCTACTTGTTGTTGAATAGCTGGACGGTTCGCGGTTTCGGACGGAGATGCAGTGTGTGACGCAGGCTATGCCACACCGAGCTCCGTAGTAGCGTACGAATTTTGTGCATAAACGCGGTTTATCATGCATCGCAGCTCCGAATGAAAATACGGAACAAACTGCACCAACGTACCGTCGCCGCACGCGAATTCATCGCTCCGCGCTTCGCAACGAAATAACCGCCAAAGCGCACGTTTAGATATTTTTATTACGACGAAATAAGGTTCACCGACGGTCAGTTGCAGTCGGACAGGATTCTGGAGCATCGACCCTAGGTGTTTATACTCGGCTATAATGGGTTGCCATTTAAATGTAAACACTTATAAGCCGCCATTTTTCTTGCGCAGGCGTTGCGTGTATTCTCTTATTAATAGGAGCGATGGAAACCGGTGCAGGAAACACTATACTTTCTTTTCAGATTTGAGAAATTTTATGTTATTCTTACTCGGAATCACAAGATTTAGGAGTCTCCTGATAGGATAAAAGATTTTTTTATTCCATTCACTTGTTTTCATAAACTTTGTATGACGGTAACGGAATGGATGGAATGAAAAATGTATGAAAATTTTTTGGACACTTTTTCTCCTTATATAACATAAAAAATACCAAATCTTAAAAATTTGTAGCGTACAATTGTACATTTGATTTAATGCTGCTTTGCCACCGACAAGGTATAGAAAAATAACACCTAAAGTTGTTATCTGTAATTCCTTGCACATAAATCTTCTGTATAAGCCCGAATTCTGCCGAAGAAAGGCAGGCAATAAATTAAAGTAGGTATAAAACAACTAATTCCAATACTAATCTAACTAAACCTTGCACAAACAAAGCAAAGTCTTCTTAATGTATGCGAGAAAATATTTGCCTTAGATTTATGCGTACTAAAATATTTACTTAGACAAATTCAAGTTTGATCAATATTGAGGGGCAAAAGTCTCGTAAACATTCGACCTTCGCCGAACGTAGCCATAAACCTGTAAATCGAGGTTTGATGAAATTGCAGACATTTTTACTGTCACGATAACGTTAAACTGTTAAATAAAAACGGGAATTCTAAAATAACTGCTAACATTCCTTTACAGCTGTTTAGCGAATTGGAAAAACGCCACGAAATGCTTTCGTCGTCATATATATGTTGGGGCTGCCCCGTTTCTGCAGCGCATCAGGCATGTTTGCGCAAGCTTGCACAGATGACTACTATGCCATAATACGAAAGAGGATTGCCTCGTTGCTCTGCAGTGCGGGCCAGCTCCATCCCCATCCTGGCTACGGTAGCGGGCCGATACGATACGACTCACCTGTTGTGCGACATTATGAGGGTATCATGACCGCTACCAGGTGATTGTTTGTTTTTGTTGCTGTACTGTTCGCTTTTCTTTTTGTCTTTTTGTATTTGTTCTACTAACACTTAGTTTTAAACCTTAAATGTTACTAACCATTATGGACCATTGTTGTCTTTTGAAATAAATAAATTGAAAATGAAATATATTATGAATCATATCAGCCGAAAGCTTGTCGAAAGTAATTTAATAATATAAAGTAAGGACGCTAAAAAACGAAGAATTTCGTCCATTGACCCGCCGATTCGTATATCTATCGCGGGGAGCGAAATACAAATTCCATAAAAATATTTGCTTAGTTTTGGGGCTAGGTCGATCTGTATAAGATTGCCCCAAATAATTATTTAAAAAAAACCTTGCTCTTGTAGTAATTACAAATTCATTTTTAACAAGCAGAAACCTCTGCTAACGATGCTCTTGGGTGAGACTTGAACTCACCCATATGGTGGAAAATTTGCTGTCTATGGATGAGGTCTTGGTAGCTCAGATGGCAGAGCGCTGGAGTATCTATCCAGAGGCCGTGAGTTCAAGTCTCACCCAGGACAGTAATTTTTCCACTTTTAAATTTATTCTAAACTTAATTATAATTACAAATTGATAATAATCAATCAAAGGGACATATTGTCTACTATGTTAATATCCAGAGACAAAGATGAGGACTACGTTTATATGGAGAGGCGGTCACGTGACGTCGTCCCTTTTCTCTAAACAAGGACCTCACATACCACTACGAGAGACAGATATAAAGATAGGTCGTCGCCCGCGCAGGTCAACCGCCTACCAAGGCCGGGTCGAGAATCCATTAGCTCTCTCCCTTACTACTACTTATTAAAATAACAACAACGAATAACTTTAGTTATTTGTACTATGTGGCTGACATGCTGCTGTCAACTAATACGCTTATGATCGCGTCATTTCCCAGTTTCTCACAATACTTCAATCACTACCTAGTTTACCTATTCCATGAAACTAACCGCTAGTTCTCCGATAAAGTAACATTTAACGCTGCACGTGCCTAGCTTAGGTTACAGTTGCGAGAAATGTAGGCTCGGTACTGCGAACGGTTTAGAAATTCATAGGGTTTTGCTAGCTGCTAGCTACTTGCTGTGATTAATATTTTAAGATGTGTGAAATGGAACGTTTTCAATCAACGGATGACATTTAAGACCAGTCCAGAGTCCAGACGGGATGATCTACTGATTTGATCCGAAAAGAAATTGGCGTCAATCTCATCCAGTAGTGTCCATACGTACGTACACAGTTTACGTGTGGACCAATTTTAGATTTGTGAATTCGAGTATTCGTATTTTTTTTAATGCCTCTAAACGCGCATACAAGCGTCTAAACTTGGCATTGTTGCGTTGGCACCTCTATTTATTTGATCGGTCATAATCTTAATTAAATCTAGTGGAATCGGCAAGCCAATTCCATTTTAGCGTCCACACGTCCTGATTAAATCGGTCGATTTCATCAGATGGGGCGAAAAATTGTCGATCAGGACTGGCCTTTAGAACTGCAAACTGATGTTTGAGGCCTTTGAGGGCGAAATTTTTATGGGATAGGTATTTTACTTTGTACCTATAGTTTGGCCCAGAACTGTATCATTTCAAACATACGCAGAGAGAATTATACTGTCTTTGTCTTACGCCAGTACTAGCACCTAAAAGAAAGGGATGAGTATATACTTTTTCTGGTTCTTTCTTTCTGACTGACAAGTTGTGTTTGCCAGATTATAAGATGTAATAGTACATAATTTATTTTTACAGTACATATGGTGCTACTTTACCGCACTAGTGCTAAAATTAGCATATTACGTTACTGTGTCGAACATTTAAAGGGCCATATGTACTGTAAAACGTTGTACGATACATGTGCGAATATGTAATTCGCAACTCGTGTCGATTTAAAACACTCCCTTCGGTCGTGTTTTAATTTATCGCCACTCATTTCGAATTTCTTATTTTCGCACTTGTATCGTAATGTACTATTATGATTCAACTCATTTTCAGATATATTTTTACGCCTTAATAATTTCCAAAGTGCTATCAACTCACTTCTGCATATTATTATTAATTTAGAGAGAATATTTTACATGCAAATAATTGATTTTCTAAAGACTGCAGTAATTTATTCTAGATCCTATAGTGAGATTTTTCTAACATCACATATTTGACACATGACATTTGATGTTTGAAGTGATGTGGCTAAGACAACATAATATGTCAAATCCAGCAATCGGATCGATTACAGTTACGATTTGTGAGATCGAATCGATTACCTTTATAAAAAATCAATATTAGGAACCTGCACAGCAGTCATACATGCAAATTATACTGCTAGTGACTACTTAGTATTAGCAAAATCAGGCATTTTTAGGTCCAAAGTCAACTAAATTCAAATACAAGCAAAGTCAAAGTCCAAAAATACGAGCCAAGGTAACCAGATGTGAAAGAGAAGAATCCAAAAATAAAGCCAGGTGAAAAATACGAAAAGAAACGGAATATGCGCACAGTAAGGCGGAGAAACTTCGACGAACTGCGCATTTGACATTTGACAAACGAATGATTTTGACATCATTGATCCGCTCAGAAATCGACATATTTTTTGCAAATCGTACGGTAAAGATCTATTATTATAATGGATTTTTAAAAGTATTTGTTTAAGTTAATGTTTTCTTAGTTGTAATACCTTATTTTTGTATTTTCTGTAGGTTATAAATATATCGATTTTATCGATTATCTTTAACTTACGAATATGTTACCCGAATCGAAAAAAATGATTTGACCACAACGCTGGTTTAAAAAAAAAACACCCTTAGAACGTAAACGTTTGTGCAGTGATTTATTATTGTTAAATACTTCAGATATACGATGCGAAAAAAATAACTATAAGCATAATTACATTAATTACATTCAAAAAGTGAGTGTAGTTTAAGTGGTAACGAAAGACATATTATAATTGCGTGGTATTGTTTTTAATTATGCGAATGGATCATACACATTTACATTATATGGGTGCTGTCATGTGTCAAATATGTGATGTTAGAAAAATCTCACTATAGTAACTCAATTAAATAATCGTAAATAACAATCTTCAAAACAAAATAGTCATGTATATTCAAGAATTATTGTGAAAGAAATGTTTTTTTAAAAACTTTCGGCTATAAGGTTGTTTACGCTCAACGAACTCGGAGCGACAAGGATAGATGGCATGGAGTCGAAACTCCTGACACAACGCATCTGTTTACGAAAAGAACCACTCTTGTTCAAAATAGAGTTCTATTACTGATACGATACGTGTTAATTTCCATTACGCTACAATTAAATGTGCGTGTTGACGTCACGGCGGGGGGTCATTGGCCGTACGTGCCATTCAAGCTCAGGTAACTCAGGGTCAATATAATGCAAAAGGTAAAAAAGCTTTTGTCTGGGAAGGGATGAAATATTTAAGCTCATACAACTGCCGAAGAGAAATAAAACTAAACTATAGACTATTTGATCGTCAACGGCACCTATCCACAAGAAAAATATAAAGATGTAGGTACTTAATGATTTTTTTTAACTATCATTACTCCCCCGCCGCGTCTGTCTGTGTGTATATTCGCGATAAACTCAAAAACTACTAAACCGATTTTCGTGCGGTTTTCACCAATCAATTCAGTGATTCTTGAGGAAAGTTCTAGGCGGGTCAATAGAATGCCTATATGTATAACTATTTTTATTTTCTATTATACTACATAAATTACTAACTATTTCCTATGCCAGAAATAAATGAGCATAACATACTATTTCCTATGGATATTACAGTACTTCATTGTTTTAAAAAAACCGCCTAACAGTATTTCACAACTAGCTATGAAAAATGTATGATTCTACAGCAAGAGACACTAAAAGTTGGGCTAGATTGCAAGGGAGGATGAATAGATTTAAAGCATGACACAAATAATCGGACAGACAGACGGACATGACGAATCTAGAGTTCCGTTTTTTGCCATTTGGCTACGGAACCCTAAAAAGGAACGCTGGTTGGACAAAGTACACAAACAGACAGGTATATACATAATTCCATTTATAGTATAGGTATATTAGTAGATACAGTCCGCAAAACTATTAGCCTAGCACTGCATACATTATACACATACATTTTTGGTTCATGTTTTGCTGAATGTAAATATATCCTGTTTCTGTGTACGGCTAAGGAGTGGAATTCACTTCCTGCAAATCTATTCCCAGTCCACTATTACTTGGATCTTTTTAAGGCTAAGGAGTGGAATTCACTTCCTGCAAATCAATTCCCAGTCCACTATTACTTGGATATTTTTAATCGAGAGTGAATAGACATCTTATAGGTAAGCATGTTCCATCCTAGACTGCATCGGCACTTTCCATCAGGTGAGATTGTGGTCAAATGATTACCTTTTCATATTAAAAAAACATGTTTATTCATAGGTATAAATAAAATTTCCTTCACCGAAAAGCTAGTGGTAAATATCTACTGATATTCCGTACATAAGTTCCGAAAAAATAATTGGTACAAGCCGGGATTTAAACCCGTGAGGTCCGGATTGAAAGTCGGATGTCATATCCACTCGGTCACCATAGCTTAATTTGATATGGAATGGAATGTTGATGGTCATTCTGTTGATGACCGTTTTCCTTTGCCACTTAAATAGGAATATAGATATGTTAAGTACCTCGGGTAAAATTAGTATGGTAAAAAAAGAAGAAAAAAAAATAGATTTAAATTTCTCGTACTGACACGATTTTCTGTCATGCTCGCCCCATGTAAGGTTTTCAAGATATAATAAAGCCAAATTTGCTATTAAGGACCTATGTCCTATGCCTATGTGTATCAAGGCCTATGCCTTGCAGAAGAATTTTTTATTTGTCGTAATCCTGAGCAGCTACTTCCAGCTCTTTCCAGCCGAGTCCAGTTGAGCCAGCCTCCTTCTCAACTGATCGCCTCCATTTTTTGTAAAGCCGCAAGTTTGTACTTTTATTTAGTTGAAAAAAAAACTTGTTGGACACAATTGTTTGTACATATTTCTGGGTGGAGACTTGTATTTTGTAAGGTAATTTGATAGATCTAACCACAAAACAAACTAGTTACTAGAGGGTTGAAACACTTCTCATTTACACATTTCTGATCATAGCAAGAGTGAAAGAGACAGTAAAGCTTGGTTTTGCTGACACTAACAATTTTAATTGTACTAGGTTTTCTTTTATATGTAAAAGATTACAAATTAGTAAGGGGTGTTTAAGCAATGATCCTGGTTTAACATTGTATGACATAAAAGTAAAACAATGTAACAACAATGGCTATGATCAAAGGACACAATGGTTGTTTATAAATTTTTGAGGCACAATGAAGGTAGTCAAGAATTGTCAAACTAACATTGCAAAAGATTTCTAAAGATTCTATAGATTCTCGAGTATTGCCAGGGTATTTTGTCTAAAACTATTAAATCAAGCAAGATTTTATAATAGAAGTAAGAATGTGGTTTATCTATTTAAATACTTAAAATATGTTAAAGACAACGAAAGACATTGCTATTTCAATTGTTACATTTGTAGGTAACATTTAACAAATTGAACAATCTACCCAACACCAACTTCATACTCAATACAATATTAGTAGCAAAACAACTACCAACTACATTAAAACTTTTACATTATAGGCGTAAATTAACCAGAAGTATGTTAAATTCTAACTGAACCAGGGCGTGAGTCATTCGGAGCGCCGTCGTTCGAGCTACGCACTCAACAACAATAAAAAATGGTCGCAATTGTTACAATTACAATCACACGGAAGAACAGCACGAGACAATTACAATCATACAGCCACCGACGAGACTAACAAGTGTATTAGAGACACCTGTAACTTACACTTCCATTATGAAAGGTTTAGTCCCAACGCCCTTCATAAATCAAGACGACAAAGAGCTTGTGAGTAGTGACCGTGTCCAGAGTGACTCTAATGTAGAATTCAGAGGAAAATGTGAATATAATTTTAATTTTAGATCGTTTCATGACGCTTGGCTGGTGACGTCTATCACTGGGAGGACACGACCTTCGTAACTAAGAGTGGAATTCACACAAAAATTACAATGCAGTCAGAAATATAATTGAAAGTTCACTTACCACCACAGCCATACACATTGAATAAAAATTAGACGGATTTAGCCGTGAACAGCCAAGAGAAAACACCACACACGCCAAATACGTGTGCCTTGCACAAAAAAATAGCTGCACTAATTCCAAGTGTTGCCAGGTCGTAAAAATAGCTAAGAAACTACTGTTTTGTGTTGCCATTACAAAGACTAAAATATCCTACCACCGTTCTGCTCCAATTTGGCTCCAAAGACGGCAATGTATTGAAATATAATTATCTAAGGACGGGCCTTACGGGCGCTAAGAATGGTGCTAGTTCAGTGGCGTCACTGGCGAATTCGAGCCAATCGTATATTATAGTCTAACGCAACTAGTTGCGACCAATCGCGCGCGTGATGCGAACTCATCAACCAATTGCGTTGTGGCGTTAGACTTTTTTTTTTTTTTATACTACGTCGGTGGCAAACAAGCATACGGCCCGCCTGATGGTAAGCAGTCTCCGTAGCCTATGTAAGCCTGCAACTCCAGAGGAGTTACATGCGCGTTGTCGACCCTAAACCCGCCCCCCTCGTTGAGCTCTGGCAACCTTATTCACCGGCAGGAACACAACACTATGAGTAGGGTCTAGTGTTATTTGGCTGCTGTTTTCTGTAAGGTGGAGGTACTTCCCCAGTTGGGCTCTGCTCTAGATCTGGAATGACATCCACTGGCTGTGCCCTACCACACAAAGCGAGATGACATTCGCAATGCCCATACCTCTCTTTTGGACGCAGTTTAAGGACGTACCCGGGTCCGAAACTGCACGATTGGCTCGAATTCGTGTACGTAAAATCGCTTTGCTGACCCCATTCTTATTGCCCGTAAGTCCGCCACTTATAGCTTTTACCATACATCATAAGATTCCTAGGATTCCCTATGTTTCAGGCGAGAAATATGACAAATATTGTTCATGAAAATTAAATAGTATAATATAGTTTGGTAAGCCATATCTGTCAGTAGAAAAAGGCAGCTAATTTAAAAAAATGTAGGCGCGAACTGTTATCCTCCTATAGAAAACTTGAATTTTGCGCCTTTTTCTACTGTCAAAGTGGGTTTTCCAGAGATGCAAACACAGTATCATTAAATACATGCTGCTGTTTTCTGGAAAGTCCAGCATCCTTGGTACAGATTTAAGCTGGTTATAGTAATACCAATACCTCTGTATATATCCATGTATATTGTTATTGTAAAAAAATAACAGGTTATGATAATTTGATCTGGATAATAATATCCAGACATAAATCTGATTCAAAACTCATATTTCGACAGCCAGAAGTCACTTTTGACACTGACAACATCCATACAAATCCAGATCAAATTCATAACCTGTTATTACAATCACAGCACGCATTCTGTTTTCATACATACAGCCCGTCCAAACCTATTTGGAACCATAACATTGCTTTAATAATTTAATATTTTTTCTACTCCTTTCTAAAACATAATAATGCATAATTTTCTACTACAACTATGTATCATTTTTTCATGTGGCAACTCTAAAAATGCCTCATGATATGGCGGCAAATTTCAGCATTTTTTTTGTCGCTAGGGAGTTAACAGTTAACCTTTCGGTCGATGTCATTGGAATTTTTGGCAATATAATGAATTATGAGTATTTTACAAATGAACAATTATAGAGTGAGTACTGGAAAATTTAGTTAAGACATTTTAAACTATATTATTCTACCATAGTATCTATATACAGCAATTTTACTCATTCACTTGATTACTCTAATAGCAAAAATTAAGTCTTTCGTGTATTCGGCTTTATAAGGACTAGATTTCTAAGTTTAATTAAACATTTATACGCTTCATCCACAAAAACACGCTTCGTTCGTGGGTTCCGCTGCCTTCGGGTTAAATATCTTTTGTGGACCTTATAGTGTGAAGGGCGCCGGAGCCGCCTAGCATGTAGCATGTGAGAGCGCGCGGACGTTTTACTGTGGAGGTTGCCAGAGGGGTTCAGTAATAGAGCGCGCGCGTGCTGTGAATGTCGGGCTTCACCCGACCTTTTACCGTAAGGGTTGCCGAAGGGGCCCAGTAATAGAGAGCGCGCGCGCTATGAATGTCGGGGTTAGCCCGACCTTTTACTGTCGGTAAGGGTTGCCATAGGGGTTAGCCCGTGGTGTCAATACATTGAAATAAAAGGTAGAAGACATGTAACAAACAAGTTTATCGCCTTTATTGGTTAGCATAGTCGGCTACATGAACATGTGGTCGTTGAAGCCCCCGGGCGGCGGCAGGTGGTCGGCGTCGGGCGGCGGGCGGCGCGCGGCGGGGCCCGGCCCGAGCGGGGGGCCGAACGGGTCGAAGCGCGCGCCGGGGGGCACCGCTCCTCTGGAATAAGACCCGAATGTGGATAAACGCGCAAAGCTTAACGCAGATGGTGCTGCAATACTTTAAAATAATAGTACATTACGATGCAAGTGCGACAAATAGGAAATTCACACAAGTATCGATCAATGTTTTACAGTACATATAGCCCTTTCGATTTTCGGCACAGTTACGTAATGTGATAATTATCGCACTAGTGCGTGCGGTAAAGTAGCACCATATGCACTGTAAAAATATTTTCATTATGCTGCCTCCACATGACAGATGACACCACTATTGCAGCATCCAACGAGAAAGAGATGTCTTTTCTGCTGAAGAAAGTGGAAGCAGAGAGCATGAAACTTGGACTGAAAACCAACCACAGTAAAACCAAGATCATGGTTGTGGACAGAGCACATGTTCTTCCCCAATCCAATGCTGTAGATGGCTATGAGAAAGTGGAACAGTTTGTATACCTAGGGTCTTTAATAACAAATGGTGGTGGCTGCACGCAACGGAATCGCCGACGTGCTTGCCTCGATCGCCGACGATTTGGAATGGCTAAAAGTGCTATGACTAACCTCAAAAAGTTGTGGAAGAATAGAGGTATAGGCCTTGGCACCAGGGTACGATTAGTGCGGGCACTGGTATTCTCCATCTTATGTACGGTACAGAAACCTGGTGCATCAAAAGCTTAGACAAGAGCAAAATTGATGCTTTCGAGATGTGGTGTTGGAGAAAGATGCTAAGAATCCCATGGACCGCAATGAGAACAAATGAATCCATTCTGAGAAAACTAAATTTCACCAAACGACTCTCAAAGATCTGCCAGGAGAGGGCTCTCAGATTCTTTGGGCACATAATGCGATCGCCACACCACAGCGTCGAACGTGAAATCATACTGGGTCAAGTTGAAAGCAAGCGCGCTAGAGGAAGAGCCCCTGCAAGATGGTCGGATTCCATAAGACAAGCATGTGATTCCATGCAGAGGGCAGCCCACATTGCCCTTGATCGCGTTATGTGGAGGGACATAGTTGTTGGTCACAAACGACGAAGTAGAAGAAGCCTCCACATGCTTGGCGTTTGCCACAAGCACGTATCAAACAGCGACCACAATCACCCAACACAAACACAGCATCCCTAGGCTTGGAGTTTGGATTAATCGCAAACACGTTTGTCGAACATCTTTTGATTTGTGCAAAAAACGACACCTACGCTGATCACGAGCAATCACAAAACAAAACAAACAAACACCTATCTACATGTTCGTGTTTTTGCCAAGCATGTTGAGGCGGCATTATATACCCAATCCAAAGAAGCAAAAAGGCGCATAAATATTCATGCTCCAAATTTGTCAGCTTATTGTAGATAGCAGCTAATGGCGTTGTATGGTTCAGTAAAATTTGCCGTCACTCTTGATAATGGTCAGAAGACTCGGAAGTTGATTTTTGACAATTCGATGACCTCAAAAATTACAGCGCAGTACGGCACCATATTTCAGCTTCAGCTATCACGCTTACGACTAGACGATACAATTTTTTCATATACTTGAAATTTGTCTTAGCATCAATAACAATTATTGTGTAGACTCTGTGATACAGATTAAAATAAACCCAAGTTCATATTTACACAAACATTTAGCATAAAGAACAAGCGATTATGTAGGTAAGTATGATTGTTACAAAAACTCTACAAGGTTAAGCGTTATGATGATGCAAATTAGATGCTTAACTTTTCCCATTGTACATTCATAAGCATTACTTCACACATATAAGAAATTATTTCATTCTAATATATGTATAAATAAATAAATAAATAAATAAATATTATAGGACATTATTACACAAATTGACTAAGTCCCACAGTAAGCTCAATAAGGCTTGTGTTGAGGGTACTTAGACAACGATATATATAATATATAAATATTTATAAATACTTAAATACATAGAAAACACCCATGACTCAGGAACAAATATCCATGCTCATCACACGAATAAATGCCCTTACCAGGATTTGAACCCGGGACCATCGGCTTCATAGGCAGGGTCACTACCCACGAGGCCAGACCGGTCGTCGAATGTATATAACCCAGCATAGTTCCCACCATGGCAGCGAAAGGATTATACCCTTTTTAAGTAACATGTAAAATATGTTGATAGAATAGGGTTGTTTCCATCTACAAATCTTAGGGCAGAATTGTATCCCAATAAATTCTTTTGGATTATAAGAACATGTTAAACTACTTTTAGGAGACCTGTAATGACCATATTTTGGTAAATATTGAATTTAAAATATCTTTTGGCACACGTCACGTGACCAAACTCGAAACGTCATTGAAGATTCTGATAACGTCACAACTCTCGGATTGACACTGTTGACAGTTAGGCGATAAACAACAAATGACAAATGTCAGTTGACAGTTCGTATCTTCTACGTGTGTATGTAGTTATGTGTCAAACCGTAAACTGTGACGTCACACCAATCAAAGAGAGTTTGGGCGCGAAAGCATCTGTCAAAATATATTTTGTTCATTTAACATATTTAAAGCCGTTTTTAGCATAAAAGTTGAATTTGAGGGCAACTTTTAGTTAATATAGAACGTAATACAAGCGTTTCAAAAAAATGGGAACAACCCTATTAGACCAAGATAACACTGCAGCGATTTTGATAGCAGTGTTACTTTAAACTTCAAATTTCAATGAAATTATGAAATGCACAGACTAGGCTGTCAACAATCAACATTGCTGCAGAGTTATCTTGGTATAACATTATAAGTTACCTATACCCAGGCACAAGTCCCGGGTTCTGAAGGTCGCACTGAGGTCTGAACGGGTTCAACTGCATACAAACGCCTGCAGCAAAGCAGGCTCTAAATCTGAGAAACATCTTGATATAAGCTACCTTGGCAATCTTCCAGGCACACTAAGTCTCGGTCTTAGTGCCGAGGTCCGAACAGGTTGAACAGCATACCACAAGCTCTGGGATTGAAGGGAACTAAATCTGAGGGTCATCTTGATATAAAATACCTCGGTAAGCCTCCGGGTACGCCAAGGCCAGGGTTCTCAAGGTCCCGCCGCGGTCCGAATGGGTTGAACAGCATACCACCACCGCCAGGAGCAAAGGGATCTAAATCTGAGCGTCCGATGTTTGGCAGAGGTGCTGTTGGAGGCTCCCTGAATGAAACAACAAATTATTATTATTGCATGTAGATAAAAAGAGTACTGGTGGCCAAGAGCATGCGACTTGCAATCCAGACCTGGGTCCTGACAAAAGCTACTACATCCCATCTAGCATGCTGCCAGCGCGCCATGGAAAGGAGCATGATAGGTGTACGGAAGACTGACCGGCTACGAAACACCCTAATTAGGAATAGGACGAAAGTCCAAGACATTGCCACAAAAATTAGAAGAGTTAAATGGAAATGGGTTGGCCATATCATCCGAGGCACAGATAAATGTAGCAAGCGAGTCACCCAATGGTTCCCAAGAGAGGGAGAGAGAGGAGCAAAGAAACCTCTAATGAGATGGGATGATGACATCGCGCAGGTAGCTGGCCGTACCTGGAGCAGAGTGGCAATAGATCGGATGAGAGTGGAGAAGGTTGGAGGAGGCCTTTGCCGAAGGGCAAGCAGACAAAGAATACAAAAGATGGGAGTAATAGAGAGATAATGTGCTACTGTTCTTTGTTCTGTAAATAAAGGCTATTTTATTTATTATTTTATTAATCCGGACGTCGCGGGTTCAAACCCCGGTTCGTACCAATGAGTTTTTTTGGAACTTATGTACGAAATATTTGATATTTACCAGTCGCTTTTCGGTGAAGGAAAACATCATGAGGAAACCGGACTAATCCCAATAAGCCCTAGTTTTACCCTCTGGGTAGGAAGGTCAGAAGGCAGTCGCTTTCGTAAAAACTTGTGTCTACGCCAATTCTCGGGATTAGTTTCCAAGCGGCGCCAGGCCGTGAGCCGTCATGAGCCGTGGCAAAATGCCGGGATAAAGGGAGGAAGAAGTAAGGTAATCAGTTTTTTTGTACCTGACTGTAGCAAAGCCAAAATTATACCATATGTGTTCGTCCCTGTGTCCTCTCCTTAGTATAAAACGTTGAACCGATTTTTAAAGGTTATATTATTTTATACATGAGTGATCATGCAACAAATAATCCCCGTTAAAATTTAGTTCACAATTCACATATTAGGTGTACTGAGTGGACTAACTTTTCCATAAGGCAATCGTAATATAGATCGCAAGGCGTGCGACACAAAATCAAGAGATTCCCTTGATCTGTATAATGGTGTTGGGTGTCGGTTATTTCGGATCTCAAAAGAGCGAGGTGGTAACGCATACCACTCACGACATAACTGCTACAACCATGTCCAAAAATAGTAGGCTTAGCACAGGAACTTAGAGAGGGACAAGTATTATATCATGCAGGTGAGATACTGTTGTGGCCACTTCTGTGCTAAGCGTCCAGTTGCAGGCAGAACTGTATTCCCATTACAGAAGTTTGTACCATATCCTACAGATCTTAAGAAAAAGCAAGTGAAGCTACAGCTTGTCTTGAGATTTGTTGGACACCTCACTATAAATAATAATTGTATAGGTAAATACCACAAATCCCGGGTATCAGGGTGCGGGCCAGATGGGTGTGGTCGTGGAGGCACTCTCAATGGATCATCGGGAAGCCTTCTGTTTGGTTCATCTGTAAATATAAATAAAAATATTCATAAAGTATATTTGGTAATTAAAAATGCATGATTAGATTTCTTTACATAAGCTTTTTTTTAAATAATTACCTTGTTTCATTCCATAATTTACAGTGGTTAACTTTACTGATATTACTTCCAATTTTTATCTAAATCATCTTATATAATCTGGGGTTGACACCATAACATTTACACCTATGGCAAAGATGAGACTTTGTTTACTGACAAATTATTGTAAAATTGAATCAATATTTTTTTAATTCTTTGTTATAACCACAAATATGTGGCAACATTAACAATAAGTTAAACCACATGTTTTGCTACTTTCATTAGACTAGACCGTTTTTAGGGTTCCGTACCTAAAGGGTCAAACGGGACCCTATTACTGAGACTTCGCTGTCTGTCTGTCACCAGGCTGTATCTCATGAACCGTGATAGCTACAGTTGAAATTTTCATAGATGATGTATTTCTGTTGCCGCTATAACAATAAATACTAAAAACATAATGAAATAAATGTTTAAGGGGGGCTCCCATACAACAAACATTTTTTTTTTGCCATTTTTATAAATAATGGTATGCACGCACTTGGCCGGTTTTTTAATTTATTAATTGTAACCTTTGGGAAACAACTTTACTATTTATGCTACTCTTGAAATACTCCTGAGACACACCAATAAGCTAACATTTGGTCTGATGACATACCCTGGCTTAGTATAAAAATAAAACTGTACCAAAAAAAAAACAGCAGCCAAGCATTCTCAAAAGAAAAGTCAAGGGTAGCATTTGCAATGCTTTGGCTGAATGCTCCCAGATAAATAAAGGTAATTTTGTGGGCACTTACTTCTCGTAGAAGTTTGTGTTTCAGCTGTAGTAGTAGGCCTCTCAGTAATGGTATCAACAAGATCCCGCTTCACATTGTACATGAGGTCCTTGTAGCCTGGCAACATCTTGGCTATGGAGCCACTAGTCTCTTTTACAGTGTCATCTATCTTCAAGGCAAGGTTGGATACTGCTAAGTCTTCAGATCTCTGGAATTTGTAAGAAATAATGCATCTCGTAAGAATTAAGGTAATAATGCAATCAGAGGAAAATTATATTTCATTTCAATCCAAATTTTTATGCACTTGTTAGTATAATATATGAGGGTTGTTGTTTTAAGGCTTATAGAATGGCCACATTAAGTATAAGACAGTACCAGTAGTGCATATTAAACATGGTGTTTTTTTAACCCTTCAAGTGGCTTAATTAATTCATTTAAATTTGATATTTGAAAATTCCATCAACTCAAAATTATTTTCTGTCTTTAACAATTTCAATATCAGGAAGGAGGTTCTTTGTTCAGTTGTAGCAGTTTATATATATCTTAATTTCATTTAAGTACAACTCAAAAAGAACTTAATAGAGTATGAAAGTGCTATAATGCATATGCATAATAACAACAGTACATTACCATTAAATTTACAATGAGAGTGCCATCAGTGTTTAATCCATGAAGAATGTACAATTTGCCCTCCAGAACATATCTCAAAGTGTAGTTGTCTTTATCGTTCCAGCCCGTTGGCAGCACCTCACTCTTGTCCTCATCTCCTGACAAAGTTCTCTGTAAATGTAACACGTATATAACAGCATTGAAAAAATAAGATTTTTTTCTGTAGTAGTTAAAAATTGTTACAAGTTTTCTCGTACCTCGTCGCCTATTCCAATGGTGCGGAATCCTCGTTTTGTCAAATTCCAATGTATGAAAGCAATGAGTACATCAGTCTTCCGTTTGATATCTTTCTCGACAGTTTTAAAAGTTAAATCCCAGCCGAAGAGCGGATCTGCTGCCATTTTGATTGCTTTGAAAAAACTTTACCTAATTTGTTTAGACCTGTAACAATCTTTATGATTACACTCAAAGCAATGACAAATGAACACACAATTGGATTTCTTTCACAATAAATTCATAAATACCAAAACACACACCGGGTTTAAGTCGTAAATAAAGTGGTTTACGAAAATAGATTCGTAATTATTATGACATTTGAATGAAATGTCAAACTTCAGCTGTCAGTTTTAACAGTGTTGCAAATTGAAAATCAATCGCAAATATATTATATTTTTTACTTTGATTCAGAGTTGTCTGAAGCAGAACATAAAAAAAGTAATGTTTTCAATGATAATTACAAATTTTACCACTGCTTACGTGACGATACACTAAATATCAAACAAAAGTCTGCTTAAAGGTAAAGAATAGAAGTTTTTAAAGATTGTACATGACAACTCTACACATGCGGCTAGTGATGCCCAACTCAGATAATATTTTACGATTCACAATTTAAGTGCCCATTACATGCACATTTTATCAGGCCTGGACTATAGGGAGCGTGCATGAACTATAGGAGGCAGCACAGGAGCCGTCAGATTTTTGGCACGAGGCGTAAATGTGATGTTTTTTGTTCCGATGTAGCCCACAAGATGGCAGAACCTACTATGCACAAGAAAACACTTGACGTGTAAATGTGCCTGTTTATGGTTCCGATTCAGACCACAAGATGGCAGACCCTTCAACGCGCACGGTCCCTATAACCTCGAAAATCGAATATCGTCAGTTGCGGGATGTCTATGGTTGCGGGGAATTTTCTCTGTCACTCTAATCACGTCTTAGTGAGAGTAAAAGGGAAAGATACCCGCAATTTGCAAATTTCGGTTTTCACGGTAGGTCTCCTGATATCTGATCCGATTTCGTGGATGTAATTGGCGCTTTAAGTTAATGTCGGACCAATCTATCTCTGCTTGGTAATTGCAATAACTAAGTTAACCAATTTCATCATTAATGTCATGTTCAATAAAGACGTTACGTAAATTACGTTTATAATCGCACAGCATCACTTTGTTCTATTAAAGTAAGTTAGCAATATATCTTGGTCCGACTCTAGAATTTCCATCCTGACCTGACGCCATAGATTGAATGGTAGGCTTTATTACCGGTTTACCGGTTTTCTAAACCGTGTCAAATCACTATTTCCATGTAAAAACAACATGGCGGACGGGCAGTGTCAATTTGGGAACGTCGTGATCATAACGTAAAATAATGGATTTTGTTGTTTTAGAATATGGGTGAATATGTGCAATAAATTATTATACTTTGATGTGCTAAGTGTTGTGTTTTGATTGTATTTGTGTAAATTGAGTGAAACAATGGCCTCGGATAAGATAAAAGTAGCCGTTCGGGTACGACCCTTTAACAGGCGAGGTAAGGAGGTTTGAATTGCTAATAAATATTTTGCTATCTCTCAGGTGACTAACTGTATACACTAGATTATCTTTTAATATCGCTCCTTTTACCTCTTCGATAAAAACGTCACTCGTTAAACGTTTCGGCTAAAAGTTAAAAATCAACTATTGGTGAAATTACTACGTTTTACCTTGAATTTAGTACATTTTATATTGAATCACTTTGTTCTTGGTTTATATTTCTTGTCTTACGTTATCTTTGATTTACGTGCTTCATTTTTAATGCATGTAACCTTTTATATTCATTATGATTTCGTTTTATTTAACAATACAGTCTTTGTTTATGAATCATTGTTATTATTTATTGTTAAATAGTTTTACGTCTTTCTTTTCTATTTAGTTTAGGTTTTTTTAGATAAATTTATAGCTGCCAGTACCCTTACACCTTATGTCAAGGAAGAAACGAAAACTAAACTCTTTTGTTAATTTACTAGTAAAGTGCAAATTTTGTAAGAGTATGTTTTCTCCTAAAAAATCCACTTGTTGGTAAAATCATCATAGCAACTTTTTTTGAGGGAATCACCATAAATGATTATTTATAAAATTTATTTCTATGTTATGTGTGATTTTATGTATAAATAAATCTAGTGTTTTTTATCAAAATTTCAAAATGTGGTTAAAACTTTGAACAATTCAATAAGTTTAATGAAATAGCTTTTTATAAATAATATATGAGTGTACTGTCAGTGTCTCTGCTGTAAAACATAATTCGAAGAATATTAGGTGTTTTTTAGTATATATTAATAATATGCTTGAGAAGCTTAAATAAATTTGGTATTTTTTAAAGTTTGGTACTTAAAAAAATTAAGCAATGTATTAAATTTAATATGAGCACCATCAACCAAAAATCACTATGTCTACAAAACCCACCATAAAGTTACTTTTCTTGCATTTCAAAACCAAACACGTCATAATGTCGTGAAGTAGCTTTGTGTAGTATCAATTTCAAATACAGTTGATATTAATGATAATTACAATCAGTTATTTATGTTATCAGCAATAATCTAATATACATGCATACATAAATAAGTAGATTGCATACCTCGACTCGCGAGCCAGATGGCTGCAATAGTGGCTCTTCAACCACTCAAACAAATAATACCTCCCTAGGCAACAATGATTTGAGTGGTGAGGTAGGGAAAGTACATTACAGGTAACTCAGGGAGTTAGACCAGTCATTTAGTGGTATTGTGGGTCTTTTACATTTTTAAAACTGATGATTTCTACTGCGTTAGCTCTTATCTTCAAACATTTGCTGACTTCTGCAATAGGAAATGCTCCTAGAACTGATTTTGTGAGACAAAAACTGCCAACATTGGTACCCTCAGTGTAAACTCCATGTAATATCAACACTTGTAGGCTATAGTAGCTTTACTTTAATATTAATTTTCCTCTATATAACGAAAACTCTTCTTCTTCCTTGTCGCATCCTCATGGCTGTGGGACGTTACAACTGAGGACACTCTTCACAAGTGCTCTCCAAGCCGTTCTATCTAGGGCCCGGTGCATGCTTGCCTGAAATGTGGTTTTTGTCTTGGACGTTATTCTCTCCGCCCAACGCATGGCCATACGTCCATTCAGTGATTATGAGCTTTTCCAGACTATCTGGACCTGTTCTGCTTAGATAAAAACTCTTAGACGAAAACTCTATAGCATCAATAAACATCCGGTCCCTTGAGTGTTGCTATATAGAGTTTACATTGTATTTTTATAATATTTTATAAGGTTTATAATTACCATTTAAGACAACAATGTGTTAATCAGTTCAAGTCTGTAAACAATTCAACATGGCAGATAACATTCACATGCATAATCTACATTTTTCTGTAATATGATTCATATGTTGCCATAACATACAAGACATTTGCACCTGCACATGAAAATGTATTTAAAAAGAAGCTAAACAGGTTTCCTGAGTTTTAAATGTCATGACCTTGGTTTAAGTCAGCATGAACTAACAGATCTTATTTACACTTTCGAAGGCTGTACATATTCAGGTTGATATATTGGTAAAAATCTGTGTATATTTATCAGTTTCCTTAATAAATATAAGAACAATTGTGTGTATAAATAATAAACATCAAATTTATTTTTCGCACTAGAGGAACAGTTCAAGCTATTTTTTTTACTGGCCTATTATAGTGTCCTGCAGTTGGGCAAAAGACTCTCCCCTAGTCTTCCACAACCCCCGATTTAGTGCCTCTTTCGGCCAATTGTTCAGTTGTAGAGTAAATTAAATCTTTAAAAAATGTATTATAGGTACACAAAATCGTTAAAAGATTAACCTAATTAAATACATAAACACTATGGCATACGAACCAATAAACTAAGATAAGATAAGATAATATTTTATTGATTTTTTTTTTACAATGGTAATTATAGAATTTATACTTAAACACTAGTGACTGGTCTGGTCAACTGAACTGAACCTGGTCAAGAATTTTGATTATGGGAAAATCAGTAGGATGCCAAATGTAGATCCCTAATCAAGATCTCAATCCAGCTGAACGTTTTCTTGCTGCTATAATCAATAATAATACAGCAAACTGCTTTCAAAATTGGAGGTTGTGTTTTCAAAACCATCTCAGTCTTCTGGGTCTGCCTTTGAAATTAGCTGTCGCTTCAAATATTGAGTAACGTAAAGGCACATTGTATTGTAATATGGGCAATTTTCCGCAACTCCTCTACGAATCCTACCAAACCTTTGATGTTGAGTAGGACCTCAGGGAGGTCTCTCGGGGATTCGAGATGTTTTGCCCTGTATGGGGCCACTCCGCTGCATTCCAGCACCACGTGAGAGGCTGTTTCTTCTGTCTCCATGCATCCTCGGCATAGGGGACTGTCTGTGACACCTGTTATGAAAAGATGTTTGTTAAATAGTCCATGACCTGTTATGACACTGGTTACCATAGGCACATTTCCTTGCCTCAAACTTTTGTTCCTCAACCTCTACTTTTATAAGCTAGCTTCTTTATTGTAGGCTTGTGACATGTAGGTTAATCCATATCGTAGACTTGTCACTTGTAGGTAAATCTACGTCTCGGTGCCGCTCTGAAAAGCCGCCATTCGGAGAGACGCCGCATCATTTGCAATGTAGCGTGCACCACCCACTGAATTGCACACACACATATGACACACATGTGCGAGGATGTCGCAGATTGCACCGTGAATGTAAAGAGAATCACGAGAATTGACGATTCTCTTGGCGTATGTTCGTATGGAACAAATGACAATAAATTCCGTACATATGTTACCTACCATAGGTACCTACTTATTTAGTTGCATTCTTGAATAAAAGTACAGTTCAGTTCTTGAATATAGAACATAGAGAAATATAGCAGTATGTATTGAATAGTAGTAGCATAAACTGTCGGCTGCGGTATTTCCGGACTGATGTGACCTTCAAGCCTTCAAGAAAAGAGCACACTCCCATTTTAAATCCCAGTAAAGCACTTGCAACCCCTCTCTTCATTACCTATATGTGACCGCAGCTTGCTTAACGTCACATTTTGTCGCGTGCTATAAGGACGCCTTGTCAGGTTATTCTTATATAGATACGAGGAAGTCCTTATGGCAAGAAA
Organism: Cydia pomonella; assembly: GCF_033807575.1. Lineage (NCBI taxonomy): Eukaryota > Metazoa > Arthropoda > Insecta > Lepidoptera > Tortricidae > Cydia > Cydia pomonella. Next base: position 24,253,902 of record NC_084708.1, read on the forward strand.
CAAAGCGGCAGTTTTGCCGGCCGCGGTCACATATATTTCACAAACAGTCAAAACCGGTATCATCTAAACTATGTCTTCACTTTAATTGTATCGCAATTTTTTATGACATTACAAATATCCGGAAAACAAAACCCAGGATGATATTACGTAAACGAAGCAATTCGCACAATCAGCATTCGTCACGGTCGATAACCGTTGTACGACTGCCCATTGTGGACTTAATGTCTTTGTAATAGGGTATATTATTGGTCAGTTCGTTGTGGTACCTTAATAAGATCGCTCCACTTTCGAAGAAGTTTGCGCAATCGTGTTGAATTGACTGATGTCCGTTGTTTACTTTTACAGCTGTTTAGAGACCCATTATATGTGTAGATTCCTATTACATATAGTTTGTATGGAGATCTAGACCAAGTTATACATATTAGAATAAAACTCACAATAAAATAGTTTGTGAGTTCGGTGGTGACAGTTGATGCCTGTGATGTTTTCAGAATATCATTATCGCTGTTGTGGTCAATAATCACCATTTATTTACAGTTTTCTAGACTTTACCATTATATTGTACGATTAGCTGAAAAACGTCCATAAATCAAAGACCCTAAGAATAGATGCATCTATCCAACTATTTTGTGTAATCTTGTTCAGATCTTGAACTCCAAAGGTTTAATTTCAAAAACAGTTGCCTAAATACATCATCTTATGACCATTGTTGTATTTCACATTTTGGCCCTGATTTTAATGTTTTGGGAACGCGTTACATGACACTTTCAGCATTTTTTTACCACGGTCCGGTTGTACTAATAACAATCGACGTACTAAATCAACTTAAATATACTTCTCATGAAGTACTTATAGCAAATACAATTTCCATTTCAGACGGCTTGGTGCAACCGACGAATTTATAATTAGACTTAAATTAGCATTGAATTGATATGACTCATTATTCGTTGATGAACATAAAACATTTATAACTAGGCCAATGTATTTAAAACGACCCCACAGTATAATGCCGTATTCGAAAAATATTCTAAAACAATCACAATACCGAAAAGGAGAGGACACAACACGAATTTCTACCCGAAATGGAAAATACCAACGACAGAGCCAAGTGGAGAATTATAGCGGATGCCTATGCTCCAATTTTTAGATTTAGAGGTCTGGAGGCCTCGGGCAATAAAGGAGTGGAGGCCCCCTGGCCCCAAATTTTTTCCAAATAAAATGGTAAATTTACCGAATTCTCTATTGTGGGCCCCCCTCTTTTGTGGAGGCCCGGGGCAGTAGCCCCGGTTGCCCTCCCCTAAATCCGGCCCTGCTATGCCCAGAAGTAGGACACTACATTGTGCTAATATAAAATAAATAATAAATATTATAAGACATTATTACACAATTATGCCTAATGACTAAGCCCCACAGTAAGCTCAAGAAGGCTTGTGTTGTGAGTACTCAGACAACGATATATATAATATATAAATATGTATAAATACTTAAATACATAGAAAACACCCAAGACTCAGGAACAAATATCCGTGCTCATCACACAAATAAATGCCCTTACCAGGATTTGAACCCGGGACCATCGGCTTCATAGGCAGGGTCACTACCCACTAGGCCAGACTGGTCGTCAGGGTCGTCATAAAAACGTCACCTTATTTCGAATGAAACTTAAATGAACAATGAAAATTAAACTACCATTATTACAACTCTAATTCTTTCAATAACAATTTATTTTAGTTTTAAACGCACCGCCTACAATCTTTTCTGCTTTGCCCTAAGGTTGGCTGGTAGAGAACGCCTCATGGCATTAAGTTCGCCTTTTGTACATTAAGTTTTTCTTTTGTGCAATAAAGTTTTAAATAAATAAATAAATAAATTACGAAGAGGCATTTACTCTGAAATAGTAATTTTATCTTCCTGTCCGCCAACAAAATTACCCTGTTACATATTTATAGGCTTTGGCGACCTTAACTCGACCTTGAACTGGAGCCTCCATCTTTAATGTTGTACAGGTAACCAGAAAAGAAGAAAACAATGTTTGAGAAATACAGGAAACTGGATAATATTGATCGAGATAGTTGAGATAAATACTAAATAGATCGTTCAGTCAAAATATTTTAGTGAACATAAAGCAATTAATCTCGGGGGCCTACCGCGAACCTTGAACATCGAAGTTTGGTCTATCCCACGCAACTATCAGTATCTGTCATGTCACTCGAATATCAAATAGACGGATGAACGAGTCCAGCGGTTTGCTTCCTTCCCTACTACTCTCATGACCTGTCACGTGACCTGTCGCGAGTTTAACATTTTTTCCCCATCACAAAAAGTGCACAGCGCCGCTAAAGAAGTTTTCACTTAAAAAATCCGCAAAGATCGTAAAGATAAGCTGTGTGTGTTTGTCCTTGTCAAAAGAACAGTATCTGTGATGACTAAAATAACAAATTCCGTTGACCGTGCTTTACCTATACAAACAAACTCTTCATAAAAGCGTTCGTTCGGTTCTTGACCCGCTAACAGCTTATTTTGCCTAGAAACAACGCCGTCTAGTTCCGTTTACTCAGTCTGGCATGGAGCAGCTACAACCGGCTTCCAAGTAGGTATCGTCTGACTCATCGTATTGCAACTAGGTATAAGTATTGCGAACACGCTACGGTTGCTTTAAAGGCTTTGTGATGAATGGAAATTCAGGAAATAATGCAAACATGCCTGGCCTATGACGATGTCTGGCCATTGACATATATCTAAGGAGAGGCCTTACGGGCACTAAGAATGGTGCTAGTTCAGTGGTGTCATTCACGAATTCAAGCCAATCGTGCAGTCTAACGCAACTAGTTGCGAGCAATCGCGCGCGTTATTCTTAGATATATGTCAACGTATCTGGCCTAGTGGGTAGTGACCCTGCCTTCCTGTCTATGAAGCCGATGGTCCCGGGTTCAAATTCTGATAAGGGCATCGCGTGATGAGCATGCATATTTGTTCCCGAGTCATGGGTGTTTTCTATGTATTTAAGTATTTACACATATTTATATATTATATTATCTTTACTGTCTTAGTACCTACCCAAAACACAAGCCTGTTTGAGCTTACTGTGGGATTTAGTCAATTTGTGTAATAATGTCCTATAATATTTGTTTATTTACACTACAAGAAGTATGACGAAGTTCGCCAGGCGAAAATGCCTTTAAGTCTTTATTATGTATAAAAAGAATAAAAAAAGTTATCTGTGCAATAAATTCATTATGCGGATACGTCATTTTGATATATCGATAAGTAATTAGCCTTTATATATCTATGACGTAGTTAACTTACCTTTCGATAACCTTATTACGATGTTGTACAGTCAGCATGAAAAAGATAGTGACAGTCAAAGCCAAATATATCGCAACACACTCTTATTCCTTTCTACGACAAAGTTGTTTTGCAATTTATTTGACCAGTGTAGGTCTTTGGCTGACACTATTTATTTCAAGCTGATTGTACCACTTAAAATTAATTAATAACTAGCGACCCGCTCCCGGTTCGCACGGATATGTATTATACATATAAACCTTCCCCTTCCCTAAAATCCCATCAAAATCCGTTGCGTAGTTTTAAAGATCTAAGCATACATTGGGACAGACCGACAGCGGAAAGCGAATTTGTTTTATATTATGTAGTGAATAACACGTTATGAAGAATGTTGGTGACTTTTCTGGAACCGACGCACTTACACAATCATTGTTTCTGGAATTTGAGGTCATTTCTTCTATGTAATCTAATCTATGTTAATTTTACGAGATGGTTGATGATAATAAAATGTTAACGCTTGATACGATAAGAAGTTATAACACAGTCATAGTTAGCCTACCTAGATCGTACTTAACTAAAAACGAACTAACTATTGTGGCGCAGTGATCCAAAGAGGGTCTTGGCCTCCAAAACGAGAGAACGCCACCTGTCCCGATCCTGTGTCACTTCCTGCCTGTTATCGGCTTTGAGTTGGCACAGATCCGCCTGTACACAATCGGTCGTCCCAAATAAGCTTTCTTAACACCCCGATCCTCACCCATCCTCAGTAAATGGCCGAACCAGCGAAGTCTGTGGCATTTTGTTTCGCCGATGATGTTGGGTTCGGCCACTAACTCCTCGATTTCGGCATTCTTACGGATCCTCCAGGTGCCGTCATCTCTCTTGATAGGTCCCAGGATCTTCCGTAACACCTTTCTTTCCGCTACAAGGAGCTGACTCTCTTCTTTCAGTGTTAGTGTCCAAGCCTCACAGCCATACTTAATTCATGAAATTACTGTTGTCAAATATCGATGATAATATGTTTTATATTTCAATGTATAGCTGTAGGTAACACTTTGATTTGAAATTTAGAAACTCCTACACACACATACACAACTCGGAGATATGAAATTACAAACATAGTGCTTGTCAATCAGCGTTTCTGTTTCATTGGCATTCGGAAAGCACATTCAGTCTGCATTCCGTACTCGGAATATGAATTTGAAGAACGTGCCTGCTCTACTAGACTTACAGACGACATCGTGTGTACAGTCAGCTGCAGAGAAAATGTACCACCCCTGCATAGAAGTATGCACGGGTCCTTTTCTCTGCTGCTGACTGTACCTACGGCCTGTTATTTTAAAATAGATTATTTTTTACAAGCAGTCTGCGAACGATGCTATTAAGCTTAGAATAAATTTAAAAGTGCAAAAGTTACTGCCTCCGGTGATTGGGTCTTATTATAAAATAGTTTGCCTGATTTTTTGATATAACCAATCTTATAGTTAAAATGCACATCGCTCTGTCAATGTATTAACGCTACGGGTTTAAAAGAGAGCAAAGAACCGACTACTAGGGTATTATGTTGATTTGAGCCTGGATCCTATGTATGAATAAATTAACCATTGTTATTGACTGCGGCTTTCCTACTTTTCTCCTCTTCTTCTACGCTAGGGCCTCTCCAATTTTCTTCTAAGTAGCCCGAATTGCTGTCTCTCTCTAGAGTGAACCTGCCACCTTTTTAAAATCGTGTTTAAATCAGGTTGGAGGTATGTGGTCAGGGCTTTTGTAACCAGCGAAGCCCGTGATGGGACGCACTTGATCCACATCCCACCTCTATCTACATACGTCTTACTCTTAGCTTCAGAATTCTAGTCAGTCGAGCTTAAATTGACGACGACCGGTTTGGCCTAGTGGGTAGTGACCCTGCCTACGAAGCTGATGGTCCCGGGTTCAAATCCTGGTAAGGGCATTTATTCGTGTGATGAGCATGGATATTTGTTCCTGAGTCATGGGTGTTTTCTATGTATTTAAGTATTTATAAATATTTATATATTATATATATCGTTGTCTAAGTACCCTCAACACAGCCTTATTGAGCTTACTGTGGGACTTAGTCAATTTGTGTAATAATGTCCTATAATATTTATTTTATTATTTATTTTAAATCTCGGAATTCTCTAACAACTCAGCATAAGGCTGCGCTTTCACCAGAGATGTGCGTGGATGCGTAGCGTGAATGTGTTTTTTAAGAACTTAATTTACTTATCCTCGCCCAGCGCAGCCGTTTTATTTGTTCTTAACAAACTCATCCTCTTATAAAAACACAGCCTACATGGCTCCATTGTCTTAATTGTGTTTCATTATCAGTGCCAAAGTTGCGTAGATTAGACTTGTTTAATGTCTATAAGCCGAAACAATGTTAGATAACATTATTAGCATTAACAGTATGTTGACAGACGCAATAAATATGATACTAAGATTTAGTAAACCACATTAAAGTGCAGTAGGTTCAGAAATCGGAAGAGAGCCGTAAATTTAATTATCTTGAGGCCCTTCTCGAGTGACTGTATCAATTCAAATCCTGAGTTTTTGAGTTTCGCTCGATACGTATACGGTGAGGAAACAAGGTGGTTAGTTAAACACATGATTGTGATCATTTATATACTTAGGTATTCTGCAACGGTATTAATATACGGGACACGGGACGGGAATAATACGGGACGCGATACTTAAATACGGTAACAGTCCCGTATATACGGGACGTATGGTAACTGGCAATTATAACACGAACAAGATTATATCAACCGATCTAAAGATAACTACATTTTTTATCTAATATAAACTACATAATTTTAATTGTTTCCAAATATAATTACCGTTCGTAAATTTAAAACGCAGAGTTCATATATCTTCACGTTGTGTCAGAAGCGAATCAATTAATTTCATCGTCAGCGTCGGCGGGATGCAATTATTACATGAACGATGTTTGATTACAATTCATTTCCATTAACATGTCATAAAGCGTCAGCTTCACACGTATTTAATCAATATATTAATTTGATATGTTGGTTTTGAAGTATATTTACTACTCTCGTCAATCTAGAGCGAAATCTCGATAATCCGGCACTTCGATGGTCCAGTATACTCAGTAATCCGGCTCTAAAATTGGGGACAAATGATTCTATGTCCTAATTTACTATGTGCGCTTACATTATCGCATTTCAATCTCCTTACAAATGGCTAAGTTGCAGATAACAGTAGGATTTCCTTTGAGTTTATTATTTTAGTAAAATGTATTTCTACGACATACCAAAAAACACATCAATATAATATGCAGTTTTGCTCTAAATTCCTGTAATCAGAATTTTCCAGTAATGCGTCTATTTTGTGTCAGCATTAGAGCCGTTTTTGTGAGATTGTACTGTATTTTAATAAATTATCACAAAAAAAAAAAACAGAACGATTGAGAAGTTTTTTCTGACGCTTAAGAGGCTGTCAATACCTAAAGCGCGCACACTGTCTATTTGTATCGGAGTAAATGAGATAGCACTGTCGCATGTTACTGGGCCTGGGCAAGGGAATAATAAGAAAAATATTTAAATAAAAAAAAGTGGATTATTAGTGTAATATTTAACTCAATAGCGGTTTAGATATAAATGTTTTGAAATTGTGATTTTAATTGCAGACCCATAAGTCAAAACAATAAAGACATAAAACCGTTTAATTGTGATTTTAAGACCAATCTTTGCAATTATTTTCTATCGAGCCGATTGCGTTCAATCATGTATCGAGTACAACCACGGTCTTTGAAATATAATTAATATGATCATATATTCTTCTTACTTGACTAAAACAAATAGTCTTTCTTAAAAAACTATTTAAGTAACATCAATTTCAAGGACATTGGGTGTTGACAGCCTCTTAAGTTAGAACAATATTGTTAACATTTTTGGTACCGAACCCTAAAAAATGGATATTGCTGACTTTACTTCTATAAGTTAAGTTCTTAGTTACAGTAATGAGTCATTTACTGTAACTAAGAACTTAGTATTTTGTCACTATATATTTTTTATTATACAAATACTATCGAATAAGGCCTGACAATTCTGTTATCAAAAAGATCGAGTCGCCAAATATTCGAGTCTGCGATTTCCGACCCAATTTGCTAGTCAAGTAGTCCGTGAAATTGTTTATATTCAAATACATTAATGCCATTTGAAGTCTTCTTTTCCGTCGTATATTTGAGTTATTCAGCCGTTATTCGACCTATTTCGTCAAGTCTCATTATTGTGATCGAAATATATCGAATTTATAAGAAAATTAAATTCGATTATAAGAAAATGCTTTGCCATTGTTATATAAAATGTAAGAACCCGTTGGGAATTTCTACAAAATGTACGAAAACATTCACTTTCTTATGGCACATTTCACATTATTTGCAAAAAGGAGGGTACATAATGCTCCGAAATTCGCTTCAAATGAAAATCGCTGTAGTCTACGCAAACTTATATGAAGAAAACAAACGGAATAAAGTATAACAGTTTTGAATGATTCACAGTTAATTTCACTAGAATTAAATCGACCCGATCGATCGTAACCCACGCGTATACGCATGTAACTGCGTTGAAATATCGGGACCTCGAAAACAATACAAAAGGTAATCACGGCCCATATCCCGTTCGATTTAAATCTAGTGGAATAAAGTATGCCAAATAGAGATCAGCGCATATTGCTAGTACCTATTCCAAATTTAGAGTCTTATCAGGTTATTTGTCGACATATTTTTGCTACTATTACGTTAGTCTAAACAAGTACACTAAGCATGTTTCGTGTTATTGTTTCCAGAACTGGAACTCGGCACACAATGCGTGGTGGACATGGAACAACAGCAAACGGTGTTGCAGTATCCACAGGCTCACGACAAAGACAGGTAAGATCAGGGCTCTACAAACTGACCCGAACTCCTATTTCTATTTCGCGGGCCGGATTATACGAGTCCCGATGGAGTAAAATCTCTGATTAGCCAATGTTTTTGTACAAATGAGAGAACCTACATAAGAAATTACAATGACATGCATCGGGACATGTATAGCCGTTGGCTCTCCCGTTACCTTTCCGCGGGCTAAAAGTAACAATTACACAACAATTTAGCAATTAAGATCGTTGACATATAATATATTTTCATTATATTTTTCATTTAAATTATTTTACAGATAAAGTTATTTATAACTTAGTGTTTTTGTAAATATGTTTGTTTTTTTAAATTCTTTTTGACATTTCGACAATACCTAGGTTGTCCCTAGCTATGTATACATTGACATTTTCTTTTTTGTCGTGACATTTATTTATTTATTAATTTTATATTTTTTATTTTAATGTTAAGTTGACGATCTTTTAGTGAAAGCCTTTGTTTTATCCTTTTGTGTAAAATACTGTGTCTTTTTCTTTAAGAAATAAATAAATCTAATCTAATCTAACTCGCGGGTCGAATCTGTATTAAAAACATCGAAAGCAAGTCTACTTTCGGTTGATAACTCTCGGGGTGTGTTTTACTGGCGTGGAGCGCCACATTCAACTGTAAAAGTGTTTAATCTATGATCAACGCTCTGTGTGTCTATCACCAGTTCCGTACTGACATAAACGCTATCGAGAACTTACTTTCTATTCATCTCGCTCGTACTCGCATACAAGTGCGAGCGAGATGTATAGAAAGTAAATTACGTTCTCGATAGCGTATATGTCAGTTTTGACACTCAGTGACTCATGGTACGGGTACAGTTCATTTGCAACTGGTCTGTATTTTTACTTCAACAACGGTAAAGTCATACACAATGCTTTAAACTATTTTGTTGACAGTTTCATCGAGCAAATTGCAAAAACTGCACGGTTAGTCGGATACCAGGCCACCCGTCCGGGCTTCCGGCTTTCCGGAGTTCCCGACGGACTTGGCCTTTTAGTTTTCTGACTCTGTGCTCAATATCTTTGTACTCTATGTCACAAAACGAACTCTTTCATTCGGACAGAGAAAAAACAAGTTTTTTTTCATTTCCGATGTAAAGTACGGACAAACCTAGTTCAGCTAATGTTTGTCTTGACGTTACCTAATTTGATACTATAATTTTTTGACGCTTTTACTCCCGTATTCTTGTCACTCTGGCCGTAAGTGTTTTATGGTACATTCAGTCATAATTCAGTCATCTATTCGGAGTTTCGGACAAGGGGTCTAATTTTGTGAATGGTTGAGAAAAAAAATGGATATTCTCTCTCTTTTTCCTTTTACGACATAAGATACATTTTAAGGCCGATACACACCAAATGAGTCCACGCGCATGACGCGCATGTTTACTTTAAGCAAAAGTTTTATGGGAATGCAAGCAATGCTGCATACACATCGGGTGTATCTTTTACTTTAAGTAACAGTTTGTGGCTTAATACAGAACTTGAATTACGAACAGTTTCGAAACCGCGCAAATTTTTGCGCCTAACAAAAGTGGCCTTAGCACAATCCTTGCCCTAGTAAAACCGTGCAACGGAGGAAGACCGCTTGAAGGTTATATGTTATTTCCTCGACTGGAATTTGATTATTAATTTATTACACGGAAATTAGGAAAAAAAAAACGTTATCACGCAAACAAAAACATTGAAACCTATATTCAGCTATGGGGGCGTCCATTAATCGCGTCATACGTTTTTGGTTTGTTTTAGACCCCCCCCTCCCCCATGGTGATCTTTGGTGATATTTTCAGGACCCCCCCCCCCATCCAATATGACGTGTATTTTTTTCGATAACTAAAGAACAGTTTTCTAACAAATGAACCTAAGTACACGTGAAGGATTATTATTGACTATAATACAGTATAGCACAGATGAAAAAAAAATACACGTGATACGTGTCCATACCCCCCCGTCCCCTGTGGTGATCATTGGTGATTTTTTGCTGACCCCCTCCCCCCCCCTATACAATATGACGCGATTAATGGACGCCCCCTATGTAAGGATTGATATTTTTATTTTTATTTTTTTTTATTGATAAAAATGTTTACATTACATTACAGTTGAACCAATGCGTCACGAAACTTAAACTAACTAATAATTATAAGTATTAACAATTATAAAACAATAATGGCACATTAACAAATTAAATTGGGACAGTTGAGCACCTAGCATCCATCGCCTCACAGAATCTCAAGCATTATCTTTAATGGCTCCCACAACTTCGAACAACATCAGACATCAAATCTGGACGGTGATGGCGAAACGACCTCGACGCCTTTGGTAGGAACTGTGCTGGTGCGAGACGGGTTAAAACCGGGATACATGGAAAGGGAGGAATAAGGCCTTTGCCCAGCAGTAGGACACTGTCGGCTAAAATATAATAAATATACAATTAAAAAGAAACAAATACAATTAAAAAAAAAAAATGTTATAGAATGAAGTTATAATTTTTCATAGAAGAGTTATCTTAATCGCGTGCTCTTCGGAAAGAGATGTTGGTCTTGGTTTTAGTATATGTAAATACAAGCGGTGTGTATAAAACATATCTGTGACACTGACTTACTTACGCATGAGTCACGCTGCTATAATTAGTAACACCAGCTGGGCTGGTTCAGTTACATAATTCAGTGGTTGTATCTATGCCACGATTAAGGGCTATTGTATAAAACTGTATAAGGTACGTTCGTTAACGTGTGATTGTGTGGATTTGTTATTTCTGTATAATTTGTTATGAATATATACGAATGGTACATGTACGAATCAGTCAAAACCAAACATGGTGGTACATTTCGGGTAGCATTAGATATGACAGAAGTACTGTACCTCGTTTTTTTAGCATTAGAAAAAGGGTAAACAATCTTGACATTTATTTATATTTAAAACCGCTTTAAAAATAGTTACTCGACTCAGTCCAAAGGCGCGCTGTACGAATCGTGGACGATCCCAAACTCACAAGCGGTATTGAACCTTTAAGTCTAAGGAGACTTTGTCCCTTGTGTGTGTTCTACCGCTTGTACAATGGGCTGTGCTCTGAAGGATTGTTTGACATGATACCGCACCGCTCGCCGTCTGCAGGGTGTTCATCCTCACACCCTAGAACCTAAATGGTCGCGTACTGTGCGGTTTAAGAGGAATTTCCTCCTGCGGACTATTTTGCGCGGACGCTTCGGCTGTGGAATGAGCTTCCCGCCGGGGTTTTCCCGAGGACTATGGGGTTATTCAAAAAAGGAGTGTACATGTTTTTAAAGGGTCGGCAACGCGTATGTTATATTTCAGGTGTTGCAGGCGTCCGACGTGGTATATATAAAAAAATAGTAACTATTGCTAAAAAAACGAAGTATGTTATGATATACCTATAATCTGTGGCAGAAGTATGCAAGAGGATATTTATCGGGTATATCGTGCGTTTTAACAATGAATAAATCAGAAGATAGTACATTGTTGTCGAGGGTTGGAAAGAAAGCCATTTTCTGACAAGGTACTTAGTACCTTGCCACATAATGCTTGTTACCACCAGGGCATACATGGTGCTTTTCTCAAACATGTGAGGAAATACAATAGTACATTACTAGAGAGGCCAGTAACATCTGATCGTTAGTGACGACAAAGCCTACAATGAAATTCACTGGTTCTGTGATAGCCTATTCACACTCGAATGTAAGTCAACAATAAACTTCGTGAATATCTGTTGACCTACTTTGCAGTTTACACTGAACTTTCTGTCAGTGCCACTGTCATATTCTATATAACAGTAAAGAGTAAGTAGATAAACGTGTCGTCGTTTCGCTCTTTTGACCACAAAAGATAAGATTATATCTAGACTTTAGTGACCGTAGTCCAACATCATTTCTCAGTCGACGGGATCTTTTTAGTGTTAAATACTTAGCTGCTCAATTGAACAACTTTTTTATGATGTCAAATGTCAACTGGTTACTTTTTAGGGTTCCGTAGTCGACTAGGAACCCTAGTTTCGCATGTCCGTCTGTCCGTCCGCGGTTTTGTTGCGTGATCGTTAGTGCTAGAAAGCTGCATTTAGGCATGGATACATAAATTATGTGTACCTCCCATACAATTTTTTTTTTTCGCTTTAACCCAATGGTGTGGACTATCGTTGGATATGTCTTTTCTTATGAATAAGGGTCTCCAAAAACGTTTTTTGATAAATTAATTATTTTTTGAAAATAATAAAGAAATAAAAAATCTAACTTTTAAACGTAAAACAAAACTTAATAAGTACTTTCAATAAAAACTGTAGCCGACATGATCGGTCCATTCGTTTATGAGTTATTGCAAAAAGTCTTCTCTTCTTAGTAAAAAGACGTACAAAGCGCTGCCAAGGTATGCGAGTAATGTACATGACACTAATAGCCCCCGTTTAGCTTATTTTGACAGAATGATAATGACGGAACCCTACACTGAACATGGCTTGCCATGCTCTTGGCCGATTTGTCATAGATTTTACCATCTAAGGATTGTCCACATATTTTATCAACTTTAAGATATGGCAACACTTACCTTTTTTGCTGATCCTGTTATTTTTGCCTTATTTCCCTGTCTATATCAAGTAAATAAAGACTGTCTTCTACTTTTTTAGGTTTTTTTTTTCTATTGTCATCAAAATATACAACATTTTACAAAATTTCAATCAGATTGACTGTGGTTTTATTGCATACCCAATGTTATTCTTTCAAGTAAAGTTAAACATAACTGTTGTAAAAAAACATTAAACATTACACATCGTCTGTTAATGACGATTTAAAGTGGTCTTATCATAATATACACTTTACAATTTCCTTTCAAGAACACCTTCAGACCAATTCGAACTATATTTAGACATCAAAATGATGTCAATTAGTTATCATTCGTCTGTGCGTCTCGCTCGCGCCAATATATGAACTGATAAGTGACAAGTACGAGCGAAATGCACACGCGTATTAGACATAATTTTGTTATAATTCAAACGTTATATTTAGTAAATATTAACTTAAATTTTGACTTCAAAATGTAACTTTGGATTGGCTTCCAAGTTTCGATTATTGCGACCGACTACGTTGCTAAATAAACGGCTCTGAAAACGGCGGCCATTTGCGACGCTCTGATTGGTGCGTTACCTCGGCAGTTGCGCAAGCGTTCACATGGACTGTTAAGTTAACACACAAGTTCAAAAACGTCTAAAAAGATTTTTTTCCGTAAATTTCATTGCTGTTAAATTCGGTGTGGTTGCAGTGCTTTATAATTATAACCTTTCCGCTTTATCGCCTGCTTTGCATAATTCTGCTGAGAATTGGTCAAATGTAATTAATTTAATAAATAATACTCCCGAAGAGGTCTACAACCCGATATCAAACAAGAACCTTGCACTTATAGTATCTTGATAAATCTAAAACCTACAAACTGCCGTGCAGTTTGGCGAAGCTTTAAAGTATTGTACATAAGGGTGTTGTATATAAAAAAAGATTAATATATATACGTCGCCATCTTCTTCAACTTAGCGTTTTCCCGGCCTAGCGCCAGGGTCCGCTTTCCTTCCTACTCAATCTTCTTCTTTTTGCCCGGTCTTCGGTATCCTCAGGTGTGAGATTATTCTCTTTCAATCACGACGTTCAGCCAGCGCTTCTTAGGCCTACCGCGGCCGCGTGATGTAGGCCCTTGTACACTGAGGTCGAGGCATCTATTTCCGACGGCGACGTAGTCTACTGGTCTGCGGCTTATATGGCTATACCATCGGAGTACTTTCCTGCAGCTTATCTGCTACGTCACGGATTCCGAGGCTGCCACGGATGCGTTCGTTACGTATGCGATCTAATCGCGTAACGCCACACATCCATCGCAACATCTTCATCTCCGTGACAAGAAGCTGCTGGACATGTCTTCCGAGGACAGGCCAGGTCCAGGCTACCATATAATAAGACTGGGCGGATGATGCTCTTGTACACAAAGCCCTTTAGCTTCACCGGTATCCTCGGGTATTACATATAAGTATAAACAAAAACTCCTGGGTTATAAATATATATACGTATTAACATTTATTTTATTGTGACACAGCATTGGTCTCTTAACATGTCAACAATTCAGTAAGTGCAACTTTTTCAGTAAAATATCTCACTCATACACAGATCAATAGGAATTAGTAAAACCCCAATTAGAGACCATTTTAGTATTCTGTAAATGTAGCATTATTTATCATTTTTATCAACCATTTAAGAAATCTGCTCCACCACCCACTTAGAACCAAAACAACAAAATTCGTCCATTTCCTGCAAATGAAGAAATACGGTTAAACGCCAAGGCTGTTTATCACAAGACGGCCTTAATTGTTCGCTCGGTTTTGCAAAGGAAATGGCACAGCGGGAAATAAGGCCTGGACGGTTTTTTTATTAGATTATAACCCGTTTAAGATGGGACTGCGTTCGACTTTTTGAAGTATAATCTCAATCTAATTAAACAACGTCGCCTTAGAGTTTTTTTATGATATAAGAGGTAAGCGATTACCCTCGCACATGGATACCTGCAACACTAGAGGGGTTGTAAATAAATCTCATAAGATAAAGGACGTTAAGGCTGCTTTTCCTCTTAGGCGTAGATTAGAGAAATCAACCAATAGGGTGTCGTTGGCAGTAACCACACCTCTTCTATTGGTTGATTCCTCTAATCTGCGCCTCAGTGGAAAAGCAGCCTACACATCCTTTATTTCATGTGGAAAGGCAGCCTGATCTGTAATAATAAGTTTCATCCACGCACAATGACAAGTTTCCAGAAAAGTTTCCTGTGAAATATTTCGCAAATTAATTAACTTTCATTACAGCTGTCCCGCCCATGAACCCCGTTGTCAATGTCACTGTGCGAGCCTGACAGCAACATAATTATGCGCGTGGAATAGAGATATCAACAGGCGGGTGAAAGTACGAAAATCTATATGGAACAGTGGCGGATCGTTCAAAGAACTCGATTCCCACCGGCTTGTCTAATTTCAGTCCGTTGTCAGTCCGTCCGTTACTGTCACAATCGGTTCATGGAGAAAAGGAATGCAAAATTAGCTCCGGGTTCCCTACGAATATTTGTGACGCGCCGCCACTGATATGGAAAGCTATATGCTTTAGTGGCAAAATAACTATCCAACCAATACGATTTCAAACTAGTCACAATACATTTAGTTCAATCCAGAATAGAGCCATTGCATTCTGTGACCAGTTAAGGCGTTAGGTATTTTATAACGACTATGTATCGAATGTCAATCGAGTCTACTGCAAGACGACATGTGGTTCCCGTTACGAACACATGTTCGTTGTTTGCTCGTTGCGCTGTTCGGCTTGTAACATTAGTAACATTACATCAGTACCCCTAGTGTAAATATTTTCGACAGCGAAACGTGACGTACGCGTTTGCGTTAAGTGTCATTTTGTATGAGATTTTTGACTTTCCAAAACGTCCCGCTTGGCGCGCTGTTCAAAAACCCATACAAAATGAGACTTAACGCAAACGCGTACGTCACGTTTCGCTATCGACTAAATTTACACTAGGGGTACAGTACTATACTACTAATACTAATACATAAACAATAGTACATTGTTGTCGAGGCACGGAAGTAGCTACTTGCCGGTTGAGGATTCGTTTTAAACCGACGACTTTGGGAGTAGCCTTCCAGCCGAGTCATGAGAGCTTTTCTCAAAGATGCTGTAAGGCCTGTAAGAAATAATAATATAATAGAAATATTTTACAGAATCACGTACCCAATTTTTTTTTACAGAAAACAGTAATAAATTGAAATTATTTGCTTTGCCGCCTTTTTTTTTTATAAAAAAAAATGAAGTGTATTTTTCTGCCGAAAATACGCCAACCTATTTGAGACAGCTAAATAGTCGCGGTACCAACATTATAATAATAAGTGCTATTTATAATTTTATTATATATTATATAAATATATCGTTGTCTAGGTACCTACAACACAAGCCTTATTGAGCTTACTGTGGGACTTAGTCAATTTGTGTAATAATGTCCTATAATATTTGTTTATTTATATTTATATTTATTTACTTTGATTACTCTCTATTGAAAGTATTGTCATTTTTTTTATTATTAGTGACATGTAAATTAGCTTTGCAAAAAAATGATTATGATTATTATGATTATGATTATTCTCTGAAATATGATGTTATTTTTAATAAATTGCAGCTTATCAATACCTACGATCTGACATCTTTAAATCGCGTCATCTAAGATCATAGTGCTGAATGATGTCACATGACAGAATAACTCGCTAATAAGGCTTGACGCTCTATTCCATTCTAGGCTTATAATATCCCACCTACTGAATAATGTTTGATGCGATCGTTTGATGAAAACTCATCTCTTGTGGTGTACTTATCTCTAGGCTAGATTTAGTTTTTTAGGCTTATTTATTTGTCGAAACATGCATTGTTTTTTTTTTGATAGAGCCTTGTCTAGGGAAAAGAATTTTTGGACCCGGGTACGTCCTTAAACTACGTCCAAAAGAGAGGTATGGGTATTGTGAATTTCATCTCGCTTTGTGTGGTAGGGCACAGCCAGTGGATGTCATTCCAGATCTAGAGCAGAGCCCAACTGGGGAAGTACCTCCACCTTATAGAAAATCGCAGCCAAATAACACTAGACCCTACTCATAGTGTTGTGTACCTGCCGGTGAGTAAAGTTGCCAGAGCTCAACGAGGGGGGGCGGGTTTAGGGTCGGCAACGCGCATGTAATTCCTCTGGAGTTGCAGGCGTACATAGGTTACGGAGACTGCTTACGATCAGACGGGCCGTATGCTTGTTTGCCACCGACGTAGTATAAAAAAAATGGTCTCAAATTTCAAAACGCATAGACATCACATACAATCCATAATTTGTTCAACGCTAGAAACCAAAACAAACACTCTGCAGTCTATATATGACGTGCGAAAACTTTTTTGCACGCGTTGATTGCGCAAAATAAAAACAATGTTGATTGTACAGCTATACAAGACGCGAAAAGTAACTCAATTCCAACTACACTATTGATCTGAGAGCCTAACGCGAATGTCGGAAATCGAAATTTCGTTATCTCCCTGACTATCGCACTTTCTACTATTTTTCTGTTTCGTTCGAAAGAGACGCAATAACGATATTTGGGTTTTCGATGTACACGGCATGCCCATCTGGGGCCCATTTCTCGAACGGTATTAGTCTAATATTATTAGTGTGTTGTCATGGCAACCCGTATGATTTGACAGTTCGTGGACTAATTATATTAGTCTAATATCGTTTGAGAATTAGGCCCCTGTCGATTCGTATGGATTTCCATGACAATATACTAATAATATTAGCTTAATATCGTTCGAGAAATGGTCCGGCGGTGGTGACGTAATATTCGTGTACTTATCTATAAATTAGCACTCGACCGATATAGCCTTTGCGATGACGATTCACCGTATGATTCACTTAGTTGAGCGTAATTCAATAGAGCCTAGTCCATTAGTGAAATCATTCTGTGTATTTAAGACAATAAATAGTATTCAACGTACTATCGCATACACTATTAAATGACATCGTAGTCATAATTCTAAAAACATAATATACGCAAATGGTCAGTTATAAGTGTTGTTGTTAGTATAGACCGCATCAAAAGTTGATAAATGAACGAAAAGTGGCTTTCCATACCAAAAGTTACCTTATACAGTTGTCATAATGTACAGTCAACCAATTTGAATCCTAGGCCACTATAGAACCTTGTCGCTTTAACTAGTCTATACATGACATGCATCACTCAATAAGCACTGTCGTAGAAGTCATTATGACATGGTTCTATAGTGGCCTAGGAATCAAATTGGTTCACCGTACCTTTTGATATGGAATGGTAATGTTTGAAATGATCTAGACACGCGTTAATTCACGTAACAATCAAGAAGTGTACAAATTATTTGAAACATTTGGCCTGTTAGCTACTACACATTTTATTTTCTGCTAGTCAGAATTCACGACAGCAGCGCAATTTGCGTCAAGGGAGTACAAGGGTACAAGATAGAAATAAACAAGACTTTCTTATTTGGCTGTTGTCACTCTAATGGCTTCCTTGAGATAAAGTGACAGACAGATATTGGCGTAGCAACTTTTTGAGGAAGATAGGCAATTTTGTCTGATGTCAAAAAATAAACTACTTAAGTCAATTTTTACATTCAAAGTCACTGATGTACACTCTCGACGAAAGTTGCGTTGTGTGCTGTAATCATTTAACATGTAATTATTCGTTAAAGCCTGGTTTTCTCATTTCAGCTTCCCTGCGAACTGGTCCCTAACCCAACTCCTGAAGAATCCCTAGCTGTTTGAAGAATCCTCATGTCTCCTTGAAACCTTTCCTTTCCCGGTTTAATAAAATTTACCTTAAATCCATCAATGTGTCATTAATTTTATTTTTCTACTCGTCGACTGTAATGGTTGAATTAAGATTTCGTATACCAAACTATAATTGCGTACTTTTCATGTATGCTGGGCTCCTACTCAACCTATAAGATTCATTTCGATAAGCTGTAGTCAACTATGAAAAAATTGTGCCGCCGCTGTCATATAAATTACTAAACGGGCGCGGGGTGCGGGGCGGCAGTCATGTCTACATTTTTTACTGAGATACTAATTTTCATGAATTATTTAGGTTTTTAGAAAAAAAAAGTATGGTATACAATAGTGATACAATCAAGCTTTACAATCTCGTACCTTACTTAGGAAACTCAGCTAGCTTCTTTGCCTAAATACGGTACTCGTCTTAAAAGCTCTCTATTATATCACGATTGTATAAAATACTATTTTATTGTACTTACCCTATAAGCTTTGTTTTTATATCACAAATAAAATGTGGCTTTCCATCAGAAAAAGGTCCCTATGCTTCATGTGCATTAATGAATTAATCATCCTGCTTTTGTGCCAATTTTGTTCTGAAATGACATAACAGTTGAAAAAACTGAGGCAATGGAATCGTTTAATTACGAGTAGTATCTAGGATATTTATACAATACAAGGTTTACGATATTAACATAAATTTCAACAAACTGCAGTGAAACTCCAAAACTATAATAACAGAGCTTAGTGGGCGAGTTGAAAGCTGCTTTAATGTATTTAAACAGCACTATCGCAACCGAGGACTGAAAGGTGGGATTTGCATTTCATTAGCTCAGCGTACGGAATTACCTGGCCTTACTATTATATATGAAATAGGTATACCTATTAAATATTTTATAACTAAATGCCCTTAGCATGGTTCGAAGCTAGGATCTCTAGCTTCGAAGGCCAGGTCATTACCAATTTTGCTAGGAAGCCATCAAAGAATAATTTTTAGGATGCCGTACCAAAAAGGTTAAAATTAACCCTTTTGATGCATCTATGTCCGTCCGTCTGTCTGCGACATCGTTAAATATTCATTCATATCATTTATTTTGACAACCGGTCTGGCCTAGTGGGTAGTGGCCCTGCTTATGAAGCCGAAGGTAATGGTTCGAATTCCGGTAAGGGCATTTATTTGTGTGATGAGCACAGATATTTGTTCCTGAGTCATGGATGTTTTGAACACAAGCCTTCTTGGCATTCCTTGGGACTTAGTCAGTTTGTGTAAGAATGTTCCTATAATATTTATTTATTTATACATAAGTTTACATCCTTAATATCTCGAGAACTACTTAGCTATCGATTTGAAATTAGGAATATCCTCTTAAGGCCCAGCCATAGAAATGAAAAATCCAAAATTTGCCACTGGAATTTGAACCTATAGTGCACGGAATACAGTAGATTTTATTTTGTTTGAAAATTGCACGAAACAAAACAAATGCAACTCTGTCCTAATTGAATATGATTTAAATTTCATCGAACTGAATAAGTCCTATAGGTAGGACCTTGGGCCTTACGAGGATATTTAATTAGTAGTTAGTTCGTTAGGAAATGTCTCTGTTCGACGCAATGGTTGACGGGTAGAGAATGCCTTTTGGCATTAAGTTTGACATTTGTACATTTTTCTTTATGTGTGCAATAAAGTTTAAATAAATAAATAAATAGTTATATACAAGGCCAACCCGGGTTCATTGAATTTATTATTATTTATACAATATGGAAAGAACCCAATATGAGGAAGCAACATTTCAGTCCAGTTACTAGTTAAAGATCTATGATACCCCCACATTTGAAAGATTTTAAGTTGCGCATTACAAACCATTTTATTAAACATATAGATACGAGTACATGGTGTTCTAAAAAGCCCTATAGATGCTCCAATGTAGGTACAGATGAACAAAACAAAACACTAAGGGCCAGTTGCACCATGCCCATTTGATGTACTGATCATGTGTAAATATGGCGCTAGCGAATGCTAACTGCATATTTGGGTTGCACCACGCTATGTGTCCGTTAAAAAGTTACGCTGCCTTTAACCGGTGGTAGAGCACTGGTTAACAGCAAAGTCGTTCGATAAATATGGCGGCGCTTTTTGGAAATCGTCCGTATTTCACGAATTTATGTTTGATTATTAAATAATTTGAGTAAAAAGTAATGTAAATTATTAAAAATATATTTATAACAATAAAAAGGTGGAAATATCTAAACGCAAAAACGTGTGATAGTTGACATAATGGTTTTAAATGTCATTTTAGTTGCGAGACTACTTGTGTTTCATAAAATACATTAATTTGTTCCGGATATTCAAAGAAAAGGTGTGTTTTAAATTGAAATCGAGTGCAGAATGAGTTTAAGTTGAGGATAAGACCAGATTGATGCTATCACAGGTTAACAAATACGTCCCATAAAGTGAAACTCGACGGCATGTAATGAACACTATTTATCGACAGACTGGTCATTAAAATCAATTTAAAACGCTCTCTGTTTATTGGAATCAAGATAAGAATGTTATATCCCTTGGAAATATTAGTGGACTAACTATGATATTCGAAAACAGCGAGATGACAACTATAAACATATACAAACTCGGCCTCTGAAAATCGTAACCCAGAAGAGAAGTGAACTATATTTATAACTATAAAATCACACAAAACAAGATGCTACATATGAAATCAAGTATTTTAGTGCGTAGAAAATGTATTGGACAATTCCAGACCAGTCGGCATAATAGGTTATATATAAGTGGGCAAAATGTGTACCTAATGTAAAACTGATTATAATACTTCAATTCATACATACTTGCTTGTGTTTTATTTGCTTTTACAACATATCTTATTCATTAACCCTAGAAACAACAACTTTGCAAGTAATTAACTAAAACAGTTTTATTTATGGTGATATTTATATTTAAATTAATATTTATTAGAATACAAAGTTACAATTAGATTTAACCATTAACAGCTCCAAAAATCTACATTTATTTTGAGTGTGGGCTACCTGGGTATCTCTTATCTTCAATTATTACATTATACCTATTATAGGGTCCCGCACCCGTTAGCAACATGGCATGGCAGGGCGTCCTTCAGCATATTGCCGAGGCATCCCTACACATTGAGCTCTGCTTTTGAATGTCAAGGTATCCCTCTGGAATTTTCAGGTTTACCACAGAGTCTTAGAAATGCCAGATGTTCTTAGCATTTGTTTGTGTGAGGGATGCCTCGGCATGCCCTGACATACTTACCTTGATACTACGCCAAAGGATCTCTTACTGTGTCTAGACAATAGTGGCCTCCGAGCCTAATAAAGTAATTCTTCTGGAAATATCGAATATACATGAGAACAACTAAGTAGTTTAATAGGTATAACCTGCGGTGGCAGCATGGTTCCATTTTTATCCACTTGTCACTATGCCTGTCACTTTTGCACATACATACTTGTTAGAACATGACAGGCATGGTGACAAATGATAAAGAGCTGACCATCTTAATTGTTTCCTTTCATACTGGATAACATTTATAAATATAACAGCCAATACCTGGGTTAGATAAAATATAATATGGCCTCCCTTCTGTCACCTGAATTTTACTTGTATTCAACCAGTCATACAGTGAAGTCGCATATAAATAAATTACAATGTAACAATTGTATGTAACCCTAGCCATGTATTGGAAATAACATAACAGTTAATTAGTAAAAATATAATCCATAGGTCTTAATTTGCAAAAGAGCATTACAACATACTTTAGAGAATGTGTAAACCCATTATTTTTAAACCTGACTACACATTTATTATACACACGACTGACTACTGACAATACCCTACCTACATATTAACCCACCAATCCCTATTCATCATCATTTAAAACCTAACATACCTAAATAGCTCTAAAATCAGTCATAATAAAAGGCCCTCAGATTGATTTTATTTGTTTTACCCATACCAGTTTTTCAACAGCCCATGCATGTTTCATAAATGATTTATATCATGATCACCCCAATAAAGAAAAAAATAAATAATAGTTGGAATAAACAAGTGAAGTCACCAGTATGACAGAAAATATAATAAGTAGGCACTTAAATATAATTGTGAAATAATATATTATATGTCAATGAGTTGTTGATTTCTCTCCGGATAACCTTTTACCTCCATTAGTCACTACCTAAAAAGGATTTAGTGTAAGATGGAAAATAAAGTAAGATAAGGTAACTAAAAATGTATTTTATTATCAAAAATTAAATTCAGATATCATTTATAATACTTTATTTTTCGCAACAAGTTTTTCCAGTTAATCTAGTGTATGATTCTTTGATTTCTTGAATCGATTCACTTGTGTGTAACTTTCATCTTGTATTCCATATCAAATGGTGTATATCAAACCTGAAAAGAAAGTAACATGAAATTATTGTGCATAAAAATATATTGTGATCCGTTTCAACCATTGGCAAAAAGAAAATGCTTAGATCAAGCAGGTTTAAATTAAAGTACAAAAGTAACTTGAATATCTGCTACTAACAGAACTAACAGTTATGTATTATTGTGTCAACAATATATGTAATTGGAAATGTTGCCCCAACTGTCGGTATTAGTAGGTAGCGTAGGTAATTCCTTGTGCTTAGGGCTCTGAAAGTAGTTAGGGATACGTATTAAACGAATAAGATAACTTACTGGGCAATGCAGCTCCTTGTTTGATTCGGCTTTGCAGCTTGGAAAGCACTTGGCCACTGAACAATCGTAGTCAGCAGTTTCACTTTAAAGTGCCATGAAGATACATTGTTTTTAATATAATCATAAATATATAGAAGATTGGCATGGCATAACTTGTGTAGTATTTAGATTTAAAACCTGAAAAGAGATTAGTTCGCGCCTACAAAAGTTTTCTCGTTGTTGAAAAATTTGACAACTCTGACATTTATGACTGGGTTGCTATATGAAAAAATAATTCTACCATAAAAATTTTGGTAGGAACGCGTTCATAGTATGGCCTCACGATTAGCGACGACATTCTGTTATTTTATAGTTGGTGCAACGCATTTTATTTAGCAATCGTTAAGACCCCCACGTAAGCGTTAAAATTTAGCGAACTGTGCTTACGTTAGCAGGTGGTTTGGTGCAACTGGCCCTTATATTCCCGAATTGTCCCGCAGTAGGTACCAGTTCATCTGGCGCCTACACTAAAAAACAATCAAACTGATCTCGATGAAATGTCCATACTAATACACCCGTTGTCGTTTCTCTTGGGTCTACCGATCGATTGCACGTGATTCTTTCACCTTTAACCTTTTTGTTGTAGGATTTATCATTCGTGTAGCCTAACTGTATGCTAATGAAAAACGCAACTTGATTGCACTATTCAACTGCACTGCGCCGTTTGTTTTGCTTTTTCAGCCGAGGTTAGCCGAAAAGAGGTGGATCCTAGTGCGACCATGGGTTTGGGCCATGGGCGGTAGGCCCTCTGTACTCTAACTTACACTTACAGCTTCAGAGAACGGAGTTTTTGCAATATCGTACTGCTTTTTTATTAGGGTTCCGTAGCCAAATGGCAAAAAACGGAACCCTTATAGATTCGTCATGTTTATAGATATACGGTTGCCAAAAAATTAATAAGCAATCTTGAAGATTTTCTTGTGGGGGTTCAGCGATTTGAATCCTGATTTTTTTATCAAATTTAAACCGTCGTGAGACATACTAACATTAAACTAATTTTACGGTTTAAACTTACGTGTTTTTCGTCACTCGCGCGACATGTTTCGGGTTCGGATTTTTGACTTTCTCGCGATAGAAAAAGAATCTTTAATTCAAAAATCTGTAATAATTTATGAACTTAAGATAAACATATGAGAATTGCTTCTAAAAATCTCCCTATATATCTCTCTGTGCTCGAGATATACACTCCTGATGCTTGTCATTTCCATTACTAGGAATAGATTTAGATGGTAACTTGTGAACTTTACAAAATTATGAAGTCAAATAAATCTATTCAAATTAAATAACCTTCAGGTCACTTTGCCGGCTAGTCAACAAAGCTTAACGCTTAGAACTTATGATAATGTAAATCTAGCCTAACAATCTGCATTATGCAAATCATTGCGGTAAAACTTTTTATCGTTAATTATCTGGTGAAGTTTAATTTCAATGCTAATAAATTCATTTCAGCAATATTTCATTTTGTTTTATTACATTTAACTTGTCTAACGAAATTATTTAGTAAGAAGACTTACTAAACAGTTTCGTATCGAATAACGTTTAATAAAATCTGATTTGTAACCAGTACCCCTAGTGTAAATAAATTCGATTTCGAAACGTGACGTACGCGTTTGCGTTTAGTCTCATTTTGTATTGGACTTAGAAAGAGCGCGCCAAGCGGGACGTTTTGGAAACTCAAAATCCTATACAAAATGAGACTTAACGCAAACGCGTTCGTCACGTTATGATGTCGATCAAATTTACACTAGGGGTACAGTAATAAAAAAGTTAGAAACGAAACGTTTTTTATATAACCTCCTTTTCGGAAGTGAGTAATGTCACCCGGGACACCTCATTCATCAAATCCGCTCAGTAGTTTTGACATTGGAACACAATATTTCATATTTGAATTTAGACAGAATTTCATATCAGCAAACGTAATGATGGATGTTAAAACTATGATGGATGTTAACATCTATGACAACTTAAAAAACTTATATTTAAACCTTTTCCAGGGGCCCATTTCTAGAACGGTATTAGACTATTAATATTAGTTCTCGAACTGTCAAGTCGTATGGGTCACCATTGTTAAGAACATACAATCGTTCAAACATATAAACTTTATTATTATATATTTAAGTTTTAGTAAATAAATTCATACATTTCTTCTTTATAAAAATAAAATCTATCACACCATAAGAAAATTAATTGGCATATATATCGTCAAAGTCAAAAAACAGAATAGATGATTTATTGACAATAACAATATACATAATGGATATATACAGATGATTACTATAACTAGCTTATATCTAAAATAGGCCCTTGAGGCATTGTACCAAGGATGCTGGCGGCATTTCCTCGTATCGCAATACTGATATGTTGTGCGAGGAAGCCGCCAGCTCTTCGGTCACCAGTTACGTCAACCAGACGTTTCGCGATTCAGAATTCAAAAATGAATACGGCGATCAGCGGCCAGCAACGCATAAAGGTAGCACCAAGGAGGCGCTAACAACCATGGCAACTCACTAATAATATTAGACTAATACCGTGCGAGAAATGGGCCCTAGTTCGTGGACTATAATATTAGTCTAATACCGTTCGATAAATGGGCCCAGGTCAAGTCGTATGGGTTACCATGGCAACACACTAATAATATTAGACTAATACCGTTCGAGAAATGGGCCCCAGGCCTAGTACTACATACGATTTATCGACCGTATATACCGGTTCCGGTTATCTTGAAGTAAACACGTACTGTTATAGTGCTCTGTCTTTCGTCGAAAAAACTGTGTACATTCCTTGCTATCCAGTGTAAAAACATTCAAATCCAATGTATAATGTGTCCACGTACATTTTGAAATAATATACTAAGTGGAAATTGTGCAATAAACGTAAATATTCTGAGTGAAAAAACGAAGGAACTTTATAGGTTATGTGACAACGGTACATAAATAAAAGACTTTGACAACATCAGTGAAGTGTTGCCACATCAAATATTCTACATACTTTTAATACAACCTGACAGACTCAGTAAAGCTGCGTTCTTACTATTACGTTCCGTTCCTCGCAAACAAAAGAAAAGCAATGGATAACTTCCAAACCTTGTTCGATCAAATGAAGTTAGAAATGTCAAAACAAACGGAGGACATCATGAAGCGAATAGATGAAAAGTTGGTGCCTTTTAATGTGGAAATGCAGGAAATAAAGTTAGAAAATGTGAATTTAAAAGAAAAAATATACCATCTCGAAAAACATAAAAGAATAAACAACATCATTTTGTACGGAATAAAAGAAACCGAAAAATCTATTGTCAACCTCATAGAAACGATAAAAAAGAAATTCGAAGACGATTTAAACATATTACTCGAAGACATAGACATAAGCACGATTTACAGAATTGGCAAAAACAACAAAGAAAATGGAAAGGAGAGGCCGATAGTCTTATCATTCGTTAACAACTGGAAGAAAAATGAGGTAATGATGAATAAAAAGAAATTAAAAAATGCATATGCTGCTGAAGACTATCCAAAGGAAGTCCTCGACAGGAGAAGAGAACTATATTCAAAACTTGAAGAAGAGAGAGAGAAAGGCAAATACGCGTTCATAAAATATGACAAACTAGTCATCAAAGAGGGGAAACCAGGAAATGAAAAGCGGAAAAGGGAAGCATCATCCTCGCCAAATGTAACGGAACAGCCCCGCAAACAACAATCAACAACAAAAACACATCGATTGAATGCATTTGATGTAATGAGAAATAGATGCAACTCTCTGTCTACTCCAAACTCACCAAGTGATCAGAAAGCATAGGATACAGCCATCAGCCACCGGAACGAAACAACACTAAGCAAGCAAGAACTAAACATTACAAACAAAACATTCCCCAACCCGACTGGTCATCGTGGGGAATTAGACTGCAACCCTCCACCAAAAATCAAAATAGACAATGAAAAAACAACCCTCAAAGTGTGTACTTATAATGTAAGATCGCTAGCATCAACAGAAAAATACCTTGAACTAACTTACGCTCTAAAAAACATCAATTGCGACATTTTAGGCCTCTCAGAGGTCCGCAGAATGGGCTGTAGTATTGAAGAGCATGAAGACTTTATTTTTTGCTATATAGGTGAAACTAAAGGACTACACGGAGTGGGGTTTCTAATCATGAAACAATATAAAAACAAAATAAGAAATTTTATAGGAATCTCAGAAAGAGTAGCGCTTCTACAACTAAAATTTGAAAGCTTTCCCTTATCAATTATACAAGCATATGCACCAACAGAAAACTCAACAGAGGATGAAATTGATAAATTCTATAAGGACCTTGAATCTGCTCATACTATGTCTGATGAGAATGTTATAGTGATGGGGGACTTCAATGCCAAAATTGGCTGCCCCAAATCGGATCATTACCCAGTCATGGGCAAACATGGCTATGGAGTGCGCAATGAAAGAGGTGAACGTCTTGTAAGCTATGCTTTTCAATATAGGCTGTCAATAATGAACTCATTTTTCAGGAAGAAAGAGAGCCGTAGATGGACATGGATATCTCCCAACCAAAATGTCAAAAACGAAATTGATTTTATAATGATAAACAACCATAAACTAATAACTAACATTGAAATTCTAAGTAATATAAAATTCCCATCTGATCACAGACTAGTGAGAGCTACTCTAGTTCTATGTCACCTTAAAAAGAGTAGAAAAAACTTTACAACACCATCTAATATCCCAAAAACAGAAGAAGAAATCGAAAATTTCACCAAAAATCTACAAGCATGTATTGGAAACATAGAACCAGACTGCATTGATATCCAAACCTATTACAACATCTTGGAAAGAGGCATAACAGAGAGCTTGCCCCCCAAAACCTGTACTCAACCGGGTCAACATAAAATTTTCAGCAATGGCACAACTCGACTAATAAAAAGGCGAACTGAACTAATCCAAACAAAAAATAAAACTAAAGACATGAAAGAGGAACTTAGTAGACTATATAAAGAAACCAATAAATCAATCAGAAAGGACTATAGTAACCACAGATACGAAATCATATCAAGAAATATCAAGAACTTCAGAAGTACCAAAAAAGCAGACAAAGAATTAAAAACACACAGAACATGGATACAAAAATTGGAACAAAATTCGAAGGAATCAAAGTCAAGGGAAGATATAATCAACCACGCAACTAACTTTTATAAGGAATTATACAAGAGCCAAACTGACACTGAAACAGTGGCACAAACATCTCACATAAGTAATACTAACTGCATCAAACCAATTGAAGACTCCGAAGTTTATAAACATATAAAAAGGCTAAAAGCTGACAAGAGCCCCGGACCAGATAGATTGTGTAACGAAGTCCTAAAAATGGGAGCACCTATTTTAGTTCCCAAGTTGTGCCAACTTTTCAATATGGTATTGGATACAGAAACCGTACCAAAACAATGGTGTACATCGGATATAATCTTGCTTTTCAAAAAAGGAAACCCTCTAGATATAGGGAACTATAGACCCATAAGCCTTTTAGCAAATATATACAAACTTTTCTCATCCATACTTTTAAATAGAATATCCCACAACATTGATAACCTGCAACCAAAAGAACAAGCGGGTTTTAGATCAGGCTATAGCACAATAGACCACATACAAACATTAGATCAAATTATTGAAAAACACCGAGAGTTTAATACACCCCTGTATCTGGCCTTTATAGACTACAGCAAAGCCTTTGATAGCATTAGTCACAGCTCAATATGGAACGCACTACAACATTCAAATATTAACCAAAAATATATCAACATTTTGAAATATATTTACACGCACAGTAAAAGTAGAGTTAGACTGGAAACACTAGGAGATGAAATAAATATAGAACGAGGAGTCAGACAGGGGGACCCTCTATCTCCGAAGCTTTTTATCGCAGTACTCGAAAATATCTTTCAGAAATTAGAATGGAAAAATAAGGGAGTGCGGATAAATGGACGGTTTCTGAACCATCTCAGGTTCGCTGACGACATAGTTATAATTGCTGAAACTGGTAAAGACCTTGAGGAAATGATGAGCTCACTCGACTACGAAAGCTCAAAAATTGGTTTAGAAATGAACATGAATAAAACTAAGATTATGACCAACCATCGCAAAAGACACATTGTGATAAAGGGAAACAACATAGAATATGTCAATGACTACATATATTTGGGAAAACAGCTGTCATTCAAAAAGTCTAGCAATGAAGAGGAAATAACAAGAAGAATAAACGCAACTTGGAGGAAATTTTGGACATTGAAAGAAATCCTAAAAGGAAACTACAGTTTGCACCTAAAAAAGACTGTATTTGACACATGTCTACTACCTTGTACCTTGTTGTTTATGTTTATTGTATGCCTGCCAAACTTGGACATTTACAGACGAAATAAAACAGAAAATCAAATGTAGCCAAACAGCAATGGAAAGAAGTATATTAAAAATTAGAAGAATTCAAAAAGTAAGGAGCGAAAGCATTAGACAAAAAACAAAAATCACCGATGCTCTCAGGCACGCGCTCTCACTTAAGTGGAGATGGGCTGGACATATCTCACGATTCAAGGACAGAAGATGGACCATAGAAACCACGCGTTGGAAGGGACCAACGGGAAAAAGAAATGTTGGCCGACCAATAAGGCGGTGGGCTGATGATATCACACAAGCGACAGGAGCCGACTGGATTAAGCTGGGCAAGGACAGGGAGGCATGGAAGAGGATGGAGGAGGCCTTTACCCAGAAGGGGTCCATATTTCATTAGCATTAAGACTAACAAATTAATTTATGTACTTTTTTTTTTCTCTTTCTACTACAACCAACTAACAAAATTTAGATGTATATATGCGAAATATGGAATAAATGGCTTTATTATTATTATTATTATATACGCGCCAATAGAATTTCAACTTAAGCATTCCGATTTAAGGTTCAAATTAGATTGCACTTTCGGGAAATGTAATGTAAATGAATCATCATAGTTGGAGGGGATTTAATGAAATATATTTGATTGATTTTTTTGGGAAAATATTATAAATTGGTCTGGCCTGGACTTCATATTATCTCAAATAAGAACACAATTTTAGAGTCGGGCCACGCTAAGTTTTCATGCCAACTAATACTAATATATATAAACTGTATAGGTATAGGGATAAGCATACTTACTGCCAAGTTTATATTGTATGGAAAGTGACAAAGATAACCCAGTAGGGCTAAGATGGTCGGCTCTTTATCATTTGTCACCATGATGCCTGTCACGTTCTAATAAGTATTGCGAAAGTGACGGGCATAGTGACAAGTGATAAAAATGGAACCATGCTGCCACCGCAGTTGTGAATATATATATTATATAACATTAGAATCTGTTTGCGGGATAAAAATAGTCCTATTCTAGGAATATTAACAAATTTCATCAAAATCTGTTTTTTCGTGAAAGAGACAAACGTCCAAATATGCAAACTTACAAACATTCACATTAGCACACCCCAAGGGCCCTTTTTAAGTTTAATCTACTTACATATAAGATCAGCCTGTCTTCGCAAATAGATCATGGCAGCTAAGATGCGCGCGAGTTCGTCGACCCAACCAGGAACCTTGCCTCGTCATAACCGTTTTTTGCCCACTTGCGACAGCCAATGAATTAGCCAAGCTTTAACTAGTGTTTCCATTGAGTCGTGTTACCGGTTTTTTGTCGGTGGTATTGCTAGTATTTTGTGATTGTGTACTAATAGGTTAAGTGTTATCGTAATTTTAAACCGTTTTCGTTCCCCCTAGTTTGTTTGAACGCATTTTGGATGAAGTGTATTAATATATCGATGATATGTGTGACTGCTTTGAAGAAAAATGTGTTTCAAATGTAGGTAGAGAGCGGCCGAAACGCTCTTGACCTGGGGGCCTACCGCGAAAACCGAAATTCGCAAATTGCGGGGATCTTTCTCTTTTACTCTTAGTAAGACGTAATTAGAGTGACAGAGAAAAATGCTCGCAATTGACGAATTTCGATTTTCCCGGTAGCCGCCCAGGATTGCTAACTGAGGCCGTGGACAGGACGCAAGCGGCGTCCGGCGCGGCACCTCAAGGTCGTTCATACATTTGTCGAGTGCAATGTATGAATGGCCTTGATTTGTCGCTTGTTGCGCCGCTTGCGTTCAGTTCGCGACCTCATTCTTCGGCAATTTTGGCCTTGAATTACACCTGAGCAAGAAAGTCCTAAGTGCCCGTCACACTATCGTACAAACCCACATCGTCCTTACTTCTATAATATTATGTTTGAGACATCTTGCTCTACAACTTTATTCGTTGACAATGATCCTCCTTGCGTCGTATTCCTCAATATTCCGGGTCGTGACTTCCCTTTTGTATCACTTTCTTTCTTATGATCTTTCTCCATCTGTTTCTGTCTCTGGCGGTGTGGTTAACGACGATACCAGCTCATTATCAAGTGAAACAGGAGCCTGGATTGTCTGAACGTGACGAAATTATAATTATTGCAAGAGCGTCAATGTTAAACGAATTTCGGCCATCGATTTCTGTGGCCAACCCAGCCCGGTAGTTACAAAACTGTAAATATCACTTATTGACGACAAACCGTTTAGAACCATCCGTTGTCACATGCCTAACACGCCACGGTACAGATTTACGGAAATCGTTTGGTGTCTAACATTTCTGTATATGCAATGTGTGTAAGCCATTGACATATATCTAAGGAAGAGCCTTACGGGCAATAGGAATGGGGCGAGTACAGCGGTGTCACGAAAATCCACTCCTGTATTAACACCAGAACTTTGAACTCTCGTCATCGTATTGTCAATGCAACTGAAATGTCAATAGACAATCTACCGCTGGGTGAGGTAATTACATTCGGGGTGAAGCTTGTCCCTTCTTTATGAAATACTCATAAAATATTACTTATTCTGTTGGTTGTCATCTTTAATGGCCGCCGATCGAGCGTGCTGTATGAGCTGTGTATTGATTGACCCAAATGCCCGCCGTACCCGTGTTTTTATTATTTAGCCCTGAAAGGTGTGTCTGGTGGGAAATGGACGCTATTATTAACTTGTCACGGGGCGGGGGTGTCCCGGGTGTCGCCGTGGGTGTATACGCGGTTACAGAAGTCACTTTTTGATTCCTCTCGATAGGATTTCTCCTATCATTATTCATCATCATATTGATTAACAAACTTATGTTCTTGGCGAGATTGCGTAAGTGAATTTTGAGGATATTTTTGTTTTATTTACCCGCCGTTTACCGGTTGTCATAAAAACGACGATCAATATATAATGTTAGACTCTGACCACGCTAGCTTTGCACAAATTTGGCAGTAAAGTAAGAATGCAGACATATTTCCATAAGATCCATACTTGACGTAGCACTTGGCATGAAAACTTAGCGTGGTCCAACTCTATTATCACACGCCATAACATCATAAAACTGTAACCGTACCATGAGTTGGCATTTGATATTTACGCTAGCGACTGAGTAAACTCGGATCGCATTCCCTCTCGATTGCATCAATCCATCAGTGCGAGCGAGATGGACTGTGATCAAGTTCACGCAGTCAAGTGTCAACTCGTGGTAACCGTACTGACGGTTAAACGTGACCTAAACATAACTTATGTTCGGCTTTAAAGTACAATTTAAAAATAATACGTAAAAATATGAATTCTTTATCCTTCTTACTGCCTTGTTTTCAAGTTTCTTATCGTGCCCTAACCTAATAATAAAAGAACACAATTTATAAATCTATGGGCGTAAAACACCGGAACCGGACCTATCTCGGGTTTCCATAAATCCTACCTCATCTGATTCCGGTACGTATCCGTTCTGTCTATGATACATGATACTCAGAACTTATTTATACAGAAACAACATTAGTGAACCATGTAAACCCTTATGCATGAAGTATATCAGCGTTGGCCGAACATCAATTGGAATTGAAGATATTGAAAACCATTACAAATTGAACCGTAAACTTTTACCGTTTACATTACGGTTGCAATCCCTCTGGTGTTGCAGGTGTCCGTAGACGACGGTAATTACCATCATGCGATTCGTCTGCCTACTTGCCAACTACATCATAAAAAATACACAGAATATAAATTGATCGATTGAAGACTCCACGCCATATTCCATATTTATCGCGTTCTTAAACACTACTGTAGGGCTAAGATGGTCGGTTCTTTATCATTTGTCACCATGTCTGTCACGTTCTAACAAGTATGTAAGTGCGAAAGTGACACATGACATGACAGGTGATAGGTGATGCGACCATAAATAAACTATAATTGTTTTAATGTTAGACAGTTATGCACGGTTATATGCTGACGTCGGTACAGTTACACGTAATGAAATTATACCAGTCGTAGTAAAACTGTTTACGGTCTTGACATAACTACAGGAACTTGGGTGTAACTATTAATAGTATTCATTAATTACCATACGTATATTCGTAACAGTTTTCATATGTGGCTTTCCACACAAAAGGGTCTTTATGCTTCAAGTGCAAGAAGGTCCTTTTTATCTGAAGTTCCAAAGAAATTCTTATAGAAAGGTCTTTATTGCACATGAAGCATAAGGACCCTTCTCTGATGGGAAGCCACATATCAGCGTTGGCCGAACGTTAATTAGAATTGACCATTAACCATTCCAAATTGAACCGTAAACAGTAACCGTCCGTGACGGTTTACAGTTCAATTTGTAATGGTTAATAGTCAATTCTAATTAACGTTCGGTCAACACTGCCACACATACTCTCGGATCCTTCTTTACCCTGAAATACACTTATTATTTACGTAAAAATTCTCGTTTTCTATATAAATATGCGCAGATTCACAAAGTGCTTCGACGACGGTATTTCATTTTTTTTTAATAGACTATTTTGTGTCCCAGTGCTGGGCAAAGGCTTTCCCTTTTTTCATTTTATTACTGTAATTCAATTTAGTTCAGCTTTGTTTTCATAACTAACTGTATTAAATTCGAGTTTGACCTATTTTTAGTCTGGTTGTATTAAATTTTGGCAACAACGACGAATCACTAATGTCAATGCATCATTTTCATAACTATCCGCGGTCTTCGAAATATCTCGCGGCAAAATTGTTTGAATTAAACGAGCCAACACGATTTTCACACATAATTATGTATTTACTTTTAAAATTACCTCCGACGTTTTGAGGACGGCATTATCCCGCGGTCTCGGAGAAAGACTGGCTAAAGTTGACATCAACTGCGCGAGATTTTCTAACTAACTGCACTTGGAATAAATTTAAAAGTGGAAAAATTACTGTCTTGGGTGAGACTTGAACTCACGGCCTCTGGATAGATACTCCAGCGCTCTGCCATCTGAGCCACCAAGACCTCATCCCTAGGCAGCTTTTTTTTTTTTTTTTGTTTAAATACTACGTCGGTGGCAAACAAGCCTACGGCCCGCCTGATGGTAAGCAGTCTCCGTTGCCTATGTAAGCCTGCAACTCCAGAGGAGTAACATGCGCGTTGCCGACCCTAAACCCGCCCCCCCTCGTTGAGCTCTGGCAACCTTACTCACCGGCAGGAACACAACACTATGAGTAGGGTCTAGTGTTATTTGGCTGCTGTTTTCTGTAAGGTGGAGGTACTTCCCCAGTTGGGCTCTGCTCTAGATCTGGAATGGCATCCACTGGCTGTGCCCTACCACACAAAGCGAGATGACATTCGCAATGCCCATACCTCTCTTTTGGACGCAGTTTAAGGACGTACCCGGGTCCACCATATGGGTCTAGGGGACCCTAGTGACCGTGAGTCTCACCCAAGACAGTAATTTTTTCCACTTTTAAATTTATTCTAAGCTTAATAGCATCGTTCGCAGACGTCTTTGCTTGTTAAAATTAATTTAATTGCACTTGGTCTTATTTATCAATTTTAGAGTCAGACCAAGATAAGTTGGCAGCGATTTTCACAGCTCGGACAGTGCAAGTGTCATTATAAACATCAAACTTCTATGAAATTATGACGTTTACTTAACACTTGCACAGGCTTGGCTATCAAAATCGTTGTTTGGCACACTAGGAATGTCACTCTGTCGACATTATCATTCGGTTTTTCAACCTTCGATATTCTGTTCTGCTTACATTTACTAATGGCTGGATTTCTGGAACCTTAAGAGGTAGGTATGTATGCTACATAGTACATATATATATCACAGTACATCATAGTACATATCACTTTATATTATTGTATGTCTTTTTCCTTCTTGTCTGTTACCTTTCGTGATTTTTCTCACTTGATGGTCTCATCGGAAGATCAGCGCTGGAAGCCACCAGCAACATGCTGAGATGAGACCATTTCGTGGCACTTTATACTTCCTTTGTTTTTGTTATATCATGTAATTTAATGTGTCTTGTTTGTGTCTACGAATAAAAAATATTCTATTCTATTCTACATACTCGTCTATACAAAAAGAGAAAAAAAAATTCCACGTCTAAATATTTTCCATTTTCGCAGGTTTTTTTAGTATGTTATTGACACAATGAAACACTAAGTTTTTCCTTTTTTTTTCAAAATTTCCATTATACCAAATGTTTTTTTTTTTTGTAAATAGTGATATATATCTAGAATACATTACGTTAAAGCGATCGACATCAAAATCAAAGTGATTTGCTAAGATTTAATTAGTGAAAACCGTTTTCTCCCGAAATGGAATTTCATAGAAAAAGTACCGATATTTCGTTAGGATCGCAAAGCTATTTTTTCCTCTTAAGTATAGTATACGCCATTAAGTCCCGTTAAAGTAAATAATAATCAACCAATACGATACGGTCTATTTGACAACGCTCCAGGAAAACGCCGGATTTCTGGTTTATAAAAAGGGAATGCTCTTGCAGATATACAAAGAGAGTTGCCGTCTCCAAGGTAAATATTCGTGGTAATTGAAAGAGTTTGGAAGCAATGGATTTCATTTGATTTGTTGCGAGATCGCTTTGGACGATCCGTATAACTGTACCCCTAGTGTAACTAAATTCGATTTTGAAACGTGACGTACGCGTTTGCGTTTAGTCTCATTTTGTATTGGATTTAGAAAGAGCGCGCCAAGCGGGACGTTTTGGAAACTCAAAATCCTATACAAAATGAGACTTAACGCAAACGCGTTCGTCACGTTATGATGTCGATAACATTTACACTAGGGGTACTGTATATGTGAAAAAGCGCCACAAAATGAAAAAAAAAACCGGACAATGCGAGTTGGACTCGCCCAGGGTTTCTGTACTTTTTAGTATTTGTTGTTGTAGTGGCAAACAGAAATACATCATCTGTGAAAATTTCATCTGTCTAGCTATCACGGTTCATGAGATACAGCCTGGTGACGAACAGACAGATAGAGCGGAGTTATAGTAATAGGGTCTCGTTTTACCCTTGGGTACGGAACCCTAAAAAGAGGGGTGAGAACACTCTTTACAAGCTTTTATTTAACTTGCCCTGTAGGTTTGTATATATGTACGTATCTTCTTCTTCCTCGCGTTGTCCCGGCATTTTGCCACGGCTCATGGGAGCCTGGGGTCCGCTTGACAACTAATCCCAAGATTTGGCGTAGGCACTAGTTTTCACGAAAGCGACTGCCATCTGACCTTCCATCCTTCTTCCCGGGTTGGGGGGTTATGTGGGAGCGGGGGGGGGGTATGTATGTACGTATGTTAGGTCAAATCCTGGAAGCTGAATTTGAACCGATTCCCGATTGAGCTGAAATTTTGCATATATGTAAATTGGATGACAATGCAATATTATGATGACATGGACCTGATGATGGAGACAGAGGGTGGCCATGGGAACTTTGTGATAAAATAACGCAAACTAATTGTGTTTGGGGTTTTTAGAACTATCTCAATGTGTAATAGTTGCCCGTGGAAAAAAGTACAGTCAGCGACAAAAGCTTGTCCCAAAATTTTTTTTTTGCCAAATACTTTTTTATTTAAAGGTGCTACTGACTGAATTACTATTAAAAATTATATATCTAATTCTGCGAAGAAGTAGTATGACATGTTTTTTTTTTCTGAAAACGCCATATTTATGTTGACTTGTTTTTCTAACCTAGGTTCTAAAATGGTAACCCAACTATATTTTTCGTGTCTAGGATACAAAAACAAAGATAATCCAAGAAGAGTACCTTTACCTGTAGGGCTAAGATGGTCGGCTCTTTATCATTTGTCACCATGTCTGTCACGTTCTGACAAGTATGTAAGTGCGAAAGTGAGGGTCATAGTGACAAGCGATAAAAATGGAACCATTCTGTAACTTTTTTTATATAACGACATGCAAGCGTTTGACCACGATCTCACCTGATGGTAAGTGATGATGCGGTCTACGGTGGAGCACGCTTACCTATGAGATACCTATTTACCCTAGACAATTGCAAAGCCTTTCCCGTGTATCGTGATCTCTCTGAGTAACAATCTCTTTGTGCACGACCTCATTTTGCTATGAATGCGCCATAATGGAGCTACTGTCGGAAGCTCGTGCGATCCTTGAGTTTGAAGATAGCACACACTGACATGGCGTACGAATAGTGAGAGGTAGAAAGATAGTGGTATTCGCACACCGAGTTTAGTTTACCTTTTTTAGGGTTGCGTACCCAAAGGGTCAAATACGGGACCCTATTAACGAGACTTCGCTGTCCGTCCGTCCGTCTGTCACGAGGCTGTATGTCATGAACCGTGATAGCTAGAGAGTTGAAATTTTCACAGATGATGTATTTCTGTTGCCGCTATAACAACAAATACTAAAAACAGAGTAAAATAAATATTTAAGGGGGGCTCCCATACAACAAACTTATTTTTTTTGCCGTTTTTATAAATAATGGTACGGAACCCTTCCTTCGTGCGCGAGTCCGACTCGCACTTGGCCGGTTTTTTTTAATATTTCATATACCACAATGACAGTTTAATCGACCAATGTACTGCCCAATCATCCGTTTTTTTTTGTTCATTTCTGTCATTTTAGTATCCTGGATCAACGTTAAGGTAAATTATATATAGGTGTTTATTTAGTGATCTGCAATAATTTACGGGTGAATATATAGGTCATACTGAGCAACTTTTACTATGGAACCAACCCGGAAAACGCGAGAAAAATTACTCTCCCATAGAAAATGTCAAGGTCAGACAGCCAAAATGTGTGAAACAAATCTTATTGTGGTTACCTATAATTAGATAAGCATCAGTCCTGATTGTCATATAGACTTAAGAGCATGTAAGAGGTATTATCTGTTGGTA
Source organism: Cydia pomonella (assembly GCF_033807575.1). Classification (NCBI taxonomy): domain Eukaryota; kingdom Metazoa; phylum Arthropoda; class Insecta; order Lepidoptera; family Tortricidae; genus Cydia; species Cydia pomonella. The sequence continues at coordinate 24,292,476 of NC_084708.1, forward strand.
ATCCTAAATAAATAAAATATAATAAAAATAAAAATAAAATTATTTTCGCGATTTCAGGGTTGGTCCCATAGTAAAAGTTGTTCAGTATGACTTATAATTCACCCCGTAAATTATTGCAGGTGACTACCGCACCCGGGTGGTATGCGGAATGCATTTTCCCCCCTAGAAAAAAAATAAAAAAAAATAAAAATAAAAGGTGACTAAGTAAACATCCTGTATAAGAACCAGTAAGATGTAGAAGCATAGATGCAGTTTACTTTATTATATTAAAAGAGCTCATGAATCACTCTTGTCTTCTGGATTGAAAATGGACCAGCAAAACTATCATTGCCAATGAAATCCTTAACGGTTGAACTTATATTTCTATCTATCTGAATAAGGTGAGTATTTATTTATAAAACTTTCAAGGTAAGACTGAATTACCTTAACACGCGTTCATGATCAATAGTTATCGCGTGACAAAAAACGTCTAGCCTTTATCACGCAAAAAAGATAAGATAAATCCGTCCCTTTTTCCCTGTCAGAAAGTCAAAGTTGCCTGAATACGCTAAAGACTTTTTTAAATAACTAAAAAACTAAACTTTAATATCCTAGCGAAGTGTCAGTTATCTCTTCAAACAGGTAGCATATATTACCTAAACTTCTCGAGAAAACTAAACCGTAACTCAACCTTATGCAACGAGGTCGCACGAATTTAAATTAGGAACACTTTTAGCTCAAGGGGCTGTTCAGTTTAATTAATTATGCCAAAACGAGATAGTGGAGGTCTACGTGAGCAATTTCGGCGCGCTTAAGACGCTACGAGGCGCTAACTCGCGCCATAAACCGAATTAACGCTTACTGTGCTTAGTGGCATATTGTTTATTACCGGCTGATTATAAAAATAGTACTTCATGAGCAATTTCGGCGTGTTTAGGTGCTAGAAAACGCTATTTGGCGCTTTAATATTAACGCTGACGTTGTCTTCTTGTCTTTGTTGCAGATTTTTCTATTTGTTGCTAGTTTGTTTACAATAAAAAAATATCACTAATAGTTTAGAAGCTGCACAAAAGCTGAAATTACGTTTACATGTGTAGGTAGTTAGGTACTTGTTAGATGTGGGTCCCAAAAGTGGCCCAGGCCAGCGACGATACCTATCTACGGTAACCGTTTACTACCAAGCAGGATATATGCTTGCTTGCCACCGACATGACGACACCAAAAAGGCCCCGGTGTTTCCAGTAGACCAGTAAAGATGTCACTTCTTACTTTATGAAGGGCTCTAAAATAAAAAGGAAAAATAACGTTCCAAAGGAAAAACGCGAGATAACAAATGTCAAGCCGCTGTTATGATAAATGAGCGCCATACATCAACAGTATCAACACTATAATGCGCGTAAAGACGTGGATTTTATTTTCGCAAAATTCTACGACTCATCGCTGAATATTTTTCATGGACCGCTTTGTAAGGTGTATTTCTTTGTTTAGAACTCATAAATCCGTTTTTACCTAGCTTCATATTGGCGACCGGTCTGGCCTAGTCGTTAGTGACCCTGCTTATGAAGCCAATGGTCTTCGGTTCAAATCCCGGTAAGGGCATTTATTTGTGTGATGAGCATAAACATTTGTTCGTGAGTCATGGGTGTTTTCTATGTATTTAAGTATTTGTATACTATAAATATCGTTGGCTAGTACCCACAACACACGTCTTATTGAGCTTAATGTGGGGTTTAATAATTAAATTCAAAAGAAAGTTAATATTTTCCCGCCAAACATTGTCTATGGAAATATAGTTTAAAAAAAATGTGTGATAGGCCACTTCTTTCTTTCATATCTGTTTATTGCAAAACTTGTCTAGTAACCTACGTACATACATATGTACATACTAACAGGGTAAGTTAAATAAAAGCTTGTAATTACTATTAGACATGCATTCGTGATATTGTCTATCGAGATAACTGCAACGTTTTGTGGTTTTGGTCAGAGTGTCCTTGCAAATAAGTTGAGTTTCCGTGTGGTTTTTCCATGGCATTTGCCCTCGATTAAAACGTGTAAAACGTCAATATAAAAACTACAATTTTGCGTTAGCTCCCTCTTAATGTAAGGCCTGAGTGGACGCTCGCTCGGCACGGCGTGCAGCGTGGCGTCGGGCTCACAAGTGATGTGAGCAGCGTGCACTGCGGCCGCTCCTATACGTTTGCATTTGTTTGACGCGTACGCCGCACGCTCCGCCCCGCTGCATGCTCAACTCCAGTGTCCACTCTGGTCTTACACTTAAACATCCACAATGGCGAATAAAGGTATTTTCCACATTAAATACTTACTACAAGAAAAATAATAGAACGTTTATTTACCGCAAACTTGACCGCTTAAAATATTCTTATCACGAAAACGCCGGTCGTTTTCGGGTGATCCCGCTTTCTGAACATTTCGAAACCGACCAGCCGATAAACTATCCGGCTAAGATTACCTGCAGGCTAGTTACCGAACACCCGATAAATTACCCTTCATCCTAACATAGAGGCCAATTCTGTACAATAGGCTAGATAACACGTTATTACCGTTTTGAACGCCAAAAACGCGTTCCGCGCCTAAACGCGTCGTTTTTCAGTAAGGTTTAAATTAGCTTGCTTGCACCCTTGACCTTGGCGTCGAAATGACGTTTTTTTTTTTTTCACGACGTAAAGCGTTCTGTACCCATAGTCTAAATTTATTCGATAGCGAAACGTGACGTATGCGTAAAGTCTAATTTTGTATGGGATTTTCAGTTTCCAAATCGTTCCGCTTGGCGCGTTGTTTCTAAATCCCATGCAAAATGAGACTTAACGCAAACGCGTACAAATTTACAAGGGGTTCAGAGGGTTAATGGTATCTTACTGGTATAAAACTATAATTCTGGATTAATGAACTCACTTTTCACAAGAATCAGTATTCCCTTTCACCCTTACATTTGCTAATCACTGGATTCCACGAAGACGAAGTTCCCTGTCCGTCATTTTGATTGAAATTTCTGTGTTTTCTTAAAATGAGGGACAGGGAATTTCGTCTTCGTGGAATCCAGTGATTAGCAAATGTAAGGGTGAAAAAACTTTTCAACACATACCATCGGATGTCGTGAGTGTTGTGTGTAGGCAAAGTGACAACCCTAGCGTACAAGTGAATAATCAAGATCAAGTGCGGGTAGTTCGCAAAACCCGCGCAGCAAGATGTTGATACAATTCCTCGCCAGTCTGCCTGTGACCACGAGCGTAACGTCACGTTCGAAACGTCAGGCCGTATAATAAACGTAAGTTTACGCGATTAAGTCCCGTATTCGTTTTAAAACTATGAACGAAAATCGTGTTGGTATAAATCAATATACTACGTGTTATTAACAGTATAAGGCCATAACTCCTCTGAAGTTGCAGGCGTACATAGGCTACGGAGACTGCTTACCATCAGGCGGGCCGTATGCTTGGGGGGCGTCCACAAATTAGGTAACGCAAATTGGAGGGAGAGGAGGAGTCAGGCCAAGCGTTACGGTCCTGTTACGTTGGGGAGAGGGGGGGTCAAGGTTTGCGTTACGTCACGCACGATTTTATAATAATACATAACAAAAATTTTTTTTTTGTTTTTCACATCCCTAATTTGCGGTATTTCTCTGAGAAAATATTGGCAGCACCGAGCGCGCGACGCGACAATGACAGACAGACACAGATACTATTAGACAGTCAGCACCGTGCTGCAAGTGCCGCAGTTCTTTGTAATTTGTGCCGTGTGTCACGCTAAATTATAAGTAAATTAATATATTTAAAGGTGATGACATCGAAAATAGGTGAAATTTATCAAAAGGCCTTCAAGGCATATTCATGCTCTAAAAAAGCAGCTGCACACCACCGCAGAATTATTCACACAAAATCAACTTCTGCAAATAAAGTCTCCGTTACGCGAGTTATCACGCGGCGTCAGGGAGAGCTATTGTGTCATTGATGGTGACACCTGACACGGTGGAGTGGGTGGCAAAAGAGGAGATAGCCACAGAAGATGGGATCGCCGACGAAGCCGATACCGATTGTGAGAGCGATTCTGATTTTTCTTTAATAGAATGTATTAAGAAATGGAACCAAAACCTGTTCATAGATGATTAAATTTCTTGATTCCTTGAAACCACAGTTTAATGATTTATTAAAACAGACAGATTTTTGATTAAAAAGTATCTATACTACCACCTGTCTTTCTTTTCTGAATATTAACCTAAAGATTTTTACAAAGCAATTGTTATGTAACGGAATTGAAGGGGGGGGGGGTCCCCAGATAAGCGTGACGGTCCTGTTCATGGGGGGGGGGGATCAAAAAATTTGGAATTTTGCGTTACGTAATTTGTGGACGCCCCCTTGTTTGCCACCGACGTAGTATAAAAAAAAAATATTCAGGATATTCACTAATGTGATGCTTACACGAAACGTCTTGGTTGGTGCAGTTGCGTATGCTAAAAGGAACGTTGGAAGACCGACGCTGCGCTTTAAAGACTGTGTTAAGCGAGACATGTCAGCATTTGAAATCGACCACCATGCCTGGGAAACTTTAGCTGAAGACCGTGATGGGTGGCGCAAGCGTGTTGTGGAGGGGAGAAGGCTATGCGACCAAGCCTGGTTTAATACATTAGATAGCAGAAGGTGTCGCAGAAAGCAAACCGGGACTGGAAACTCAGGTGGCATGAGCCTTCTCTTCCAAAAATGTGGGAGGTCGTGCCGCTCACGCATCGGCCTCCACAGTCACCAAACCCGTTGTCTAAACAGCAATGCTTAAATCGTCTGCAATAGACGCAAAAAGGCCTGTGATGATGATGATGATGATGCTTACACGAGATAGTATCAAAACAAGATGAAAACGAACAAATACTTCGTACAGAATCGGCGCCCTAACTCGTTCCTACCGATTATTCGGAATCGTTTCTCGTCACGTTTCTGCTTACAAATCTCCATTTGGCCCACGATAAATCGTTATGGGTAAGCTCATTAATATTGTATTTCAGGTTAAGCCTATTAGCTAGGCTATATTTTTGTTTTAGCTATGATCTTGCATTAGATTCGGTCATTAACATGATGCCAATTTGGCTATTTTACGACTAATAAATAAAACAATCAACAAATTGTCTTTGGTTTCACTTTTCATGGAACTGCGGAAGTCGGAACTTAAAAAATATTAAATTAGAAATCGTTTATTTGTGGCAAAAATATACAAATAAAAAGAATTAACGAATTAAGAAGTAAGAGGGTATTAAGCAATTCTTTTATACAACCACAAACCACAGCTAAGCTGAGGTATCCTTCGCTAATAATAATAATTCAGACTATACATATACGTCCCACTGCTGGGCACAGAAGTTAATATTCAATGTAGATATTTTTCGTATATTTAGATCATAATAGTTTTACTAATTTAGTACATACAAACATTCTGGCAAGCTATATATACGTCAGTAGAAAAAGGCGCAAAGCAACCATAGAAATTAATATGAATTTCGCGCCTTTTTCGGCTGACAAATTTGGTTTGCCTTTGCCACGTAAACATAGGATAGTATTTTTTTTTTCTATGTATGGACTTGAAGGCGGTGTTGCCCATAGCCAACGTCAAGTAAAAGGGTGGGAAATAAACGCGGAAAGGAATAAAGGATATTCGGAATTTGGAAAAGTGGTCAGGTCAGGTATGCTCAATAAAAAAAATACAATGTGATAAATATGCTTAATATTATAAAATACTATACTTTAATGTTATTATGGAAGATGAACCAAGCTAAGATGTTATATAAATCAGGGTTAATAAGCAAGGAAGGAATGTCTATTGGAAAGGGAATATGTTTAGATTGTAAAGTTTCCATAAAAACAGTGCGATCGTATAAGGGACAAGAAAAGAATATATGGTTAATATCATAAGATAGGTTCTTATCTACGGTTTACTCATAGACCACAGATAAGAAATAAAAATAAAAATAACGATCATATACTGAAACATACCGAATTTGTCAGTAGAAAAGGCGCGATATTCAATTTTTTTTATGGGAAGTCTACACCTATCGCCTACATTTTTTAAATTTGCCGCCTATTTCTACTGACAAGGTTGCTGTGCCAGAGTATAAAACTGCCATTAGAAATGTCTAAACGCGTTATAGTTTTTTTTTTTTAATTTAGGCAGGATTCTGCGGAGTCGGCTGTTTTGTTATGGTCTCACGATTGAATACCTAACCTAAAGCGAGGTTTAGACTAGCGAGAACTTGCATACAATTTTCATTGCATCGCGGTATCTGATCAAACTTTTAAATGCAGTTTGCCGAAGTAACCGGCAATGTAACGTAAATTGCATGCAAGTTCTTGCTACTCTAAACCTCGCTTAAAAGATTGGGGTGATATGCAAGTAATCAATCCTTGCATTGGCATTTGCCGACTAATCTACGGAAGCTGCTGAATGTATTGCGCGAGCGGTAGATTTGGGTATCCTTTTAGTGAAATTGAGACTTTCCACGCTAATATCAATAGTCAGCAATCGCACGACTGAAATGGTGGCTCGGTTTTAGCGAACATTTCTAGAGAAATAGAGATTGAAAACTTTGTGACTTGTGAATACGATTGATTATCGATTATACGTACGAAAAACTATAAAAGTCTGACAGAAACTCCTGTATTTTGTTAAGCCACTCACATCATATCCGACACACGATGATATTTGTTCTACATCTTGTCTTCTTTTATGATATTTTATTTTCTTAAAAACCTCAGATTAAAAATTTAAAGATGTATATAATTTTGAAGTTTTACGTTTCGCCAATTCCAAGTCAATTTCTTCATTTAGGATAGCTATCAATTTTTATGGCTGTCACTTTAGTAACTCTTAAAAACTTAATGCTTTTCAACGACAGTGTCCTTTAAGCCAGTCTATCCTGCTGTATTATCGAGCACTTTAACACGCAGCTCTAAGACATCGTACAAAGTAAGTGTACTATAAATCCTTAGCGCACATTGCCATTAGCTTGTTTCAGTCCCTGGCAGGGAA